>NW_011495051.1:8347621-8361671 GCF_000754665.1 Bison bison bison | reverse complement strand
ATGCATCAGGTGAGATTGCAAAGATGAAAGGGTTTTTCAGGGCAAAGAGGGAGGAAGGAGAATTCTAGGCTGAGAGAACAGCATGAGCCAAGGTCCAGTGGCAGGAGAGAGACCAACACTTCAGAGCAATCAAATTGGAGGCTGGAGTGGGAGGAAGTGAACTGGAAGGATGAGACCAGGCATTTTGTAAAGCAAGGAGGGTAAACCAGGAGGCAATGTATCAGATTTCTGTTTGCTAAAGCTATATGCTGTCTGGGGGCAGAAGAGTGACAGGGAGTCACAGGAGGAGGTTACTGCCCTTGTCCAGGCAAGAGGTGACAGCAATGGGAGTGTGGGGGAGGGGCAAGAGGACAGTGGGAAGAGACTCGCTCTGTGAAATCCCCAGGTTCCAGGGTCATCGAGATGCCACAATGACCATCATGGAGATCTCCCTGCTCACTGGCTTCTACCCCAACCAGGATGACCTCAAACAGGTAATGAGCAGGGCGGGGATGTCCTGGAAACCTCCCACACCCCCCAAGTGGGTGCAGAGCGCCTGTCTGTGGGTCAAGGCCCCCAGGTTAATGCCCCCACGGTCTGTGCCCCAAGGTCAGTGGCCATGGTCAACTTTAGCTTAACCTCTGCCCTGACTGTGCCTCAGTTTCCCCAACACTGGAGCTAATTGGACAAAGGTTGGGACCTCTAAGAGTGGAGCTCTCAGGGCTGGGTGCCTCTGTGGATCTCTGCCAACTGGCAGGTCTCACCTTCTGCCCCAGCTCACGAGCGAGGTGGAGAGGTACGCCTTCCAGTACGAGACCAAGATGAACTCCAGTGACAGCACCGTTGTCCTCTACCTGGAGAAGGTAAGGCAAGCCAGGTGTCCTCTGCCAGGGCTGTGCGGGCCGCAGGGTAGGCCAAGAAACGACGGTCAGCACCCTGGTCAGTGATGCTGGAGAGTCATGCCCTGAGGTCGGCTCTTCAGTATTCAAGACCACGTGGTCAGTGGTCATGACCAAGGCCCTGTAATCGGTATCCCCGTGCTCGGTGGCCCTGCGTGCCTCAGACAGTACGCCCCTCCTCCAGCTCTCCCACAAAGAAGACACCGTGCTCGGCTTCCGGGTCCACAGGATGCTGAAGGCCGAGTTCCTGCAGGCTGCCCAGGTCACAGTCTACGACTACTACGAGCCTTGTGAGCAGGGCCTGGGAATGGAGGGGATCCTCAGAGCGTACAAGGCCTGAGAAGGATAGGGTCAGAAAACAAAACAGAAGGGTGAGGCGCGCGGAGCCGAAAAACGAAATGGGGCGTGGCAGAGAGGGTCTTCTTTGGCTCCGTGGGAGGGGTGGCCAGAGGGAAGGAACTTAAGGGGCATGGTGCTGAGGGGCGTGTCCTTCCTTGGTGGTTAAAGGGGCGGGGAGGTGGGGCAGTAGGTTGCCTGGAAGAGGGTGTGGCCGAGCGGAGAAGGGACTGGGCGTGGCCTGTTGGGTCAGGATGGGCAAAAAGCAAGCAGGGTCTTCAAAGAGGAGGGACTTGTTAAGGGCGTGGCTGCGCACCCAGGTGCCCACTAGTGGTAAAGAACCCTCCTGCGACTTCAGGAGACGTTAAGAGACGTGGGTTCGATCCCTGGGTCGAGAAGATTCCCAGCCCACTCCAGTATTCTCACCTGGAGAATCCCATGGACAGAGGAGACGTGGGCTACAGCCCAAGGGGTCGCAAAAAGTCGGACACGGCTGAAGCGTGAAGAATGTTAAAATGATAGGCAGGGGCCTTCTGGGGGCGGGGCCAGACCGGCACCCAGCCCTCCAGAACCAGAGGCCCAAGCCAACCCGACTTACTCGCCCCCTCTCGCAGCCCGAAGGTGCACTTCCTTCTACAACCTGCCCACAGAGCACGCTTCCCTGCGGAAGATCTGCGACAAAGACGTGTGCAGATGCGCGGAGGGTGAGGCCATGGAGACAGAGGGCTGGGGTTGCCAGGCTAGGGATTCAAGAGCTTTTTATCACCTCCTGGGTGCCTTCTGGGTTGAGTTTAGACGGCGAGAGGGAGAGAGAGAGAGAAAGACAAAGAGACAGAGGAGGAGAGAGCACACTACAGACCAGAAAGGCCAGACCCGTCCCTCCCCCGGGGGTTGAGCCTGGGGCCGGATGGGGGTCAGAGTGGAGGAGGGCCCCACTCCTAGCGCAGCCAGAGCACCCTCCCCTTCCCCCAACCTTCCAGAGCAGTGCCCATCCCCAAAGAAGGACAGTAACCACCTGAGTCAGGAGGAGCTCCAGACAGCAGCCTGTGAAGCTGGAGTGGACTTTGGTGAGTGTGGGGCTTGGCAGGGGGGGTAGGGGGCAGACACCTGCAGACTGGACAGCAACACGACACACGCTTGGCCCCCTTCCCCAGTGTACAAGGCCAGTCTGGAGTCTGTGGAGACCTCTGACTCCAACCCCTACATCTACTACAACATGAAGCTCCAAGCCATCATCAAGAGTGGTATGTCCAAGGTGGCAGAGGAGATGGTGTGGGAGCCTACACCGGGGGTCCCAAAGTGGGGGCAGGCCAGGCCCATGCAGGTGAACACGCACTGGCTCTCATCTCCTTCAGGCACGGACTCTGCCAAACCCCTCGCCGTAAAGAAATTCGTCACTCACACCACCTGCCAAGACTCCCTGGGGCTGCAGGAACACGAAACATACCTCATAATGGGCCAGATTTCAGACCTGTGGAGAGTCAAGTCTGAGTGCGTGGCTGGGGGGCTCCTGCTACCCTGGGGACTCAGGCCTGGGCCCCTTTCCCTACCCCAGGCCAGTCCTTGGTGTCAAAATTTCTACTGCACCCGTCAACAGGAGTCTTGGGTTTCAGGGCTACCCTGAATGAAGGTGTAGGCTGTGTACTGCACAGCTCCTGGCAACACTGTTCATTAGGGGATGGTGGTTTTCCAACAGAGGGCAGGAAAGAGTCAGAGCAAAGGGAAGCTTTTCTAATCCCCAGTAGTATGGGCTGGGGTGGGGCTGGGGGACAGCGAGACAGCCCTGTGGAGGACATTATAGGTTGTGGTTCTGGGACTCCGTCAAGCAGGGCAGAGGGGCAAATCAGAAAGGTCTCCACACTTCCAAAGCAGCAGGCTCTCCTTACTGTCCTTGCCTCCTCTCACCCACAGATACATCCATGTCCTGGGCAAGGAGACGTTTCTCATGCACTGGCCAGCGAATGGGACAGTGGGCAAGAAGGAATTGCTGGACCAACTGGCAGGGTTTTCAGACTATATGCACACCCATGGCTGCGAGTCCTGAGACCCTAAGGGTTTCTGCTGCTCACAGGAGGGTGTCTCCAAGCACACCTGAACCCCTGGGCTTAACCTCAAATAAAAAGCATAGAATATTGTACCCAAACTCCAGACATGTGTTCCTGACCCGGAGAATTAAGCAGGGACCCCACGGAACCTGCTCTATCATTAACCTGCCTCCTCTTTCTCACTCCTATTCCATTCCAGTCACACTGGCCTTCTTTGTGACTTTCCAACACCCAAGTTGATTCCCACCACAGGGCCTTTGCACAGGGCCCTGTCCCCTCCATCAGGTACACCCTTCCTCCAGATTTCTTTATGGGTTGAACACTTACCTTATTTGCAATCTGGCAGAGGAAGTTGTTTGCTTTGGTTGTTTAATTTAATTAGTTAATTTATGGCTGTGCTGGGTCTTCGTTGCTTCATGCAGGCTTTCTCTAGTTGCAGACAGCAGGGGCTACTCATTGCTGTGGCTTCTCTTGTTGCAGAGCACGGGCTCATGGGCTTCAATAGTTGTGGCGCATGGGCTTAGTTGCTCCGCGGCATTTGGGATCTTCCAGGACTAGGGATTGAACCTGTGTCCCCTGCATTGACAGGCAGATTCTTAACCACTGGGCCACCAGGAAAATCTCTGGACTCTGTTTTAATGTCACTTCCTCAAAGATATGTGCTTTAATAACATATCTAAAATAGACCCCCTCCCTTGAGACTTCCCTAGTGGTCCAGTGGTTAAGAATCTGCCTCCCAATGCAGGAGATGTAAGTTCAATCCCTGGTCAGGGAACTAAGATCCCACACGAGAGAGAGTGAGAGTGTTAGTCGCTAAGCCGTGTCTGACTCTTTGTGACCCCATGGACTGTAGCCAGCCAGGCTCCGTTGTCCATGAAATTCTCCAGGCAAGGATACTGGAGTGGGTTGCCATTTCCTCCTCCAGGGGATCTTCCTGACCCAGGGATCGAACTTAGGTCTCCTGCACTTCAGGCAGATTTCTTACCATCTCTGCCAGCAGTGATCCCACATGCTGCAGAGCAACTAAGCCCACAAGTCACAAGAGACCCCTTGTGCCATAACTAAGACCTGATGCGGCCAAAAATAAATAAGTAAATATATTTTAATAAACAAGTAAAATAGGCCTCCTCCCATCACTCTCAATAACACTTAAAATACATAGTATGTGACATTTATTAATTTGATTGTTAGCTAATCAGGTATTTCTCCTGCCCCACAATATCAGCTCCTTGAGACCGCATGCCTGTCTGGTTCATTGTGGAATTCCCAGCTCCAGTAGCAGGGGCTGGTATACAGAAGGTGCTCAGGAAATGACTGTTGAATGAATGAATTTAGCATACACTCTGCACTTGGTCTTGATGGAAGCTTTGACCAGGAATCCTAGGAAACTGGAGAATTGAAAAAAGGGGCAGGGTAGGATGACTGAGTTTCATCAATGTGGCCTGGAATGGGAGTAGGGGACTTGCAAGCCAAGGCAGTAGCCCATGGGGGTCAAGGGACCACCCCCCTCAAGGAGTTCTGGAGGGATTGCAAGTCATGCAGGATGGCTTGAACTCAGTGTCAAGGAGGGGCTGAAAGTGAGGGAGAAAAAGAAAGATGGAGTTTTGAACACCAGGCTAAAGGGTTTGATCATTATGAAGGGCAGTGGGGAGCCATGGAAGGTGTTTGAGCAGGAAGAGGAATTGACCAACTCTGAGGTGGAATGGCCCAGTTGATTGATGGGCAGAAAGTGAGTTGATGGCAAGAAAGCGGAAGAGGAGGCTGGGGGTTGTGGGCCCACTGGATAGCATGGCAGCAGCTACATGAATTGTGTCTAACTGCCTCCACCTCTCCATGGCTGTGTGTGACCTTAACCCAGTTATTCACATCTTTGTGCCTTGGTTTCCTCATCTCTAACCTTATTCCCATCAGAGAGTTACTGTGAGTGTCCAGCGTTCTAAGTATTCAATAAACCTTCATCGGCCTTATTATCAGTGAGCCAGATAAGAGGCCTTGGGGAGGGAGTGACACTGCTGGAATTCACACAGTCAAAGAAAATCAGATATCAGCAACCCCTGCTCAACACCCCCTACCCAGGTGAGACTTCCCTGGTGGTCCAATGGCTAAGACTTCACGCTTCCAATTCGGAGGACCCAGGTTTGATACCTGGTCAGAGAATTAGATACTGAATGCTGCGACTAAAAACTGGCACAGCCAAATAAGTAATTTTTTTTTAATTTAGTGGGACTTATCCTGGGACCAGGGCAATGAGGAGTTACCACCCCTTCTTGTATTCTTCTTCTTCCTCTTGTTATTTTTAATCATACATGAAGACCTTCTAGCAAAAAAGATTCCCCAAAAGGCAGACATTAAGGGGAAAAATGTGAGGGTCCCTGTTCCCTCCCCAAAGGAACCAGAACTGTCCATGGCTTGCTTGCATACCCTGTGTTCTATTTCCTGCTGTTTGTGGACACTCTGATGACCACAGGCAAAACTATAACTTAAGGTTTTATTTTCCTATGTATATAAAGACCTCCTCTTTCTAAATCAAACATTTCTTAATGTTTAACTTTTTTCTTTTTAAGAACAAACACACAATTCTTGCAATCAGGAAAAAAAAAAAAGGCAGAGTCTTTGTTTTTTTCAAGGGGGGCTTTCCACAGATTTGAAATTTCAAACTGTGACATAGAAAGAGATGAAGTCATCTGGCCACCCAAGCTCCCAGAGCTGAGTTACCTCACGCACTTTCCTGAAACTTTTCCTGTGAGCTTTCCGGAATGTGGGATCAGTGATTAACTGTGAAGGCTTCTGCTGCCAGGAGCAGACACAAAGCTACCAGGCCCAGGGCTGGAGCACAGAACTGTTTTCCCACAGTTGACACCTTTAGGAAAAGCGATAGAAACCAAGGTGCTTGCACGCTCAGTTGCTCAGTTCTGTCCGACTCTTTGCGACCCCATAGACTGTAGCCTGCCAGGCTCCTCTGTCCATGGGATTCTCCAGGCAAGAATACTGGAGTGGGCTGCCATTTCCTCCTCCAGGGGATCTTCCTGACTCAGGGGTCAAACCTGTGCCTCCTGCCTTGGCAGGTGCATTCTTTACCGCTGAACCACCTGGGAAGCCCATAAACCAAGGTGGTAGGATCATAAAAATAGCTGCATGGTCCTTGAAGGATTACTATGCTTTGTATCCTCTAAATCAACACAATCCCATAAGAATATAATGAAAGTCACATGTAATTTTTTGTAAAATATTAAAAAATTTTTTGGCTGCACTGGGTCTTCATTGCTGTTCACAGGCTTTCTCTAGTTGTGGCGAGAGGGGGCTACTCTTTGTTGCATTGCCCAGGCTTCTTATTGAGGTGGCTTCTCTTATCGCGGAGTAGGGGCTCTAGGCTGTGGGCTTCTGTAGTTGTGGCACACAGGCTTAGCTGCCCCTCCGCATGTGGAGTCTTCCCTGAGCAGGAATCGAATCTGTGTCCCCTGCGTTGGCAGGCGGATTCTTAACCACTGGACCACCAGAGGAGCCCCCATACATATAATTTTAAATATTCTAGTCATCGTATTAAAAAGACAAAACTAGTGAAATTAATTATAACAATTTTATTTAGCCCAATATATCTAAAATATTATCATGTCAAAATGTAATCAGTACAAAAAGTTAAAAATGTGTTATTTCACATAAATCTTCAAAATCCAACGTGCAATTTGACACTGACAACACGTCTGAATAAGGAGCTACCATATTTCGAGGGCTCAAATGCTACATGTGACCAGTGGCTACCCTATCAGACAGCCCAGTTCTTAATGGTTTATCTATATTAACTCACAGAATCTTTACAAGAACTCTATTCCCATTTTATAGATGTGGAAATTTAGGCTCCGAAATTTAATAGAAGAAACTGCTCAGAGAGCTAGCAATGGACTCAAACCCAGATTGTCTGGTTCCAAGGTGTACCCCATTGGCCTCTATGCTGCTGCTACTGCTGCTAAGTCGCTTCAGTCGTGTCCGACTCTGTGTGACCCCATAGACGACAGCCCACCAGGCTCTCCTGTCCCTGGGATTCTCCAGGCAAGAACACTGGAGTGGGTTGCCATTTCCTTCTCCAATGCATGAAAGTGAAAAGTGAAAGTGAAGTCACTTAGTCGTGTCTGACTCTTCACGACGCCATGGACTGCAGCCCACCAGGCTCCTCTGTCCATGGGATTTTCCTCAATTCCATCTGGAAGGAGCAATGCACTCAGCTGTCCTGGGTTCAAGTCCTGACTGTGCCACTTACAAGCCAGATCACTGCATGATTTGCTTAATTCCTCTGAAATTTCATATTCTTCATCTGAAAAAGGGCCAGTAGTACCTAAACCAGAAGGCTGAGGAATCACTTGCTAGTCTAAAGCCTGGAGGACACTGCACAGAGAGCCGGCACCCTGCTGACCCCTGGGTACACTCGGGCTCTTTCTACCACTGCGATTTCTCCGTTCACTGAATTCATTTGGGCTGCCCAGCTTTGCACATAACACATTCTTGAAAATGTATTTGAAGCCGATTTTGCACAACTCGAACAATAGATTGCTGTGCTGTCAAGGGCACTCCATTTACAAAGGACTACACAAATTATGAAATTCCAAATTACTTCTCACCTCTTAGGTGTCATTGTCAAAGACAGATTCCCAGGGTCTCGTACATGTTGTTTTAAAAAATAATTGGATTTGTCTTATTGTGTATTTTCTTGATTCTCATTACAAAAGTGATGGATACTTATTGCAAATAAAAAAAAAATTTTGATACTTCGAGAAATATGTCATATTGAGAGTAAAGGTGGTGTGGGGACCCACATGCAGAAGTGCACAGGGATGGGGTGTGTGAGCCAAGGGAGTGTCAGCAAGGCCCCAGCTGTCAAAGCATCAGAGTACAGAGGTTGAAAGAGACAATTAAAATAACACACAATATTCTGAAATTTCACACATACATACACACACACACATAATGAACTATGTGGATGAAATTTTTTTCTGAGCCATAAATAATACAAAACAAATACTGATCAATCATGCTAGAGAAAAAATAAATTATCTTTGTAGTCAATCTGAAGAAAATATTATAAATCATTGTCATATGAAGAGTCGGTTAAAGAGTTTGTTGTTATTTAGCCACTAAGTCATGACTGATTCTTTGTGACCCCATGGACTATAGCCTGCCAGGCTCCTCTGTCCATGAGATTTCCCAGGTAAGAATACTGGAGTGGGTAGCCAGTTCATTCTCCAGGGGATCTTCCCGGCCCAGGGATCAAACCTGAGTTCCCTGAATTGCAGGCAGATTCTTTACCACTATACCATCTGGGAAGCCCTGGTTAAACAGTATATAGCCATAAAATGTAGGGGGACGTTTGGAGAGGCATGCTTGACAGTTAATTAATAAAAACACTTTGTTATTAAAAAAAAATAACACACCATGCTTTAGTAGGTGTTGCAGAGTTGCTCTCTCCAACGATTTTACCAAGGGACACCCTTTCCAACCAACAATATGGAGATTTCCCATACCCAACATCTCCAGTTCTAGGCATTCCCAAATTTCTTCATTTGGTTAAACTGAGGGAGGGACTTAGCCAGTGGTCCAATAGTTAAGATTCTCTGTTTCCACTGCAGGAGGCACAGGTTCAACCCCTGGTCAGGGAACTAAGATGCTGCGTGCTGCTCATCCTGATCTAATTAATTAAGCTGAGGGAGAAATTGACTAGGTTTTGAAAAGCACACATATCCTCCAATCATGTCCATTTCCTCCACAACTAAATGTACTTTCACTCAGCATGTGCCTCTGAAGGTCAAATTGAAGGTCAAGATTTGGGTCTGAGTTTCCCCTCTGTTCACCCTCCACCCTGCTCACTAAAGCCCAGCAAAGGTGGCCTATAGATTCCTGCAATATACCCAGCCCCCTCCCACCTCAGGACCTTTGCACATGCTGCTCTCTCTACCTGCACCTTGTCACGTTGTTGTTATTCAGTTGCTCAGTCGTGTCTGACTCCTTGTGACCCCATGGACTGCAGCACCCCAGGCCTCCCTGTCCTTCACCATCTCCCACAGTTTGCCCAAACTGATGTCCATTGAGTCAGTGATGCCATCCAACCATCTCATCCCCTGTTGCCCCCTTCTCCTCCTGCCTTCAATCTTTCCCAACATCAGGGTCTTTTCCAGTGAATTGGCTTTTCACATCGGGTGGCCAAAGTATTGAAGCTTCAGCTTCAGCATCAGTCCTTCCAATGAGTACTCAGGGTTGATTTCCTTTAGGATTGACTGGTTTGATCTCCTTGCTGCCCAAGGGACTCTCAAGAATCTTCTCTAGCACCACAGTTCAAAAGCATCAATTTTTCAGCACTCAGCTTTCTTTACTGTCCAACTCTCACATCCATACCTGACTACTGGAAAAGCCATAGCTTTGACTGGACAGACTTTCGTCAGCAAAGTGGTATCTCTGCTTTTTAATATACTGTCTAGCTTTCTCACAGCTTTTCTTCCAAAGAGCAAGTGTCTTTTAATTTCACGGCTGCTGTCACCATCTTCAGTGATTTTGGAGCCCAAGAAGTAAAGTTTGTCACTGTTTCCATGTTTTACCTAGGTAGTTCCTATTCCCTATTTATCCTTTGGAGAGACCCCCTCCCACCCCCAGGAGGTTCTTGTTTTCCCTTTTGTGATAATATTACCCCCTTTATATGATTTCTATCTGGATCAAATGAGATACATAATTCAAAACACTTGACACAGTGTTTCAGAAAGTGTTCACATCATGGGACAACAAAGCTATCTTTATCTGTCCAGACAGACCAAGATGGTTACAGAGCTCAAACTAAACTTTGAGGTAGGCAGCGCCTCCATGTGATCGCTGGGAATCTTTGTTTTTCTGTTCATCATGTTTAGTCGCTAAGTCATGTCAGAGACTTTTGCGACCCCATGGACAGTGGCCCGCCAGGCTCCTCTGTCCATGGGATTTCCCATGCCATTTCCTTCTCCAGGGCATCTTCCCAGCTCAGGGATCAAACTGAGTCTTCTGTACTGGCAGGCGGAAATTGACAAGCCACCAGGGAAGCCCTCTGTTCATCTATAAATGCCCAAATTCAGTACTCACAGGCTGTATCTCTGTCCCTCCAGACTGCTCTCGCCCTCGCCTCCTGCTCTGTGCCCTGACAGGCTGACTGCCTGACCGGCTCCCTTTCCTTCCTTACCTTCTGGCACTGGAAGCGAGAGACTCCAGTAGGAGATGGGGAGGGAGGAGGGGAGAGAGGACAGGGTCTTTATCCTTCTTCCTAAACACAGGCTGGATCTGGCAACTCAATTTTATCACACAGGATGTGGCGGCTGAAGTGATGCTCTGGGACTTTGAAGGCTAGGTCATGAAATGATACAACTTCCACCTGGCTTTCCTTCTCTTGGGTTGCCTGCCCTGGCGAGGCCAGCTGCCAGGTTGGGAGTATCAAACTCAAGTCAACCTAGGTAGTGAGGAACTGAGGCATCCCGCCAACAACCAGCACTCACCTGCCAGTCACATGTGAGTGAGCCTCCTCGGAAGCAAGAGCCTTCAGCCCCAAACCTTCAGAGGAACGCAGCCCCAGTCAACATATCGACTACAACCTTATGGAGACTCTGAGCCAGAAAGCCTACTAAAGCCGTCCCTGGATTCCTGACCCACAAAAACTGTGTGAGCTAATAAGTGTTTCTTGTTTTAAGTCACTACGTGTGTGCGTGCTAAGTCACTTCAGTCATGTCCAACTCTGTCACCCCATGTCAGTCCATGTCACCCCAGGTCACCCCAGGTCAGTCCATGAGGATTCTCCAGGCAGGAATAGTGGAGTGGGTTGCCATGCCCTCTTCCAAGGGATCTTCCTAACCCAGGGATTGAACTCCCATCTCCTGCATTGGCAGGTGGGTTCTTTACCACTAGCGCCACCTGGGAAGCCCTTAAGCCATTACATTTGGGAAGATAATTTGTTGCACAGCAACAGAGAACTACACCTGGTAAGAAGAGTCCCGAGTTCCCATTCTTCCTGGAACCCTCTTCCTCTACATCCTTCAGGTCTCCACTCAGATGTTACTTCTCATCTTCCCTAAGCTCTCTTTATCCATCCCCCTGTGGCGGTTTATTTTTCATCCTGGCGTGTATTATCTCCTGAAAGCAGTAAGAGTGTTAGTCACTCAGTTGTGTCCGACTACAACTCCATGGAGCGTAGCCCACCGGGCTCCTCTGTCCATGGGATTCTCCAGGCCAGAATACTGGAGTCGGTAGCCATTCCCTTCTCCAGGGGATCTTCCTGACCCAGGGATCGAACCCAGGTCTCCCGCATTGCAGGCAGATTCTGTACTGTCTGAGCCACCAGGGAAGCTGCCTACCCATCACATATTTGTTTCTTCTATCCTCCCCACTAGAATGCTAGCTCTATAGGGCAGGGATCTTTGTTTTCTGTGATGCTGTGTCCATGGTGCATGGAGCAGTGCCTGGCACAGAGCAAGCTCTCACTATGGTGATCATTAGGATGAGAAGCTAACAGACGTGAGTTGTGTTGGGGCTTGATCAGATTCCCACCTGTTTCCTGCCTGTTCTGTGCTCACCATGACCAGGGATAGAACATAGCTGTGACCTCCCCCTCCACTGGGTAAGTAGTAGTTGGGAACTATAATGAGAGAGCCCCTCCATGCCTCCCTGCTTCCCTGGGATAAAATCCCAGGTCCTCTCAGCAGTCTTCAACCTTTTCTGCACCAGAGACCATTTTCCTGGAAGACAACTTTTCCACAGACGGAGTAGGGGGTGTGGGGATGGTTTCGGGATGATTCAAGTGCATAACATTTAGTGTGCAATCTATTTCGATTATTATTGTATCAGCTCCACCTCAAATCATCAGGCATCAGATCCCAGAGGTTAGGAACCACTGCTCTGTGATGCCTGCTGCTGCTAAGTCGCTTCAGTTGTGTCCCACTCTGTGCGACCCCATAGACGGTAGCCTACCAGGCTCCCCCGTCCCTGGGATTCTCCTGGCAAACACACTGGAGTGGGTTGCCATTTCCTTCTCCAATGCATGAAAGTGAAAAGTGAAAGTGAAGTCGCTCAGTCGCGTCCAACTCTTAGCGACCCCATGGACTGCAGCCTACCAGGCTCCTCCGTCCATGGGATTTTCCAGGAAGACTACTGGAGTGGGTTGCCATTGCCTTCTCCACCTGCGATGCCTACAGTCCCCCATTCGTACCTGAAACCCCACCACTCAGCCACAAAGAACCATGAACTGTTTACATCCGCTAATAGAGTAGGCTCCAGGGAGGAGTGCCTAGACCCCACAAACAGAACTTTGGAGTTCGAGTAGAAAACATTAGAACATTTATATTTTTAATCATTGGGGATCTTCCCCACCCTGGAATTGAACCCCCATCTCTGGAGTCTCCTGCACTGGCAGGCGGATTCTTTCCTACTAGTGCCACCTGGGAAGCCCAAGGAATATCATTATGTAATAAATACATTATTATAAAATGATCTACAGAATCTGATCTTTCTCTTGTAGCTCAGTTGGGAAAGAATCTGCCTGCAGTGCAGGAGACCTGGGTTCGATTCCTGGTTCGGGAAGATCCCATGGAGAAGGAAATGGCAACCCACTCCAGTATTCTTGCCTGGAAAATCTCATGGACAGAGGAGCCTGGCAGTCCATGGGGTCACAAGAATTAGACACGACTTAGCGACTAAACCACCACCACAGAATCTGAGTATAACTGTATTTGTATATAATTCATAAGCAAACACTCTTTGGGGAATTGAGCTTCCACATTTTTACTGATGGAGGTTAAACAATTTGAGGGGTGTCATTTATCCTAACACAATTTTGCCACCCCCAGAGAACATTTGGCAACGTCTGGAGACATTTTCAGTTACCACGACTGGGGCAAGGGTGCCACAGGCACCTAGTGGGTTGAAGCCAGGGATGCTGCTAAATATCCTACAATGCACAGGGCAGGCCCCCAGAATCACCCAGCCCTAAGCGCCAATAGTGTTGAGGTTGAGAAGCCCTGGCTTAAAGCGCTAGTCACTTTTTTCTGGGGTCTTTGCACCCAAAGCTGTTCCATCCCACACTCCTATCTTCTGACTGCTTGAGACCTCGCTCTTCCGGACTCCTCCAAGAAGCCATTTTTTCCTTTTTTTTAAAGAAACCATTTCTGATGCCGCCATGCAGGGCTCCTCCAGCCCCCTCGCCCACCCCCCAGGCTGGGTTAAAATCGTCCTGATCCCCCGGGGTTCTCAATCTTCCGTTTTTCAGCGCAAATTCCCTGGAACCCCTAGACAGACCGATTCTGCAAGACTGCGAGGGACCAGGAATCCGTATTTTTAACGAGCACCTTCTCTCCACCACAACTGCCTGCTTCCTAATATCTTGCACATAGTAGGTGGCCCAGTGACTAGTTGAATGTCTACAGCGTGCCAGGCGCTACTAAATACTCGACCTGGGGATCTCGAATCCTGGCACGTGCGCGCGCGCGCGCGCACAGGTATGAGCGCGCGCGAGCACACACACCCGCCCCCAGGATGTAGCCACTATCATCATCCCCATTTTACAGAGAAGTAAACTGAGGTTCAGAGAGGAGACATAGCCGGGTAAGACACTCAAAGCGAGTCAGGGGTCTAGATCCTCATTAGCGCCTGATTCCCGGGGGAGGGAGGGGACCGAGCGATGAACTGGGGAGCGCGAACAGGAGGGGGCACCGAGACTCGCCGCGGCCTTCAGATGCGGCCCCGCCCCCACGAGGGACGTGAAGACGCGGACCCCGCGCAGCGTGGGGACATGTGACCGAC
>NW_011495051.1:8347102-8347257 GCF_000754665.1 Bison bison bison | reverse complement strand
TGCGCGCTCCGCCGCAGGGTGCAGATCCGGGGCGCCCGCCTGGGTTTGGGGCGCAAGAGCAGAGGCGGAGCCAGGGCGGAGCCAGCGCTCCCCGTCCACCCCCCCGTTCCCAAACGAAAGCGAAACGGAGCGCAGGAAAGGAAGGGCGGAGCCGG
>NW_011495051.1:8339498-8347002 GCF_000754665.1 Bison bison bison | reverse complement strand
TAGGACGCTCGCCCTAGTCCGCTCCCTCCCCCAGTGCCCTGTGGGGACTTTGGCTTTTTCCAGGAAATGCAGTAGAGGGATGGAGTGGGGGGGGGGGTGCGGGTGCGGAGGCCAAAACCCAGGGTCAAGTTTAGGCCGTGAAAAAAGGAAGCCTAGGGATGGAGGAAGGGCAATTGCGCTTCTCCTTCCCCCACCGGTCCCCACCCCAGCTGGAGAAAAGCGTCCGGCGCCTCCGGGAGAAGTTTCATGGAAAGGTATCCTCCAAGAAGGCAGGGACTCTGATGAGGAAATTTGGCAGCGACCACACTGGAGTGGGGCGCTCCATCGTGTATGGTGAGCAGGTGGGGGTCCTGCCTGGTGAGAGTAAGCTGGGGAGCAGGGAGGGGGTGTGGTCTGTGCTGGGGGCTGGAAGAGGCGATGAGATCATCTCTTTGGGGGGCGGTCTGGATCGGGGTTCTGGGGGCCCTGAAATTCCCACAAAACCTTTCAAGGGGCCTTCACTTACACTTACTCTCCCCACTAGGGGTAAAGCAGAAGGATGGACAGGAACTGAGTAATGATCTGGATACCCAGGTAAACTGTCCCCCTCCCCTCAAAACACGTGGTAAGGGGAGGAAGAATGGAAGGGTCAGGCAGAGCTCCTTCTGTGCACTGTCCATCCACAACTCATGGTCTAGCCTTATTCACTTATTCAACTCTCACTCATGGATCTGACCAAGGAGCCTGCAAACCGTAGGTGCTCATTACATCCTGATTGTATGAAATGGAGGAGAGATACAAGAAACTAGGCAGTGAAAAGAATCCGATTATCATCATTACAGAGGAGCCAAAGAGGTCAGGGAAGGCTTCCTGGAGGAGGTGGTACCACATTCTTCAAGCCTAGGGAGGAGTGATCCCTGGGAAGGGGAGGGGTTGGAGATCTTCCTGGAAGGGAGGGTGACGTGAGCAGAGGAACTTGCAGACAGGCTGGGACGAGTAGGAGATGGGGGAGAAAAGAGGGGCAGGGAAGCCCATGTGAATGAATGACTAAAACAATGAATGAATGAAAGCCTTTGTATGGCCACTTTGCCCCTTAGATGGCCTTGGTAGCTGGTGCACTGGTTTGCCTGTCTGAAAGGGCCCAGCACAGAGTTTTTAAAGAGTATAATAAAGTGTTTTATACTTGTAACATTTATATATTTACAGTTATACATGTAATGAGTATAATAAAACTAGCAAAGAGTATCATTGATTGAGCACTTTCCCTGCAGCAGGACTCCAGGAATTCTACCTGTTGACTTATTGCCACAGGTCCTGTAAGACAAGTCCTATTATTTATCATATCCACTTGACAGATGAGGAAGCTGAGATACAGGGTGATGAAGTCACTCACCAGGTTCATGCTGAATGCAGGTGGTGACTGGGATTTGAACCCAGGTCACCTAGAGTCAGAACCTGGACTCCTAGATGTCCTTCATTAGGGAGAGTGGCTTGGCCACAACCCCATAGCTGGAAGTGATGAGGCCAGGATTCCAACCCGTGGCTCTCTAAATCTAGAACTCAAGCACTTAGCCTAAAGCAGCGTAGCCTCAATGAGGTGACCTGTCACAATGCCAGCAAGTGTGTGGCATTTGCCAGCATGAAGGGAGCACAGGCCCCAGGCCTGTTGCCCCACACTCACTCAGGGTAATCTCAGGCAAGCCCTCTCAGGGCTCTGGGCCTCAGTTTCCCCATCTGAACAAGGGGGATCACAGGCGTCCCCACCCCTCAGGGTTGCTATGAGGACAACTGAGGTCACACACCCTTGCCCTCAGGAAGTGGAAGCTGCTCAGTTAACTCCTCTTGAGTTGGGGCCACCTTACTCATATGGGGCCAGAACCCTGCCTCCCCATCCAGAAGCCCTGCCCCCAGAAAAGAAGCATGAGCCACCTCCCCAGTTTCTACCCCTGGTGTTTCCACCCAGGACCCCCCAGAGGACATGAAGCAGGACCGGGACATCCAGGTGAGTCCAGGGTGTGGGACGGGGAGGTGGAGCGGTGAGCACACCCCTGGAGGTGTCCATACGTGAGGAGGAGGGACACTTCAGGGGCTGGAAGAGGACTGACCACCCTCTTGGCCCTGCCCACCCCATTCTGCAGGCGGTGGCGACATCCCTCCTGCCACTGACAGAAGACAACCTACGCATGTTCCAGCGTGCCCAGGAAGACCTCATCCCTGCCGTGGACCGGCAGTTTGCCTGCTCCTCTTGTGACCATGTCTGGTGGCGCCGCGTGCCCCAGCGCAAAGAGGTGATAACCCAACCCCTGACCTTGGTTCTGTCCCGGCTCTGCTCCCAACCCCCATTCTGTGTCCAAACCAACTGACCTAAGAACATCAGCCTCTGAGAACCCAACTCCAGACACCTGCAGCCTCAGAGATCAACCCCAATCTCAGCCCCAACTCTGACCCACTGAGCTGGACTTTCAACTTAACATTCAACTGGAGAAACTCAACTTACCCCTGAACTCTGACTACGGAGTTTGACCGCTACCACAGAAATAAAACCTGAACCCCAAATCTGGCTTCTGAAACCCCTGACCAGTGGTGTGCTTCTGGTAAACGCCTAACAACCAGCCCTTGTAGGAAGTGCCCCCAGATTTCGCCAATTTCGATGTGTTCGCCAATTTCGATGTGTTCGCCAATTTCGATGGTGTAAATCCCAACGTGACCACCATCAGGCTATCGGTGCCCATCTGCTCCGCTCTTCTGTACCCCCAGGTGTCCAGATGCAGGAAATGCCGGAAGCGCTATGATCCCGTGCCCAGTGACAAGATGTGGGGCGTGGCTGAATTCCACTGCCCGAAATGTCGACACAACTTCCGGTGAGGGCACAACTTCCCGAGAGGGAGCTGACCCCACCCCCTCGCCCTCGCCCTCGGCCCCAGCCCAGCCCCGCCCCTCCCTGCCCTGGCCCCATCCTGGCCCAGCTGGCCTTTGGACCCTCACGGCCCTGCCCGCCCCCAGGGGCTGGGCACAGATGGGGTCCCGGTCCCCCTGCTACGGGTGCGGCTTCCCTGTGTATCCGACCCGGATCCTCCCTCCGCGCTGGGATCGCGACCCGGATCGCCGCAGCACCCACACCCACTCCTGCTCCGCTGAGGACTGCTACAATCGGAGAGGTGAGTGCCTGGCGCGTCCGCATGGCCTCCCCCTATTCCGGGCAGTCTATGTGGCCTGGACTGCTGGGACTTCCACCTCTGGGGCTTTAAGTACCAAGGTGTCTGCCTGCTTCTTCCACCTAACTCCTAAGGTCCTAGTTCTGGAGGCCATTTCATCTCTTACCACATCAGCCCCTCCTTCCACATCTTCCACCGTCCTCCACCTCCTTGCCTCCAGGTCTCTTCTGGAGGGGGATCCCTCCTCACACTCACGTCCCATGGCATCAGCCACCCTCCGTGTTTTCACCCATAAGGCTTTGTGGTTTCACCCTGATGGCCCACATCCCAGTGTCCTGTGGACTCAGCCCTTGCAGTCTCTCTGTGTTCTTGGCTCGTTTTGTCCTCTGTAGTCTCAGGTGATGCCCATGACCCTGGGTCTCCTGTGGCTTTAATGTCTATGACTTCCACCGCTGCCCTAGAGCCTGTGGCCTCAGCCCCTCCCCTCCCCCAAAGCACCCTGTGGCCTCCAGCCCAGGAGGGGCTCAGAACCTCTCCCTCCCCAGAGCCCCATGTGCCTGGGACGTCCTGTGCGCACCCCAAGAGCCGAAAGCAGAACCACCTGCCCAAAGTCCTGCACCCCAGCAACCTCCACATCAGCAGTGGCTCGACTGTGGCCACCTGCCTGAGCCAGGGAGGACTCCTGGAAGACCTGGACAACCTCATTCTGGAGGACCTGAAGGAGGAGGAGGAGGAAGAGGAGGAGGAGGAGGAGGAGGGCGGGCACGGGGAGTGACCCCTGCCAGATGCAGATGCAAACCAGACACGGTCTGTGGCTATTTTGTGTTGTTATAAAATATGAGCTCAAACTGAGATCTCAATGCCCTTGGGGAGCCATGTGGGTCCAAGATATTGGCAGGGGGATTCCTGGGCACTGTCTGCACAGCCCTGGGGAAGCCCTGCAGATCCACAACGGGAGGAGGTCTGTGGGCGTGGTCTGCATGGAGCCACGAAGGAGGGGTGGCCAGAACAACTTGGGCTCCTGCTGACACACATCCCCTGGGACCTGAGGGACAGATGGACAGAGGGTCACGGCCTCAGGGGCCTGATCAGCATGGCAGCCTTCTTGAGAGAGTAAGCCCCACCACGAAACTCGGCCCAGTAGACCCCATCCTGGTAGCGGCTACGGTAGTGGCCACCACGATGCCACACACCATTGAGGTTGGAGTGGGCACAGGCGTGGTACCACCAGCCTCCCCGCTGGTACAGGGCACAGTTACCTGAGGGGAGAGGGGAAAAAAAAGCCTTATTTTATTCTTCTCACCAGAATAAAAGCCTCTACCAGCACCTCACTAACACAAGGCTTTTGCCAGGCATACTCTGTCCCCCTACTTCAAAGTAATAGCCTTAGTTTCTTCCTTATCCCCTTACCAAAGTACAAGTCATATTTTCCTCCATCCTTTCTGCAAACAAGGAGCTTTACCTCTCATCCCTTTACCAGAAAAAACAACCTCTACTTTCTTTCTACAACAGTTAAAAGTCCTAGCTCTCACAGCTCCCCCTTTCCCCCACCACCTTTCACAAAGGCTGGGGCCTGACTTATTGACTCATTAGAGAATGAACGTAGACTCCCTCACCAGAGTAAGAGTCCTGTCCTCCATTCTCTTGTTTGCCCTGATCCCTACCAGAGGAAAGTCTTACCCCACCCTCTTTCATTTCCTCATTAAGAGTCTTCTATCCTGCCCCGACACACCACCAAAATAAGAGCCCTTTACCAGAATAGGAGTCTCGGTCTCTATCCACGGTGCTGAAAGGCTTGTCATTGTGCCAGGAAAGAGAGTCTCCAGCATCTCCATGGTACTGGCCAAGCCGCAGGCGATAGTGGTCACTCTCAGGCTCCAGGGAAAAACCATCATAGTGGGCACGTGCCCCACGGCCTCCCCAGTCTTCAAGGAGCACCAGTAGCTCGTGGTCCCCACGGCTGGTAAGCTGATGCACAGGTTCAAGGCCCAGCCAGTATTCCCCATCAGGCTGCCCGAAGCCCACCTAGCAGGGCAAGAAAGTCAGAAAGGCAGGAGCTGGTCCCCTTCCCCTGCCCAGCCCTGCCCCACCCACCTGTGCCCACCTTGTAGTGCTGCCAGGTAGTGAAGAAGTTGACCGAGCCATCTTGCCGCCTCTGAATCACAGTCCAGCCTCCTCCCTCCAGCTGTTGCTCGCACCATGCTGACACCACGTGCCGGCCCACTCGTAACTCATACACTCCACTCTGTCCATGGCCTGCCTGGCGGGCCTCTGCACAATCCTGCCATGGGCCTATGGGCACAGGGACATGGGAGAGGCACAAGCTGAACCAGTCAACCCCTTACTTGAGTAAGAGTCTTGATTCTCACTGGTCCCCTCACCAGAATAGAAGTACTGCTTCTCTTATTCCCTCTCCAGGATAAAAGCCCCAATACCCCTTTTCTTACCTAAATTAGACTCTAAGTCACTCTTCTCTCAGTAGAGCAAATGTGGAGCCTGGGATTCTTAAATCCTCCTTCTAGGGTTTCACCAGAAGAGAGGTCCTGAACATGGCTCTCTGAACTTCCTCCAATTCTCACCAAAGTAGCATTCTTAAATCTGCTGCCCTCTCACCAAAATAAGAGTACCTCTCCTAGTTTCACACCATAGTAAGAATTTTGTTCCTTACCAGAGTAAGAGCAGTATCTCCCTGTTCCATCAACAGAATACAAATGCATCATTTCCCCCCAGTCCCCTCACCATAAGAGGAATCTCACATTAAGGTCCTGACTCCTATTTCCCTCTATTCATGCTGCACTGGGAATCCCCTGGCTCCTCACACCCCCAACAGCCACGCCCTTGACTTACCTGCTGGCTTAGGAGGAACAGCAGGGTGCCCCAAGGGCAGAGGAGAGGCCAGGGGTCCTGGCTGTCTCAGGGTCTGATCTCTCTGGGGTTCTGCAGCTGAGTTTAACCTCCTGCCAGCGTCGTCAGTGCCACCCACCAAACTTACAGGAACCACAGGTACCAGGGGTGGGGGCAGGACCTGGGGTAACCAAGAAAGTCAGATACGTTAGCCCTGCAGGCTCTGGGCTCCTACATCTCCCAGCACCCAGATGGGAAGGCGATCAAGCAGGAGCATGGCTTGATCCTCCCACGCCTAACTCCAGCAGTCAAGAAGAGACAGAGTTGGACTTCCTGGTGGTCCAGCAGTTGGGACTTTGCTTCTACTGCAAGGGGAAGTTTTCGGTCCCTGGTCGGAGAACTAAGATCCCCCATGCCTCAAGGTGTGGCCAAAAATTTTAACAAGAGACAGAGCTGGGCTTAAACTTGCTCTGGTGCCCATAGCTTAACCAATCTGTGCCTCCAAACTTTTCTGTAAAGCAGGGATAATATGAGGCAATCCAACACTTGAGTATTAACTTACTGAAGCCTCCCAAAGCTGTAAGGTAGCTAATGTCAGAGCAATAATCTCTTATTCAAAACCCAAGGCCAGACATAGTCCAGAATTCTGAATAATACAGCAGGAGTTAGAAACAATAACTGGAGAAGGAAATGGCAACCCACTCCCAATATTCTTGCCTGGGAAACCCCATGGACAGAGGAGCCTGGCAGGCTACAGTCCATGGGGTTGCAGAGAGTCAGACACGACTTAGACTAAAGGACAACAAGAAACAGTAACACAGGGTCTACATATATTCCCTAGCATCCCCAATGAGGTCTTTGGTCTTCATGCACATATTAATAATATACCTGATTACAGGAATCTGCCTGCAATGCAGGAGAGCTGGGTTCAATTCCTGGGTCAGGAAGAACCCCTGAAGAAGGAAATGACAACCTACTCCAGTATTCTTGCCTGGAGAATCCCATGGACAGAGGAGCCTGGCAGGCTACAGTCCGTGGGGGTCGCAAGAATCGGACACGACTTAGCGACTAAACCACCACCACTATGAGTATTCATATCAGGTAGATAAAGACTTTAAGTAGCTACCAGTAGCGTTTTGACCCAAATGAGTTGTTGGAGGAGAGGCAGGGATCCGGTTTATGGAGCTTTTTTACTTCAGAACTGCAGATAAGAGATCGTGGGGTTTCAAGAGGCCCCACCTTACAATGCCCACAAGAAGTGGCTGCGATTTGGGGAGGGTGATAGTTTCGGAGTTACCTGCTGCTGCCCGCCCGCACTCCCCGGGCACAAGCGCTCCAGGCGGGCGATGAGGCCACTCTGCTGGCTGACTAGCTGTGCCAGCTCGCGGAACTTGACGTCCAGCTGGTGGAAGCGGGCGGCGGCGCGCTGAGCCTCGGCCGAGGCGTTCAACACGCGATCCCCGAGCAGCGCCAGCGCGGAGGCGGGCTCCGCCCCCGGGCTAGCGCTGCTCGTGGATCGCGTGTTG
>NW_011495051.1:8334531-8339049 GCF_000754665.1 Bison bison bison | reverse complement strand
GGGGCTGGACCCCCGACTATCAAGTCGGACCAAACCTTGTCCTCTCCCACACGGGAACGCACATGTCTACACCTACGTGTATCAGGGGTCGCACACGCCGGATACATCCCCTTCCCAGCCCCGAGGTTGGAGATGCTGCAGTAGAACCCATCCCTGGCCTCACCACTGAGTTCCAGGCGCCCTACAGGTCATTATGCCTCGTGCATTCACTCTGCAAGGCTTCACTGAGAGCTGACTGTTTACGGGCCTCAGTTCTAGGCGCTTGGGAATACAGTCGGGGGCAGCACACACCAAAAAATCCCTGCCCTGGTGAGCAAGGAACAAAATTAAGTTAGAATTCATAGAGTATTAGACTGCCCTAGTTTGTATTAAAGATAACAGGAAAAGACAGAGGGGAATACCCTGGCCGTCAGGGGTTTAACTGTGCTTTCGCTGTTCGGGACTTGGATTCCGTCCCTGGTTGGTCCAGGAGCTAAGATCCCACAAGAGGCAAAAAAAAAAAAAAAGACACCAGTAAAAAGACTGAGATTTGAGAGGAGGGAAGACCTGGAGGACGGGACATTTTTATAGAAAAACCTGAGGGAGGAAACCATGGGAGTTTCTGGGGGAGAAGAGGTCCCTGGCTGGGGGAACTGAAACTTGAGGGTGGATCATGCCTGATGTATTAAAGGACCTGGAGGGGGTGGAAGCAGAAGCCATGGGGAAACGGGGGAAGAGGGGATGAGGGAAAAGTCCCCCTAACTCAGTCTAGTAGTGGACACCACATTTCCCATACACCCAGCTCAAAACCCCAGGGTTGTCCGCATCTCTTTCTCAATGGCAGATGGAACTCATCAGCCAGGCATGTCAGCTCTGGTGTTTAGACCCTGAATTCCTCCACATCCCCCCCGGCCACAAACTAACCCCATCCCATGATCCAAGCTCAAGACACCATCTGGCTTTCCTTACAGCAGCTACCTCCCAGGTCTCCAGGCTTCTGTGCTCAGGTTCTGCTCTGTTTTTCCAACAGCAGCCAGAGAATGCCTGTGAACACCCAAGTCAGGTCATGTCCCCTCACTTAAAGGAAAAACTCAAGTCCTCCTGCAGTGCAGAAAGTTCTATAAGCTCTGCCCAGTCCCCTCCCTTCCTCACCTCCTCCTGTTCACCCCACTCACTCTGCTCCAGCCACCCTGGCTTCCTGACTATTCCTCAAACACACAAGGCATCCTTCAGCCTTAAGGCATTTGCACTTGCTGTTTTCTCAGCCTGGAATATGCGTCCCTGAATTTATCATGCCTCCCTCTCCTTATTCAGGTCTCAGCTGTCTCCTTAGAAGCCCTCCTTGACTATCCCATTTAGAGTCGCCCCTCCTGGGCACACCCTATACGGACTTTTTCTTTCTTTTTTTCTTTTCTTTTTCTTTTTTTAATATTTATTTATTTGGCTGCACTGGTCTTACTTGCGGCATGTGGGATCTAGTTTCCTGACCAGGGATTTAACCCAGGCCCCCTGCATTGAGGGTGTAGAACCTCAGCCAGTGACCACCTGGGAAGTCCCCATGGTCTTTGTCATTTTAGCATTTGTCATTCTGCGTTTGCCTCATTGATTTGCCACTGTTTGCGCTCTGAATTCCTCCACCAAAATAGCAGCTCCCAGAGGCTGAGTCTGGGTTTTGTTCACTGCTCTGTCCCCAGCTCCTAAAACAGTGCTTGGTGCCACACAGGCCCCGCAACACCCACATGCTTCCCCCCCAGGTGTTCCCTGACTCCCACAGGTGAGCTCATATAGGTGTCTTCACTCAAGGACGTATAGTTGTGGCCACTAACCCTCTGCCCTGCAGGATCCACACCCAGGCCCGCACTGTCTTCATTCCTGGGGTTCACACACTTGCAGCCTCTCAGATGGGGAAACACGTTCCTCCCATGTACATTTGCCCACATTCAGAAAATGGTCCACATGTCAGCCCTGTCTGCACCAACATCCACTTTGTCCAAACCCGCGCATCCTGGTAGCCACACAAGCATGTGTCCTGTGGGCTTCATCGTCACGCACATTACCTCGTTCACACATTCAACAAGCATTCCTTGAGCACCTATTGTGTGCCAGGAGATGGGGACACAGCTGTGACCAACACAAACAAAACCCCTGCCCTCACAGAGCAGACTGGGAAAAAAACAGTAGGTACGTCTTAGAGTGATAAGTCTTAGGAGAAAAAATATGGAAGGATGTGAGAGACCTAGGCTGGGGGGCACTTTAAATAAAGGAGTCAGAATTCGCTTTCACTGCCAGGGGTCTGGGTTCTATCCCTGGTCAGGGAACTAAGATCCCATAAGCCATGTGGCGAGGCCAAAAAAAATGAATAAATAAGTAGAGGAGTCAGAGCTCACTGAGAAAATGACACTTGAGTGAAGACCTGAAGGAAGAAAGATAAAGGGAAAATCATTCAGGCAGAGGGAACAGCAATGCAAAGGCCCTGAGGTGGAACCTAACTTGATATGCCCAGCGAATAACAGGGAGGCCTGTGAGGCTGGAACAGAATGAGAGAGGGGGAGAGCAGGAGGCAGAGAGGACAAGGAGGTGATGGAGGCACAGTGTGCAGGGACCAGAGGAGGATCTGGAGTTTTACTCCAAGTCCTGTGGGAGCAGTGGAGGGTTCTGAGTTGCAGAAAGGCATACTCACAACGGTACTCAAACACCAAGCACTAGCTCCCCAGGGCAGAGCAGGGTCCTCTCCTTGCCCCCAACCCTGGAAGACATCAGGCCCTACATAATAGGGATGGACCAAACCCCTTGGAGGCTTTCCCAGGTGGCACAGTGGTAAAGAATCTGACTGCCAATGCAGGAGACACGGCAGACGCAGGTTCAATCCCGGGTCTGCAAGATCCCCTGGAGTAGGAAATGGCAACCCATGCCAGTATTCTTGCCTGGGACATCCCATGGCCAGAGGAGCCTGATGGGCTACAGTCCATGAGATCGCAAAGAGTTGGACACAACTGGACATGCATACACACAAACCCCTTGGAACTAGAGTGTGTGTAACATCTGCTGCCTTTTGGGATCTCAGCCTGTGGTAAAGAGGAGGCCTGGGGAGCCCCCCAGCCAAACCGAGGCCCAGGTTTCCCAACAGACAGATTCAGCCTCCACCTACCCTCTTACCCTCCCACGCTCTCACCTCTCACGACCAAGACCCTGAGTTCCACAAGGCCCACAGCAGACACAAGGAGTCCGAGAAGGAGCCGAGGGTCCAGCAGGGCCTCTGAACTGGAGAAGGGGAGAGGCTAGTGGGAGAGCAAGGAGGAAGGAGGCGTGGTAACCACCCCCAGCCACCCAGAGCCTCGAACTGGAGCTGTGAAATGCTAAGCCGGGGAGTTCCAACTGTAAATATTTAGCATTTCCCACGTGAGAACAGAGGCAGAATTGCCAGACCCTCCTGCTCAGGCCACCAGAGCCTGATAACACAGTTCAGTGCCCTGAACGTTCCCCCAACAGCGGAGCACAGAGCGTGGGAGGCTGCAGGCCCAGGAGGCTGGGGCGGATCCCAGCCTCAGACACAGACACGCAGACACACATCACAGAGAACCACAAGGGCAAATACCAGCAGCACCTGCTGCGTGGCGGGGGTGACTCTAAACTCAACATTTTGTATCTCATTTAATCCTGGCCACCTGAGCTGGTCTCCATAAGTAGCCACATTTTACAGCAGAGAACTGAGCCTTAGGGAGGGTGAGCAACTGGCCTGTGGGTCACAGCCAAAGGAAAAAGCAGCAGTGGGATTCAGCCCAGGTAACATGGCTCCAGAACTCACACACATAACCACGACAGTCACACACTCCTGTGTAACACTGCAGCACAAAGACACATACAGATGCCCCAATAAGACATGTAAACCATTGCACAAAGCAGCAAAGATAGATGGAATCTATGTGTATGTGTGTGTGTCCATGGATTTGCCTGGCACACCCAATTATAAAGACACAACTGGAGGGAATTCCCTGGTTGCCCAATGGTTAGGATTCTGCTCTTTCACTGCCGGGGGCCAGGTTCCATCCCTGATCAGGGAACTAGGATCCCACAAGCCTTGTGGTGTGGCAAAAAAAGAAAAAAAGACAGCTGGAAACACAGCACAGATTTGGGCAGTGACTTTTCAAAGCGTGGTCACATACACATATACATCACAACAAAAGAAAATATCCTGTGGGCTGAGTGTGTGTATCTGCACGTCAGGCACATACACACTCAAGTATACTCAGTCACACACTGGCAAGGGCAGAGACACAAACCAACTGGAAAGCGCAGAGACAAGCCCCTGATACCCGCCTGCCACCCAGTGCAAGTTTCCATTTATCTCCCACACACTCTCACATCCTCACACAGGTCAAGTCCTGCAAGGACGAAAACAGGCAGCAGTAACCACACACTCATCTCTCAGAAGTACAAAGCGACTCACGTAGAGCCCCCACCGGCCTAGGGTCTCCTTGTAAGAAGGCCTCCCCGACCAGCAGACACTCTCTCCCGGTTGCTACTGTCCTGAGCTCGTAA
>NW_011495051.1:8331730-8334351 GCF_000754665.1 Bison bison bison | reverse complement strand
GAATGGAGTGTCCAGGAGACAGAAGAGAGACGTAGGGAAGGTGGGGAGAAAGGTGGGTGATAGAGACAGAGATGAGAAGAGAGAAATGGGAAAAGCGGCAGAGGAGAAAGACGGAAACTTATAGATGATGAACGAGACAATTGATGGCAGGAGCAAGGCTGGGGAGAGGGAGGCAGACAGGGAGAAGACAGGGATGGGGAGGGGGAGACAGAAGTGGGGAGAGGAGAAAAATTGGAGTGGGGAGACAGGAGAGGGGAAGCAAATGGTGGGGAGACAAATGAGGCAGGGGAGTAAAGTGGAGAGGGGAGACAGGGGAAGGAAACAGATGGAACAGGGAGAGAGATGTTGGGGGAAATCTCTTCCCCCACCCGAAGGTTCTGGGGAAGAAGCCAGAGGCCTGAGGCCAAGACTGGGGCTTTGAGCGGAAACTGGGAGGGGGGAAATTATTGACCAAGCGCCCGCCTTGCCCTGAATTTCCAGAAGGTGATGTGGAGTTTCCATCCCCCAGCCAGTCCACAGACAGGGCCTCTGCGAGGGACAGCTGATCCTCAGGAGCTGGGAGCCCAAGCGAGTAATTGCCAAGGAGCTACCCCCTTCTCAGGCTCCCAAGTGCCAGGCTCCAGGGTGCCAAGTATTGTGTACACATCATCTCTCTTAATTCGCAGGTCAGAGAGGAAATGATGATCATTTAGGATATTTTAGGAGCCTCAGAGTGGAGAACTTGGCTCTCAAAATCGCACAGCTGATGGAAATGGCAGAGGCGGGATTCGAACCAGCGGCTCAGTTCGAACCATGGCCCCGCCCTGGTTTCCGTAGAAACAGGCCCTCTGTGTCTCCATAGCAACCCCTCCGCGGACTTTTTTTTTCCCCCGCCACCTGGTGCGCATGCACTATTGGTGACGTCATCGCGGCGCCTCACATAGTCGACTCGCCAGAGCCGGAAGTGAGCGGAACGGCGCCGGAAGCAGCCGGCAGACGAGACCTCGTGGAAAGGACGGCGGCATGGGACAGTCGGGGAGGGTGAGTCCCGGCGGCCAGGACAGCGGGCAGCGCGGGCGGGGTTCCACCGGCGGCCGCGGGGCTAACCTCTTGTTTCTCGTCCCCGCAGTCCCGGCACCAGAAGCGCGCGCGCGCCCAGGCCCATCTCCGGAACCTCGAAGCCTATGCCGCGCAGCCGCACTCGTTCGTGTTTGCTCGGGGCCGCGTGGGTCGCAGCGTCCAGCAGCTTAGTATGGACTTGAGGCGGGTCATGGAGCCGCTCACCGCCACCCGCCTGCAGGTCAGCATCACCCAGCCCACCTTCACCCGCACTGGGCCTCGTCTTCTCAGCTGCGGGGGTGGCTTCATCCTCGAAACTGCTGGAGGCCTCAGTTTCCCAGGCTGGAGAAAGGGACCTTTATGGGCACCATCGTGCCTGCCTCTCAGGGCTTTGAGGGGCAGCAGCGAGGGCGAGCAGATGAATGCACCCAGCCTGGAGCTTGGCTGAGTGCCTAAGGCTGATGGTTAAGAGGGGACTCGAGTTAGCAAAGCTGGCTTCTCTCAAAGGCCCGAGCCAAGTTACTTAACCTCGCTGAGCCTCAGACGGGCCCTCTGAAAAATGTGGTGGTGCAGTGTCAAGAGACAGAAGCTTCGGTTAAAGTCTGATTGGCTCTAGAGACCAAGAGCATTCCATTCCCCTCTCCCCCTAGTTCTCTAAAGGGTTAAATGCAAGAAATGGCATAACAGGTTAGGCTTAAAGGCTTTGCTTAATAAGAGGTTATCTGTGATTGTCCATTTTTCTTTTCATTGTTTCCAGATACGGAAGAAAAACTCTCTGAAAGATTGTGTAGCAGTGGCTGGGCCCCTTGGGGTCACACACTTCCTGATTGTGAGCAAAACAGAGACCAACGTCTACTTTGTGAGTGGATGCTTTCACTCCCCACACCCTCCTCCGCTGCCAGCTCTCATGATGACCCTTGTGCCTCTGAGCTGCCATGATTCTGGCTTCAAAGTAAACGCTCTGAAGAGATAGGCAGTGGTCTCCATTTCCCACCCCCTCCAACCCCGCTCCTGAATTATACACCTCAGCCCTCACAGATCTTTTTTTCTGCAGAAACTGATGCGTCTCCCAGGAGGCCCCACCCTAACCTTCCGGATCAACAAGGTAAGGACTCAAGGTGACATGGGGCTCAACTGGTAAAGAATCAGCCTGCAAACCCAGAAGACCTGGGTTTGATCTCTGGGTTGGGAAAATCCCCTGGAGAAGGGAACCCACTGCAATATTTTGGCCTGGAAAATCCCATGGACTGTGTGTATAGTCTATGGGGTCACAAAAAGTCAGACACGACTGAGTGATTTTCACAACAACACAAGAGGTCACGTGAGGTCTCCGAGGGGCAGGAGCTGGGTTTGGGGATTGCACCAGCTGTGTGTGCTGGACGGGTGGTCACCCACTCCTCACCTCGCCCTACAGTACACGTTGGTGCGTGATGTGGTCTCCTCGCTGCGCCGGCACCGCATGCATGAGCAGCAGTTTGCCCACCCACCCCTCCTGGTGCTCAACAGCTTTGGCCCCCATGGCATGCATGTGAAGCTCATGGCCACCATGTTCCAGAACCTGTTCCCCTCCATCAACGTGCATA
>NW_011495051.1:8326216-8331630 GCF_000754665.1 Bison bison bison | reverse complement strand
GAGCCAGCCCACGTGTGATGAAGGTGAGTGTAGGTGAAGCAGGCAGCAAGGACCACCCTCAGGCTCATTCTTCACCTCCCAGCCCCAAGGCTGAGAGTTCTGGGTCCTGAGTTCTAAACCCACTCATGCTCTCCCATCTGGCAGGTGGAAAATAATGTCTGTGGTATTTTATTTCCTAAGCGTGCATTCATTGAATGCTGATCTAAGCTAAGTAGTGTGTTCCATTTTACAGAGAGGGAAACTGAGGCTCCAAGAGATGAAGATACTAGTCTGAGGTTAGATACTAAGGACAAGAAGGCAGGACTGGATTCTTTAAATCCGTCTGGCTCCAGAACCCTGGTTCCTGATCCCTGGCATCAGTGGGTCTCAAATTAGGCTTATTAGATGCTAGTCATCAGGGAGTCCAGTGTGGGTAACCTCAACGGGCCTTGGAAGCTGGATTTCTAGCCCTGGGTAGCCCGTGGACACCAGTTGCAACCCCATCTGTCCCTGAGGTGCTGGCAGCACCCAGGCTGCCCTTCTGGAGTGTGGCCATAGCCAGGGCTCAGCAGGGGCTCCAGCACACAGGGAGGCCCATGGAACACTCACCAGGTGCTGTGCCCTCTTTTCTCTCCCAGGTGAACCTGAACACCATCAAGCGCTGCCTTCTCATCAACTACAACCCTGACTCCCAGGAGCTGGATTTCCGTCACTAGTGAGTTCTCAGTGGGAATTGGAGGGGTTGCCTGGCCCCACGTGCAGCTGATGACAGCACAGCTGCTGAGACTCTATGATTGCTCAGTCTCAAAGTAAATGACGCACTGTGGAAAGGGTTGGCAGGGTAGAGCTGACCTGTGACCCTTGGCTCCTGACCCCCATCCTTGCCTCCCTCCAACCCCTGCAGCAGCATCAAGGTGGTCCCTGTGGGTGCCAGTCGTGGGATGAAGAAGCTTCTCCAGGAGAAGTTCCCCAACATGAGTCGCCTGCAGGACATCAGTGAACTGCTGGCCACGTGAGGAGGGCTGGGGCTGGAGGTGGGGAGTGGGGGGCACCACACTCCAGGGGACCCCAAAGCTGTCCTTGGAGCCAGGGAGCCCCTGCTGAGCCCCTTGTGTGCCCCACGCAGGGGTGCAGGGCTGTCGGAGAGTGAGGCAGAGCCCGACGGCGAGCACAACATCACAGAACTGCCGCAGGCTGTGGCGGGGCGCGGCAACATGCGGGCCCAGCAGAGCGCTGTGCGGCTCACAGAGGTGAGGCCCAGTGCGGGGCAGGCCTGGTGGCTCCCCCCATCCCCGAGGAAGCACTGACACCCCATCCCCTCCTCTACCGTCCCTCCAGATTGGGCCTCGGATGACGCTGGAGCTCATCAAGATCCAAGAGGGGGTCGGAGAGGGCAACGTGCTGTTCCACAGGCTCGGTGAGGACGGGGCCAGGGGCACAGTGGGGCCTGCAGTCTGGTCATGGGCGGGCTCACCTGGACCTTGGGGATGAAGAGCTCAGTGGCCACCTCTTCCTGCTCAGTGCACAAAACAGAGGAGGAGCTCCAGGCCATCCTGGCTGCCAAGGAGGAGAAGCTGCGGCTCAAGGCCCAGAGACAGGACCAGCAGGCGCAGAATGTTCGGCGCAAGCGGGAGCAGCGAGAGGCTCACAAGTGTGTGGTCACCAGGCAGGTGGGGCAGGGTCCCAGGTGCAGGCTGCCACGTTGACCGATGTCCCTCCTCCAGGAAGAAGAGCCTGGCAGGCATGAAGCGGGCGCGGGCAGAGGCCGATGGGGACAGCGATGCAGAGGACCCCGGGGCCCCGCCAGAGGCAGAGAGGACTAGCCAGCAAGAGGAAGAAGAGGATGAGGCTGAGTATTTCCGCCAGGCTGTGGGCGAGGAGCCTGATGAAGGTGTGTGGCAGACAGGGCTCAGGGCACCTGGGTATCACGGGCCTGTTTGCCCCTGCACCCTGGTGGCCCTGACACTGTTTATCCCTACAGACATGTTTCCAAAGGCAGCCAAGAGGAGGCGGCCCACTGGGCCCCCAGGCAAGAAGCAGCGGCTGAAGGAACGGAAGCCGGACCGAGGCAGTGATCGGAGGCCTCAAAAGGCCAAGGGCAAGGGCCCAGGGGCCCAGGCCAAGGTGGGACCCAGGGGGGCTGCCAGGAACCGTGGACAGGGCCGACCTCGGCCACTGAAGAGAGCAGCCTGAGGCCAAGCCTGGGTGGCAGATGGAACGCCCCAGATTGGGGCCCGAGAGACGCTGTGCTGGGCTCCCCTCCTGGGCCTCCAGGCGCAGCCCTCGGTTTCCTTTCATAAAGGAGAGCTGCTTTCCCACTTTCCCCTCTAATAAATTCATTTCTCGTGAGGGTGAGTCTACGTTTGAAATGGCGGGCCTGCTTTTTGCTCCACACCTGGGCCTCTGTCTGCACCTGGGCAGTGGATGTGCAAGGCCTTATTTCATATGCCAGGGTGACACAGGTGTGACCCTCCTGTGGTGCCCTGGGGCCCTGGACCCCTCCCCAGCCTACCCAGTGCCCCCACAGCAGATGAACCAGCTCTGGAGGTTGGGTGCTCTCAGAAGGAAGGAAGCAGGAAGTGGTAGTGAGGCCTGTGCTCAGACCCGCTTGGCGGGCTGAGGGTGGTACTGCTGGGAATGGGAGGGGCCAGCGGCTTGTGTCTCAGAAGGGAGCACGCCGCACAGGCCACAGTGCAGCTGCAGACCCAGAGGCAGGCCATGCAGGCCTCAGCCAGCAACAGCTCAGGTGAGGGGCCAGCACAACCGGGCTAGTGAAGCCGGGTACATCCAGGGCCTTGGGGGTGGAGGTGGCCGGCTCCTAGAGGGTGGTGGGGAGATGGGTAAAGAATCACTGCTGGACCCACTTCCTCCCAGACCAGAGGGATGGGATAGGAAGGCAGAAGTGAAAGTGGAGGAGCCATCTGAGTCATGGAAGGGGTCCATGCACAGAGCTCATGGCCAGGAGTCCAGGCCATTCCTAAGAAAGCTGAGGCTGAGTGGGGTGTGTGAAGGATAGATTACAGAGCTCAGCCCCCCTACACTGCTGCATCCCGGGTGCTGGCATGGGAGGCCAGGAGCAGGGCACTTCTACCTTCAGGAGGGAAAGTTCTGGGGATTTTCCTTACAGTGGTCATATGGATGGGGATAGAGCTGTGGAGGAAAATAAGCAGGGTAGGGAACTACGGGGAGCAGTCGCCAGGTTAGGGTCATCTCAGGACCCGAGACGAGGAGGAGGTGAGGGGGACTACCTCCAGGGATGCCTGGTGCATCAGCCAATGCAAAGGCCGTGAGGTAGGTTCTGCCTTAAGGAACAGCCAGAACACCATGGTTGGTGAGAGCTGGAAATGAGTGAGTGGGGGTGGGAGGAGTAGCTCCCTCAAGGCATAGTAGGAAGAGATGAGCACTGGTTTTTCTTCCAGGTAGGTAGGGAGAGAGTCTGGGAGTGTATGGCTGTGACCTGACTCTGGAGGCTGTGAGGACAGATGGATGATGAGGGTGGGAGCAGGGACAGCAAGGTGGACCAGACTCCTGATCCAGGTAGATGGTGACACTTGGGGGGACAGACTCTGACATGCAGGACCGAGTTGTAGAGGGATGTGGGGGGCTCTTGCTTCCCCGCCCCAGGCCCTGATGGCTCTGGTGGTCAATGCCAGATTGTGTGCATCCCTGGTTCTTGCCCCAGGACACGCCTAATGGACTCTGGGCTTCTAACCTTCCTTGGGCTCTGAGTCCCTCTGTACAAAGGTCCTGTGGCTGGCACCTGCCTTCCTGGGTGTGGAAAAGCACTCTGGAAACATCCCACAAGGGGCTCCTGGCACACGATAGGTAAAGGTGTCACAGCGGGAGCCACAGTGAGGGACAGGGTTGATGTGCCACACCCTCTGCTCACAGGTGACACGCAGTGCCCAGTCAACTTCTCGCAGGCTGCAGATAGCGTCCTCAGTGGCCTCCAAGATGGCTTTCTGTGGCCCATGCTGGTAGTTGAGTTTCTGGTGGCCTTGGCCGGCAACAGCCTGGCCCTGTACCGCTTCTGCAGCCGGGAGCAGCACCCCTGGCCCCCAGCTATGATCTTCTCGGCCCAGCTGGCGGTCAGCGACCTGCTCTACGCCCTGACGCTGCCCCCCCTGGCTGCCTACATCTACCCGCCCAAGCACTGGCGCTACGGGGAGGCTGCCTGCCGCCTGGAGCGCTTCCTCTTCACCTGCAACCTGCTGGGTAGCGTCATCTTCATCACCTGCATCAGCCTCAACCGCTACATGGGCATCGTCCACCCCTTCTTCACCCACAGCCAACTGCGGCCCAAGCACGCCTGGGCTGTCAGTGCCGCTGGCTGGGTGCTGGCGGTCCTGCTCGCTGCCCCCACACTCAGTTTCTCTCACCTGAGCAAGTCCCAGCGCCCAGGCCAGTGCTCTGTGGCCAACCTGGGGGCCTGTACCAAGTGCCTGGGGACAGCAGGTGACAGCCAGCTTGAGGCCTACCGGGTCTACAGCCTGGCGCTGGTAACGCTGGGCTGTGGCCTGCCGCTACTGCTCACCCTGGCAGCCTACGGCGCCCTGGGGCGGGCCGTGCAGCACAGCCACGGCATGACGGCAGCCAACAAGCTGCAGGTGACGGTGCTGGTGGCCAGCGGCGTGGCCCTCTATGCCAGTTCCTACGTGCCCTACTATATCACGGCAGTGCTCAACGTGTATGCCCGGCTGCGCTGGCTAGCCCTCTGCCCGGGTTTTACAAGTGAGGCTGCAGCTGAGAAGGCACTGGACCAAAGGACGTACTTGGCCCACCAGGTGACACGAGGCCTTGTGCCCCTAGCCATCTGCATCCACCCGCTACTCTACATGGCTGTGGTGCCCAGCCTGGACTGCTGCCACCAATGCTGCGGGCAGGGACAGACCCCAAAGAGCACCACGTGCTCCAGCCAAGCCCTGCCCCTCAACGTCACAGCCACCCCCCAAACCTCAGGGCTCCAGTCCCACGAGCTGAGCCCGTGACCTGGCTCATCTTCAGCCCCCTCCTCATCACAAGACGCTGGAACCCGGCAGCAGAATGGAGGCAGAGAGTAGGCCCCCGGCCCCGAGCCCCCAGACAGGCCAGGAGCCCCTACTTCCTCCCCACAGAAAGGCCTCCAGTGGGACTAGGGGGCACCCATGCCAGAGCTGCAGGAGCTTCCACTCACAGCACTAACCCTGGGGAGGGCCATGGAGCAAACCCAAGATTGGGGGGACTGGGCGGGGCGGGGGGGGCGGGGGGAGCTGGCCCCACCCACAACAGTGTGATTGACATCAGGGAATAAAATGTAACAGCACAAGGCTAGAGACTAAAGACTTTTTTATTGCCCTGAAATCCCCTGCTCCAGGAGGCTGACTTCTGTCACTGAAGGGTCCCGGGGCCAGGGGCTGAGCAGCAACAGCAGCAGCTGGCTTAATTGGTTGATGGCC
>NW_011495051.1:8322454-8326116 GCF_000754665.1 Bison bison bison | reverse complement strand
GGGTGAGGATGGCAAGTGGGGGAGCTCTAGACCCTTTAGGGAGTCCCAGGACCACCACTCATCTTACATACACAACATGAACTCAACGGGGAGGAGGGGGACGGGGCACGGAGCACACCAGGGGCCAGACAGGCCTTGGGGTGTGGGGCCCTCCACGAGAAGCAAAGGAGAGCCAAAGACCCACGCCCCGGGACAGCCCTGGCGAGGCCCACAGTCAGCCCAAGCATCAGCTACGATGCCACGAGGCGCGGTGGAGGGCAGAGGTCTTACTTGGCCCACTCGACGTTGAGAATGAGGTGGTCGTAGCCAAAGCCGGACACCCCGGCAATGGCACGCGCAGCGTCCTCGCGGCGGTGGAAGCTGATGAAGGCAAAGCCCTGGGGGAGGGAGTGGGGGTCAGGGACAACGCTCGGGGCACAGTTGGGAGTCAGGACCCCACCCCGCCCCACGGCCGCTGGCCCACCTTGGACTGGCCGGTGGTCTTGTCCTTTGCCAGGTAGATGCGGGAGATGGAGCCAAAGGGCCGGAAGAGCTCCTGCAGGTCGGTCTCACGAGTGTCCTCAGACAGGTTGGTGACACGGATGGTGGCATTGTCATCAGCTGGGCAGGCAAGGAGAAGCGTCAGTGAGGGGCCGGCCCCCCCATGGGATAATCATAGGGTACAAGGGGTGCCCACCCACGCATCAGCCCGGCGCTGGGGTGCCCTCCCCGCCTCACCTCTGCGGTTGGGCTGCATGGACTCGCCACGGCGGCTGGCCCCGTCGCGCAGGCTCGGAGGCACGTACTTCCCAGTCTTGTTTTGAGTGGCCTGCACAGGCTCCAGCTCTGGGGACCAGAAGCAAGGTTAGGTCAAGCCTCCCCCGGCACAGGCCTGGCCCAGGATGTTAGCCGCTGTGGCCATGATCCAGCCCCAAGCACTCTCTCTCTCAAACCACAGGCATCCGGGGGATCTCTCAAGGGCTAAAGGTCTTAAAAGGACTAAAAAGACTTAAAGGTCACGTCCAGGAAATTGACCCACCCACATGCCCTGCCTCCTAGCAGCACAGGAAGAGTGAGAGAACACACCGTGAGAAAACGCCAGCCTCACACACAGCAAGACAGTACACAGGGTAGCAACAGCCCCCAGGTTCCCGTCCCGGGGACAGGTGACAAGTGGCTGCGCACACGAGTCACAAGTATAGAACTCCAGTGTGTGTGTGTGCACACACACAGCAAGCTCCAGTCAGGACAGACACACTGAGAGAACAGCCTTCTCCCCTCACTACTCACGTCCTTACGCCTGCAGCCGTGCTCACTAGAGGCTCTCACAAACCCCAACGGCAAGAGACGGGTGGTGTCACCAGCAGAGCGCCCACCTGCAGTCTCTCCCACAGACCAACGTGGGCTGTGGCCACAGCCTTGCTGCTGCGTGGGAGGCAATAACCACCAACGGCGGTGGTCCTGTCCAGACCCCAGGTGAGGACCCGCGACTCCCAGAGACGCACGCAATTCCTGCGCTCCACTCCCACTCCTCCCCGCAACCACCAAGCCTGCCAGCCGTATCCCAAGGTCCTGGCACCTCCGGGGAGCTTCTCCTTCTCGCCAGTGGACAGGCCCAGCTGTTCGGCCAGCTCCTTCTGCATGGGCCCCAGCGTGTCCTTGTAGGGGCAGCGGGTGGTCCAGTGGTCGCCCTTGCAGATTCGGCAGGACACTATCTTCTGGCCCTTGAGCTTGTTCATTGGATCCTCCTCTTCCTGGCAGTTCAGATCCTGGCAGGGCAGGTGGGGGCAGTTCAGAAGGGGCAGCCGCTCCCCTGGTGCCTCCAGTAACACCCTGGCCACTGGCTCCCCCTGCCAGCCACCCCACTTACCTCTTTGCTGGTGATGAATGTCATGGATACATCATCGCTGACTGTGGTGGTAGCTACGTTGGGCCCCGGTGGGTCAAATTCTGAGTTCCCAAACTTCTTCCAGTTCTGAGCTCAAGGCAGGATGGGGGACAGGTCAGGGCAAGGACAAGCGGGACCCCCTCCATTTGCACCCTAGACTTAACAAGAGCCACCTTGAGGGTGGGTGGGTCTTGAACCCTATTCACCGCCCTCCTCAAATGCTCCTTGGAGAAGTGATGACGACAGTTTCTGTTCCCTGAGGGCATGTCAGGCCCCAGCTTCATGCCAGCTCCAGGAGTAGGGGCAGCTCTCAGCCTCATGTTACAGATGAGAGAATTGAAGCTCAGGGGTAAACAGGCCCAGAGCCAACAACCCCTGGCAGGGGCTGTGCAGGTAACAGACCAGCTCCCACTGAGTGATACTCAGGGGTGTGCAGGATCACCCAGATTTCCAGGGGCCTTGAGCTCCTTAAACAACCTGCACCTCGGCATCCTCCCCTATAAGGGACCACAATGCTCCCCCGACACCTTCCTGGAATGCTAGGGGAACTGAACGAGAAAATACTCCCCACGAAGCACCTGGGTCTAACACAGAGTATGTAGGTAACCATACAAAATGTATTTACTGCCATCACTCCTGCTGCTACGACCACCTCACAGGAGGGCTTGGCTCTGTTCCTCCCAGGCGACAAGCCAGGAGAAGTAAGAACCAACCCCTCCGATCCCACTCCTGCTGGACTTTTCAGGGCCCCCCACGGACTGCACACAGGCCTCAGTTCTGCTCCAACAAAACAGGTACACACAGGGGACTTCCCCGGTGGCCCAGTGGTTAAGACTCCGCACTCCCAATGCCCGAGGCGTGGGTTCAAGCCTTGCTCAGGGAACTAAGATCCCACATGTTGTGTGGTGCAACCAAAACATTAGAAAAAAACAAAAAAGCACTAGTCTCTGAATCATGCCCAACTTTTTGTGACCCTATGGACTGTAGCCCACCAGGCTCCTCTGTCCATGGAATTCTCTAGGCAAGAAAACTGGAGTGGGTAGTCATCCCCTTCTCCAAGGTATTGTCCCGACCCAGGGATAAACCAGCATCTCCTGCACTGCAGGCAGATTCTTTACCACTGAGCCACCAGGGAACTGTTTAACAAACAGTTAAACCCCACTTCTAAAAATGAAGGCAATGGGGAAAAGAACTCCTATTTTTACTCTGAGTCAGCCCTGGAGGAGCCCCCAAGACAGGGGGAGAAGGGTCTTACCTTCCTCCTTGCCACAGCCTTTGAGGCCTTCCGGGTCTCAATTCTGAAGGTGCGGACAATCTGTGGACAGGAGGGGAAAGGTTTGGGCGTTCTGCTCCTCAAGGTTCCTAGAGCCAGCAGATCTTCCTCATCAAGACATCCAACACATCACTCTCTCCTAGTCCAAGTGCCCCTCAAGCAAAGGGCTCCCACCTCTTCCCCAGCCTCACCTTGAACTTCTTGCCATCCTCATCTATCTTATACTCCGTCACTGTCTTGATGTTTCCATTGATGACCTCCTTGGGAGGCGGTAGTGGAGCTGGGAGAGGGGAAGAGACAAAGGAACTGAGCCCTGGGTAAGAGGGACCAGAAGGAAGGAGGCTGGGGAGAGAGACGGCTCAGGGCTGGAGTGAAGTCGGTCACTCACCTCCCGGCAGTAGCTCAGGCTCTGGACTGGTATCCCCAGTGGCCAGGGGGATCCCCTTGAGGAGCTCGCTGGTGACACATTTGTCTGTGACAGGGAGTGGAGGGAGCAGGGGTCAGCTGTGGGCGGGAGGGGGG
>NW_011495051.1:8307706-8322354 GCF_000754665.1 Bison bison bison | reverse complement strand
GTGGGGTAGGGGTGGGCAGGGACAGGAATTCCCAAGCTGAAATCAAGGGACCTTTGGGATGATGCCTGCACCAGGAGTTGAGAAAGGCGGGACCAAGGGCAGAGGACTGGCCAGGAAGTGTCTTGGGATAGCCATCCAGGGACACGGAGCTGGCACGTAGTAACTTCCAGCAATGAGAAGCACAGGGGATCCCTGGCCTGAGGGCAGGGGAGGGCCATAGGCCTCCGGGCAATAGTATTAATACAAAGGCAGGAGCGTGGCTGTTAAAATTTCCTCCCCAGAGTAGGGAAGCGGAAGTGCTGGCATCAAGGACTTGGGCGGTGGCACGTTAGAAGATGGGCTGGCTGGTGAACATATGGAGCTGGAGATAGGCTGGCCCAGATGAGAGTGGCGCGGGGCAGGGGCTGGCCGTGAGGGGAGATGCAGGGTCTGACGGCGGTGCCAGGGTGGAGGATCAGAGCAGGCAGCAGTGACGGCCTGGGAGCGGCGGGGGGAGGCCGGGCTGCGGTGACCCGAGGCGACAAGGTAGACTCACCGTCCTCTCCTTCCTCTTCCACCTGGTCCGCCCAACTGGGCTTCGAACTGCGGGGACAAGTTTGTCAAAAGGAGGGATGAGTGAGGCGAGGCACGGCTCCCGCGGCCTCGACGCACCTAGGCTCCATATTAACTTCTAGGACCGCCCCCCACACCTAGTCTGCCTCCCAAACCCCCTCCACGGCCCCAGACTCACTCAAAGTCTCCGGTCGGCATTATAAAATCCCCACGCAGCCCAAGCCTGGGCCAAAGACCGGAAGTAAGAGGTGACAGAGACTTCCGGTTCCGCTGCCTAGAGCAGTACGGCTGCTCCACAGCGCCCCCTACGGACGGAGGTAGAGGTGCCGGCTGTGTGAGAGGCTGGGCCCTGGTATCTTCCTATTAATAGCTGAATAGAGGCTCGGCTCATTTACCTTAAAATCTTGTTTATTTATTTATTTGGCTGCGCTGGGTCTTAGTTGCGGCATGTGGGATCTAGTTCCTGGACCAGGAGCGCCTGCATTGGGATCACTGAGTCTTAACCACCGGACCTTTTCATTTACCTTTTTTAAAAAATTAAAAATAATGACAATAAGCTCAATTATATAGCTCTTACTGTTTGCAGGAACTGTGAGGAGGAAATTATCGTTTCCATTTTTCAGCTGAAGAAACCAAAACTGGTCTTCCTTGTCTGGAAAGAACTTTCCTGATTCAAATGACCAAGATATCAAGTCACCCCCTTACTATTCTCCCTCTTTGAGTAACTTTTTTCTTTCTTTCCCCTCCGAACGGTAAAGCTTGCAGGATCTTAATTCCCTAACCAGGTATCAGACCTGGGCCCTGCAGTGGAAGTGCAGAGTTTTAACCACTGGACCACCAGGGAATTCCTAGTAACATTCTTGGCTCCCTGATATAATCTTTTCCATTTTCTTTAATTTATTGCTTATTGTCCAGCTTTCCCTCTACCGCATGCATTCTCAGTGGGAGTGATATGACTCCCAAGGGGACCAAAATTAATTGTTCTGTGGCAAAAAAACAAAAAAACCAACTTGGAGATGACAATGACTTGTGGCCCTCCAAAGCCAACCCTCCCAGACAAAATCTTATTACTAAACATTTAATTTCTATTGTTAGGGAGAAATTAAATGTAATTAGATTAACACTGATTTAAATTGAAGATAATTCCATTTTTCTCTTTTAGAGGGACGATAATGAAAAAAATGGTAAAAACTGCTGTAGACTGCTGCAGAAAGACATTTGCCTGCTTCGTTCACTTCTGGGTCCCCAGCACCCTCAGGGTGTCTACACTTGATAAGTGCTCAATTTGTGGGTATTTGGAACCGATAGGAACCAGATTATAAAGGACTTTAAAAACTAGACTAAAGATCGTAGTCTCTTTTATATATATATATGGTTTTAAAAATATTTATTTTTATTTATTTGGCTGCATAGAGTCTTAGCTGTGGCACGTGGGAACTAGTTCCCTGACCAGGGATTGAACCCAGGCCCCCTCCATTGGGAGCACAGAGTCAGCCACTGGACCACCATGGAATTCCCAGCATAGGCTCTCTATCCTGCAGGATGTGGGGTGTGGGTGAGGCACTGACATGTTCTGAATGGTCACCCAATGTGACCAGATTTTCTTGTGAGAAAGATTATTCTAGAAGCCTGTAGAGGATAGGGTGGAAAGGAATAAATTAGCAGGAGACCAGGAAGGAGGCTGGGAAAATAAGTAAATAAAGAGAGTGGTTGGGAGTTCCTGGTGGTCCAGAGGGCAGCAGACGATGAGATGGTTAGATAGCATCACTGACTCAGTAGACATGACTTTGAGCAAACTCTGAGAGATAATGAAGGACAGGGAAGCTTGGCGTGCTGCAGTCCATGGGGTTACAAAGAGTCAGCCAAGACTTAGCAACTGACCAACAGTAACAATCAGTGGTTAGGACTTCAGACTTCTATTGTAGGGGTCACGGGTTCAACTCCTGGTCAGGAAACTAGGACTGCAAGCTGTGAGGCACCACCAAAAAAAAAAAAAAAAGGGCAGTCTGACAACAGATGAATCTATTATAAAGTTTGTACAAAGGGTCAAGAAACATTTGTGCAAACTCACTAAAGTTTACTTCAAGAAATGCAAAATCCAAACAATGAAAGTTGCAGTTGGGCAAAACTGTAAAAATTTGATATTACTCAGTGGTAGCAAAGATACAGAGAAAAAGACACTCCTGTACTTTGTTAGTGAGATTATGCAAACTCTTCAGATGGCATACTGATGATATCTACTAAAACTTAAGTACACATACATGTTTTCCTTTGAATCAGTTGACAATTCAACCTGTGAGAAAAACCTGGGAATGTATGTAAAGATGTGAGAACAAGCTATCCGAACAGTACTGTTCATGACAGCAAAAACTGGAAATTCCTATCTGTCCCTTAACAGCGGCTGGTTAAATAGATTAAGACGTGTTATGCTGCTGGGACTTCCCCGGTGCTCCAGTGGCTACGACTCAGAGCTCCCGATGCAGGGGGCCTGGGTTTGATCCCTGGTCAGGGAAGATCTGGCATGCTGCAAGTAAGACCTGGTGTAGCCAAATAAATAAATATTAAAAGAAAAAAAGACATGCTATGCTGTAATCTATTAAATGCTATTCAGTCCTTAAGGAAGTAGATCTACTTGAGTTCATGTTAAAAATACATCCAAGAAAAGAACATGAAGCAAGGTATAAAATGGCATATGCTATAGGAACCAATTTTTGTATATCTTTAATAATAGATAGATATGTAGATACATTCAAGCTATTTTAGGAACAGAATTATCAAACTATTGCTGAGAGAATGCTTTGAGAGGAAGCCATCGGGAAAGAGAAGGTTATTTTTTAAATGCTGTTTTAGTTAAAATTTTTACCATCTGATTTTTTTTTGGTTTAAATGTAAACATATACATAAACTATAAAATTATATTTTTCATGTTAATATATAGCACACACCCTATGTTACATATGCGAGATGTAATGTATATACAATATGTTTTTTAAATCTCTTCTTTTTTTGTATTTCCTTACTTGGCTGCAGCCTGTCTTAGTTGCATGTGGGATCTTTAGTTGCAGCATGCAAACTCTCAGTTGCCGCTTGTGGGGTCTGGTTCCCTGACCAGGGATCGAACCGGCCCCGTCCCCCACCCCCTGCATTGGTAACTTGAAGTCTTAGCCATGGACCATCAGGGAAGTCCTTTTAACATGTTTTTCATATTCACAAATTTGCATGTCCTCTTCTAGAAGGGGCCTAAGGAAATATACATCCAAGTGCCCTAAACTGGCTATAAGAAGGCGCCCAGTGCAATGTGGTTTAAAGGGTTGGAACTGAAAACAGCACAACTGTCATGACTAAGGGATTAGCTAAATATTGCCCAACGAGCTTCACCCGTTAGAGAAAACTGTGCCCATTTCTGGCTACCCAGAAGGACCTTAACCACTAAACACTGATGCTTCTGGGTGTTTCGATTTGGCCTCATCTTTATAGGCATAGTTTGTTTCATTGCACTTGATAGATTTCCTACCAATTGAAGGTTGGTGGGAACCCTGCATGGTCAGATGATGTTTATTTAGCATTTTTAGCAGTAAAGTATTCGGAGAAGGCAATGGCACCCCACTCCAGTACTCTTGCCTGGAAAATCCCATGGATGGAGGAGCCTGGTAGGCTGTAGTCCATGGGGTCGCACAGAGTTGGACACGACTGAAGGGACTTAGCAGCAGCAGCAGCAGTAAAGTATTATTAAATTAAAAGTTTTTTTTTTTCTAGACATAATACTATTGTGCACTTTAAATAGACTACATAGGGCTTCCCAGGTGTCGCTTGTGGTAAAGAATCCAACTGCCAATGCAGGAAGAGCTGTGGGTTTGATCCCTGAGTCGGGAAGATTCCCTGGAGAAGAAAACGGCAACCCGCTCCAGTATTCTTGCCTGTAGGATGCCCTGGACAGAGGAGCCTAGTGGGCTACAGTCCCACTGGGGTCACAAAGAGCTGGACGCCACTGAGCACATACACACGTATACACATAGTGTAAACATGACTTTAAAAAATTATTTTATTTACTTTGGGCTGCGCTGGGTCTTCATTACTGTGAGGGCTTTCTCTAGTTGCGGCCAAAGGGGTTTCTCCTGTGGTGGCTCCCCCTGTTGCACAGCAGGATCTTTGGAGCACAGGCTCAGTAGTGGTGGCTCACAGGCTTAGTTGCCTCACGGCATGTGGAATCTTCTTGGACCAGGGATTGAACCCCTGTTCTCTGCACTGGCAGTCTTCCCTTGTGGCTCAGCTGGTAAAGAATCCGTCTGCAATGTGGGAGACCTGGGTTCAGTCCCTGGGTTGGGAAGATCCCCTGGAGAAGGGAAAGGCTACCCAGTCCAGTATTCTGGCCTGGAGAACTCCATGGACTGTATTGGAGTCTCAAAGAGTCAGACATGAGTGAGTGACTTTCACTTCACTTCCCTGCACTGGCAGGCAGACCCTTAACCACTGGACCGCCAGGAAGTCCAAACATGACTCTTATTTATTTTTAAAATGTATTTCTTTTTGACTGTGTTGGGTCTTTGTTGCTGCTTGGGCTTTTCTCTAGTTGTGGACAGCAGGGATTACTCCCTAGTTGCAGTGCCCAAGCTTCTTATTGCAGCGGCTTCTCCTGTTTCAGAGTTCAAGCTCTAAGGCTCCATGGCTTCAGCAGTTGCGGCCCCCAGGCTCTAGGGCACAAACTTAATTGTTGCGGCACACGGGCTTAGTTGCTCTGCAGCATATGGGATCTTCCTGGATCAGGGATTGAATCCGTGTCTCCTGCACTGGCAGGCAGATTCTTTACCACTAAGCCATCAAGGAATCCCCCAAACATGACTTTTATATGCCCTAGAAAACAAACAAAAAAAAATTGTGACTCATATTTTCTTTATCGATTAATTTCGGTATTTGCTTTACTGCAGTGGTTTACAACTAGACCTGCAACATCTCTGAGGTTTGCTTGTACTTCCATCGCAGTATTCTTTCTGTATGGAATACAATTTTCTTTTTAGTTATCTATTTATTTATGTGGTGGCTACACCACACATCATATGAGACTTTAGTTCCCTGATTAAGAATCAAACCTGCACCCACTTCAGTGGAAGCACAGAGTTTTAACCACTGGACTGCCAGGGAAATCCCTGGAAAACTTTTTCTTAAACATTGAACATGTATTTTTTTTTCAAATCAGGTATTTTCTAAGGGATAATAAAAGGGGGCCAAGGGAAGCATAGGACAGTGGGGAGAAGCCTGAGTCCAAGGCTGGATGGAAAAGAAGTCCCTGAGCCATTCTTTTGGTCCTTTATCACCACACCAACATTCTTTCCACATCCAGAGACTCCACAGGACAGCAGCCAAGATAAGAGCAGGACTTCCCTGGTGGTCCAGTGGGAAAGAATCTGCCTGCCAATGCAAGGGACAGGGGTTTGATCCCTGGTCTGGGAAGATCCCACATGCCATGGAACACTAAACTCCTGTGCTCCTACTGAGCCTGTGCACCTGGAGCTTGGGAGCCGCAACTGCTGAAGCCCTCACATGCCTGGAGCCTGTGCCCCATGAGAGAAGCCACTGCAGTGAGGAGCCCCCTGCTCACCACAACTAGAGAAAAGCCTGAACACAGCAGTGAAGACCCAGTGCAGCCCAAAATAAAAATAATTAAAAAAAAAAAAAAAAAGACAAGAGTGGAAGGAACTCTACAGAGGGCGTCAGGAGGGGAGTGTGGACACTCAGGGTGTGGCACCGCTCAGAAATTTGGCAGCAGTTTCAAGGGACTCACTGGTGCTCATAGGTGGAATTCCACTTCTTGGTATTCTTCAAAAGCACCAGAAACACACATCCACAAAAGGTCACATATTAGGACATGCACATGAACATTCACAGCAGACTTATTCACAATGGCCCAAATTGGGAATCATTTGAATTTGTTTCTGCCATAACAAAATACCAGACTGAACAGCTCATAAACAATGAACATTTATTTTCTCACAGTTCTGGAGGCTGGGAGTCTGAGATCAAAATGTCCTCTGAGTCCTATCTCCCTGGCTTGTGGATGGCTGTCTTCTCCCTGTGTCTTCACATGGTCCTTATAAGGACACCAGGCCTGTTGGCTTAGGGCCCACCCTAATGACCTCATTTTATTTATCTTTAAAACATTTTTTTAAGATTCTATCCTTAAATATATTCACATTCTGAGGTACTGGGGGTTATTCAACATATGAATTTTGTGGGAGACACAATGCAGGTCATAACAGAATTCAAAACTCCATCAGCAGAGGCATGGACAAACTGTTCCATCTCTACAATGGAGTACCATGTAGCAATAAAGGGAAGCAAATGACTGATACAGTGACACGGATGCACGTCTCAGACACAAATGAATAGACACCATAGGATTCCACTGGTGTGAAATTCTCTAACAGGTGAAACTAACCCATAGTAACAAATCATCTGTGATCATCTCTTAATGGAGATGGAACCAGCTTGCAGTGCCAGGCAGGTGAAGGGAATTTTCTGCATCTTGATCTGGGCAGTTGATGACATAGGCAAATATACAAGTAGAAAGTCCAGCTATCCTTGGAAAAAAAAAAGAGCCAGATCTTTAGAAAAAAGTCCAGCTGCACATACATGTGTGCATTTTAATAATAAAATCTGGAAAGGAACAAATTAAGGATCAGAGTCAGAGTCAGACCATCCCAATTCATTGTTTGTTTTAAAAAAATTACGTATTTGGCCAAGTGGAATTTTCTCTCTTTGTCGTGGCATGTGGGATCTCGAGTTGTAGCATGCAGGATCTAGTTCCCTGACCAGGGATCAAACCCGAGCCCCCTGCATTGGGAGCATGGAGTCTTAGGTACTGGGCCACCAGAGAAGTCCCCATGTTCTCTGCTTTATTTTGATTGTAGTATTTCTTGCTTTTCAAAATCCCCTCATTCTTTGTGGAGTTTGTCTGCTCACTTTGTTCTTGAGACAGCTGGGGATGATGTTGGTCTGTGTGATTGCTGCATGCTTGCCCAGCACTGGAACCAGTGCTGGAATAGTCAGTGGTAGATCAGTGGTTGTGTGATTGTTTGTGTTAGTTTTCAATTAGTAGTTGCAAATGATTGCATGTCAGTGTGGACACATTACATATGTGCGTGATCGTGGTCATTGTGGCGATGATGGGGTGTTAGAAAAGCTTCCTTGTGACACAAAAAGGGGAAACAAGTACTGACCATTCGTTTTGGCCATTGTGGGATTCAGTGTCATCTTTTTTTCTATAGCTTGCTTTTGTTTGAAAATTGCAAACGTGCTTGAGAAAAACAGGTTGCCGATAGATACGCGTAGAATAGATGAACCTAATGTTTTTTAAAGATGCAGAAAATAACTGAGTTTAGGAACATGTGGTAACGGTGGAAAAACCTAGACAGGAAGGAAACACAGCAACACTTTCATCATGGTTGTGTCTGAGGAAGTAGCAGGCGGGAAAGACAGAGAGTCTTCATCTGTGCTTTGAATAAGCATTTCATTAAAAACAAAACAATCTGGACTTCCCCAGCGGTCCAGTGGTTAAGACTCCATCTTTCAATGCAGGGGATGTGGGTTCAACCCCTGATCAGGGAATTAGGATCCCACATGCCGTGGGGTGAAGTCAAAAAATAAAAAAACAAAAACACAACTTGGCTGTTGTGGAAAACAGTATGATGGGTCCTCAAAAATGTAGAAATAGAATGACTACAGAATAGAAATATGACCCAGCATTTCCGGGTATATACAGAAAGGAACTGAAAGTATGGCCTTGAACAGATGTTTGTACATCCACATTCATAGCAGCATGATTCACACTAGCCTGAAGGTGGAAGCAACCCTAGTGTCCATTGATGGATGAATGAATGAACAAAATGTGGTCCATCCATACAGTGGAATATTATTCAGTTTTAAAAGGAAGGAGCTTCTGGGAATTCCCTGGTGGTCCAGTGGTTAGGACTCTGGGCTCTCACTGCTGAGGGCCCAGGTTTATTCAGTCCCTGGTCAGGAAACTAAAATTCTGCAAGCTGTCATGGGCATACACCCGGAGAGAAACATAACTCAAAAAGATACATGCACCACAATGTTCAATGCAACACTATTTACAACAGTCAGGACATGGAAGAAACCTAAATGTCCATCAACAGAGGAATAAAGATGTGGTACATGTATGCAATGGAATATTACTCAGCCATAAAAGGAATGAAATAGTGCTATTTGCAGAGATGTGGATGGACCTAGACTGTCATACAGGGTGAAGTCAGAAAAATAAATATTGTACATAATGCTTCTATGTGGAATCTAGAAAAATGGTAGATGAATTTATTTGTTGAGCAGAAATAGAGATACAGATATAGAGGATAACTTACGGATAGCAAGGGGAGAAGAGGGTGGGATGAAATGGGAGACTGGAATTGACATATATACATTACTGTGTATAACAGATAACTAATGACAGCCTACTATACAGCACAGGGAACTATTCAATGTTCTGTGGTGACCTAAGGGCCTCCCAGGAGGTGCTACTGGTAAAGAGCCCATCTACCAATGCAGGAGACATAAGAGACGGGGGTTTGACCCCTGGGTTGGGAAGATCTCCTGGAGACGGGATAAGCCACCTGCCCACTTGAGTTTTCTTGGGCTTCCCTGGTGTCTCAGATGATAAAGAATCTGCCTGCAATTCAGAAGACCTGGGTTCAATCCCTTGTTTGGGAAGATCCCATGGAGAAGGGAACCCACTCCACTATTCTGGCCTGGAGAATCCCATGGACAGAGGAGCCTGGCAGGTGAGAGTCCACGGGGTGGCAAAGAGTTGGACACAACTAAGCAACTTTCACAATACTACAATAAAAATTAAAATTTAAGAAAAGATTCTGCAAGCCACAGGGCATGGCCAAAAAACCAAAACAAACAGAAGACGTGAGGTGTAGTTGATTTACAGTATTGTTAATTTCTATTGTACAGTAAACTGAGTCAATTATACATGTATATATTCTTTTTCATATTCTTTTCCACTGTGGTTTATCACAGGCTTTTGAATATAGTTCCCTGTGCTACATAGTAGGACCTTGTTTATCCATCCTATATATGATCATTTGAATCTGCTGACCCCAGACTCCCAATCCATCCTTCCCCCAGCCTTCAGAATTGGTGTTTAATGGGGACAGAGTTTCAGTTTCACAAGATGAAGAGAGTTCTAGAGATGGATGGTACTGATGTAATTGCAGTGTGAAATTACTTAGTGCCGTTGAACTGCACACTTAAAAATGGTTAAGGTGGAAAATTACATCATATGTATTTCACAATTTTAAAAAATTAAAATGAACATGTACGCACACACACACCATAAACCTGAAACCAGTAAAAACCACAGCGAGACACTACTAGGATGGCATTTATGAAACAAAAAGTAACAAGTGTGGGCAAAGATGTAAAGAGATTTGAACATCTGTGTGTTGCTAGCACAAATGTAAAATGGTACAGTTGCTATAAAAAAGTTTTTGCTGGTTCCTCAACAAGTTAAACATAGAAGTAGCCTGTGATCCAACAATTCTGTTCCAAGGTATATACTCCAGAGACTTGAAAGCGGGACCTCAGAGAGATACTTGTACATCAGCGTTTACTCCAGCATTATTCACAATAGCCAGAAGGTGGAAGCAGTGCAAATGTCCATTGACAGACTGATGGACAAAACGTGTATACATACGAGGGAATGTCATTCACCCTTAAAAAGGAAGTTCTGACCAGCGCTATAACACGGATGAACCCAGAGAGAGTTCTGCTGAGTGAAAGAAGTCAGATGCAGAAAGCTAACTATGATCCCATTTCTATGAGATGCCTAGAATGGGGAAACTCAGAAAGTATAGGGTAGAGGTTACCAGGGGCTGGGCGGGGGGAGATGGGAATGAGGGGTTGTTATTTAGTGGCTATGAAGATTGTTTGGGATGATAAAAATGTTCTGGAAATACAGTGGTGATGGTCCTACAACAGAGTGATTGTATTGGATGCCATTGAACTGTACACAAACACAAAAAAAGGCTTAAAATCCCTCAAGTCTGTCATGAACTTTGACAGAATTAAATTATCAGTCGTTAAGTCATTTCCGACTGTGACCCCATGGATTGCAGCACACCAGGCTTCCCTGTCCTTCATTGTCTCCCGGAGCTTGCTCAAACACATGTCCATTGAGTCAGTGATGCCATCCAACCATCTCATCCTCTGTCGTCCCCTTTTCCTCCTGCCTTCAATCTGTCCCACCATCAGGGTTTTTTCTAATGAGGTGGGCTCTTCACATCAAGTGGCCAAAGTATTGGAGCTTCAGCTTCAGCATCAATCCTTCCAATACATACTCAGGGTTGATTTCCTTTAGGATTGACTGGTTTGATCTCCTTGCAGTCCCAGGTCTGCAAGTCTCAAGTCTTCTCCAGAACGACAGTTCGAAAGCATCAATTCTTTGGCGCTCAGCCTTCTTTATGGTCCAACTCTCACAGCTATATGACTACTGGAAAAAACCATAGCTTTGACTAGACGGACCTTTGTGACACAATGGAAGAGTCTATCCAAGGATGCTCAGCATGGTGCTGTTTACAACAGCAGGAAGATGAAACATTTACTTACTTACTATGTGGTAGATTAGTTGTTAAGTCGTGAAGTCGTGTCCGACTCTTGCAACCCCATGGACTCTAGTCTACCAGGCTCTTCTGTCCATGGGGATTCTCCACGCAAGAACACCAGAGTGGGTTGCTATTTCCTTCTTGAGGGGATCTTCCTCACCCAGGGGTCAAACCTGAGCCTCCTGCATTGGCAGGCAGATTCTTTACTGACTGAGCCACCAGGGAAGCCAGACTACTTATGAAGGAGCTGAATGGATCTTACATTTGAACGCTCTCTAGTCCTTTAGTCTTGTGATTAAGGCACCTGTGACTTGCATGGCATGTTCCAGTAGAGGCGCCACCGAGTACCCTCCTGAATACATAGAGGTGGGGCACGTGCTACTTGACATCTTAACAGTGGCCCTCTGGGGTTTGTGCTGGTGAGTGACACTTGTTTGTCTGCTTCTGCTTCATTGTCATTTTATACAGGTCTTTCCCAAAGATGAGTCAAAGAAAAGGTTTGTTCCTCTTAGAATTCAGTCAGGCTGAAAACATGGAAAGTCCACCTAACAGATTCTTAAGTAAATACAGGGTCTGTCTGGGGGTGGCAGGCCAGGGCTCCAACTGATGATTCTCTTCTTGTGCCACCATCTGTTGTGTGGGGCTTCTGGCCTCGTGGTCACAAGACAGTCACTACACTGCCAGGCATCACAGCCCACTCCAGACCAAAGAGATAACAAGGCCACGAGGAAGGCCAACTAAGGCTTCCTGGGGACTTCCCCAGTGGTCCAGTGGTTAAGACTCCATGCTCCCAATGCAGGTTCGATTCGTGGTTGGCGAATTAAGACCCTGCATGCTTCACAGTGTAGCCAAAAAATAAATAAATAAAAGGCTTTCCTAAAAACACCACCAGCAAGTTCTACTTGCATGTTATTGGCCAGCACCGAGTCACAATCTCTACCCCAAATACACATAGAGTGATCTAACTTCAGACCAACACCTCTGTGGGGTCACACTTGGCACTAAGGACCCCACTCTCATCCTGCCTCAGTGGAGAGGCAGCCAGAAGTCCCTCGTAAATTGTGAGTCGCCACCCAGGGTGATTTATAGGAGAGATTTATTTGAAGAAATATTACAACATATAAAAACTACATAAAGTCTTAATTTCCACTTCATACAGTGGTAAATTTTATATAATGCGTAATAAAAAACTTTTAAAATCCAGAATGGACAAAGTACTGCACAGTTTGATCACTAAGTCAAATTAGCCGATAGGCAAATCTCACTGAAGAGCTTCATGTCAGCCAAGGCCACAAACACCGCATACGACACATCTGAACTGACTGATTGACATGTGAAAAATACAACAATATCAGTGCACGTTGGGGATCTCTGGTGGCAGAAACATGGGTGATAGGAGGAGAGAACTAGTCCTTGGCAGCCTCCTCCTTGATTTTAGCTGAAGGGAAATAAAAGGGAGAGTCACTGCAGGGAACGTATGCTACAGTAAGCAACAGACAAGTACGACAGGCACATCAATCAGGAGCTATGTTAATACCCAGGTGTCGATGTTAAAGGATGACCAGGTAAGAACCTGTGGCAGCTCTGTATCAACATTCAGAGAGACTGAGCACTACTCAGGTGTCCCCTAAAGGCTTCTAAGACTGCCTGGGTTAGCGTCCACGGTGGGCCCAGCCGAGCCAGACTCTGCCACAGGACAGAACCGGGCCCCAGTGCCTGTCCACTTACCCACCCGCCTGCCTGCTCAGTCTCACAGCAACCCTGAGAGAGACGCGAGGCCACTGGGTGGGTCGCCCCAGAACATCACACCCTTGCCGAGTCCGCCCCCACCATACCTGAGGCGCTCTCGCGCGCTTTGGCCAACATGCAGCGCTTGATCTCCAAGCCGATGGCTTTGGCCAGTGGCGGCGGCACAGCATTACCCACCTGCAGGAGGGAAGGAGGGCGACACCTGGTTTGGCATGGCTGGGGTCAGCACCAGCCTCCACTCAGACCCGGGCACTGGGTCCCTGGCCTCAGGCTCACAGAGGCCTACAAAGCCCTCCACTGGACCCTCTTCCCACCCCAAACACTGATGGGTCAAGAATCAGCCAGAGAAAGGGGATTTAAAGGGCTTTAGAAAATCTTAGAATCCAGATACAAAAGCCACCAGGTCTCACTTCTGGCTGAAAGTTGATACTCTGGGAGAACAGCATGTTGAGGGGGTGAGGGTGGTGTGAAATGGGAAAGTCTCGCTGTAACCCCAGCCATGCACCTGCATTACTTGGATGTACCTTAATTAAGAGCCAAAACTAGTACTCTGAGGAACAGGAGGAAATACTGGTTCATTTCAATGCTTAGTGACAAAACAGTGAATTTGCACCACCACACGCTCAGCCTGCTTTGTGTGATGTGCTGAAAGTTTCCTTTGGGCTAAATCTCCTTCAGCTGTCAATAGCAACCACACACTTAGTGATTCCGCCTGACCCATGAGGACCTGAGGCCCCAGGGATGGCGGGTTACCCGCTTCTTACCACCACCCTCCTGGGAATACTGAGGCCAGCCAGTCAACCAGCTGTGGGGGTTCAGCATCCCCTCAGAGGATGTGTGAGCCAAGCTCCCCACGGACCCACCCCACCCTGGTCTCCCTCTCGACGGGCCTGCATCGTGGGAGCTGCCGGCCGGCCCCGCCTCAGCGTCCGTCCACTGACCTGCCGGTGCTTGTCCAGGATGTTGCCGAACAGCCGATAGGTGTCGGGGAAGCCCTGGGAGCGGGCACACTCCCGGACGCTCACCACTCGGTGCTGCTCGGGGTGGAGCACGCGGCCCTGGAGGCGAGAAGCATGGTGGGGGAGGGTGTGAGAGGCGACCACCTACGACCGTGCCACCGGAAGCCCACGCTGGCCCTGGCCAGCGAGTCCGTCCCCACCAGGCCCGAGGGGCCCGCAGACCTACCTGCTTGCCCATGGGCTCGGGGTTGGTGACAGTTGTACTGAAGAAGCCGTCCCACTCGAGACGCCCGTAGAGGCCGGCCCAGTGGTTGTGCCTGTTCCCAGTGTGGGGTAGGCACCAGGGGATAAGGGTGTTAAACTGTCGGGCCGCAGGCTCACAGGGCTTGCCTGCAGGGAGAGAGGGCTGTGATGGGGCCGTGGGAGCGGGGCGTGAGGACAGTCCACCGGGCGGAGCCTCCCTATAAGCCCTGCTTTCAGCAGCCTTTATTTAGAGCAGGGACACCCAGGTCTGGTGGGTCTGCACCCAGCTCAGGGCCACTGGGCTCCTAAGCCCCTGCACCTCCTGCTGAGAAAGCCTGAGACCGTGCCCCTTCCCTTGAGCCCCCTGCATGGCTGCAGACCCTAAGGGGGCTGGAAGCTTCGCACCAAGCAGGAGGAAGCCATACCCAGAGGCCAGGGCACGGGGAGGGGGTGCCCCACCTTCCACACAGGAGCAGACCCCACGGAGGGCGCCGCTGCTGCTGCAGCCGTTCTTCTTGTCGTGGTA
>NW_011495051.1:8301143-8307579 GCF_000754665.1 Bison bison bison | reverse complement strand
CCGCAGCTTCCGGGCCAGGGTGCCGTCAGAGAGCCGCACCTCAATGTTGGGCAGGTCACGCCAGTCCGAGCCCGGGGCCAGGGGGATGTGCCGCATGCGGGCAGCCACCAAGGCGCTCATGTCCTGGAGGAGCACAGCAGGCCCGGCTGTCGCCCAGTTCGGGGAGCACCCAAGCAGGAACCATGGGGGCTGGGTGCTGTCATGGTGGGCACTGGGCACACTGGAGGCGACTAGGAGCCCCCAGGGGCTTGTATCTCACTGGGGGAGACTGACAGTAACCCCAGTGCACAGCCTGGAGTCATACACGTGCATTGACATCTCCAGAGCGGGGATGTGGAATAAGGGAGGATGGGTGAAGGGGCGGCTTCTGGCAAGTGCAGGGAGGGTTTGGGAGGAGCTTGCGTGGCACAGGTGGAGCCAGAGGAGGGGAGCCCTGCGGTCTCCCAGAGAACAGGGGTGGTGAGAGACGCAGTGGGAGACAGTGGCCATTCCAGACCTATTCTAGGAAAAGACTATAAGGTCTTCCTAGACCTGTTACTTCAGAGTAATAAACTCTGATGAACACTTCCCACGGCCAAGTACTGTGGTGGGGGAGGGTGGTGGTGGTGAGATTGTGGGAAGTAAGAGGAGAAGCAGGAGGAGGTGAGGTGGTGAGGCTGGGGGCCGGCTGAGATAACGCTGGTCTACCGGTGAGGGATCAAGAGCAGAAGGAGTGGAAGGGGAGGGGCAGACATCAGCTCCCCCAGCCCAGGCTGGGCTCCACCCGCAGCTCTGTCCCCAACAGGCAGCTGTAGGGAGGCCTCCTCTGGTCACCTTGCAAATATGATCCCTGAGGATGGGCTGGTACTGCGAGCCCCGGAGCTGCCTCTGGAACCAGGACTGGGGCTCCCCGTTGTATGAAATCTCCAGTGCCGAGGCCCCGTTCCGGATCTCAGGGAGGTCGGACATGGTGTCCCGCACGGTGATGGTTCGGAAGGGACCCGAGCTCAACCTGCAGCAAAGCATGGAGGGTTGGTACCTCTGGGACACACAGCTACTGTCACCTGAGTTACAGCTGCTATCCCCAACGACTGGCACCATCTTCTCCAGAAAAGGGGACCTCAACTCGCGGTCAAAGGGCTACCCGAGGTCACCGGGGCAGCACTCTCCTCAGACCCTGTGTAGAGTGTGGGCTCTGGCTGTGGCCCTGTACTCAGGGTGCTCGGGCAGGATGAGCCCAGGGGGCAGAGCATTCTGGGGGCACACTGGACCCCACACCACTGCTCCTCGCTAACACCTTCTCCGGGCCCAGGCCTTGTCACTGAGGTCCCCCGGCACCACCCTGCTCCCCCGAGCCTCACCGGCACCACGACCACGGGCGGGCAGGGCTCCTACCTGGTGATGTTGCTGACAAACTTCTTGTCGTCCACCACGACGCTCAGCTGGCAGGCCCTGGGTGCGAACACATGCAACGGCTCCGGGAACAGCGGGAGTGGCTCCCCAGGGGCTGCAGCCAGGATGATGGCTCGCCTCCGAGTCTGGGCAGGGCCGTACTGACCAGCCTATGCGGAGAGGACCAGAGATGCACAGTCAGCGGGCACCCTGACTCGCTGGTCCAAGGGCTGGGGTCCGTGGCATCTGACTTTGGGGAGCAGCTGGCCGGTGTGAAGCTCACCCAGAGAGCCCTTAGTTAAACCACAGTGCTAGTGCTAAGTTGCTTCAGTTGCGTCCGAATCTTTGCAATCCCATGGACTGCAGCCCAGCAGACTCCCCTGTTCATGACATCCCCCAGGCAAGAATACTGGAGTGGGCTGCCATGTCGTTCTCCAGGAAGTTAACACACAGGCTTACACCTAACCGGAGTGAGGCCAGAGGGAAGGACAAGAGATCCCAAGAGGTGGCCGGCAGCCCCTGGAGGAGGTGGGAGTGAACTCAGGAGATGCTCTCAGCCGGTTCTTTAGACACATGCGGGTGCTGTGGTCTTAGCCCTGGGGAGGAGAGCGGCCAGAGGAGACACCAGGAGCCACGCCTCCTGCCTGGCAGCCCCCAGTCACAGGGACAGAACACGGCCGCCAGCGAGGCTTGTTCAGTGAGGCTGAGACACTGTGCACACCGACTGGGAGGGCCTGGGGCCGAGTGGCCACCCTCTCTCCTCCACACACTCACTGTTTTCCAGCCCACTCTTCCTCCTCTTTCAGCACTCGTTTCAGTTTTAGTGATGCCATCAGTTACTGAACAGGCACACACAGCGCAGCTGCTCTTCAGAAGAGGCCTTGACCCCTCTGACCACCCCAAGGCCCTGTCACTGCAGACACAGCCACTGAGAGCCCCCTGGAGTGTCACCATGCACACCCTTTAGGTGTTCATAAGCACGTCCGTTCACCCAGAGACTCGGCTCTTTAGTCTATAAAACAGTTTGGTCTATGTGTGGTTCCTGACCCACCCTGTGTGGGACTCTAACTGCTACCGGGAGTTCCACAGCTGGGCACTCCTACACCCCATCAGGGGAAACGAGCTGGAAATGACGAGGCAAAGAGGTCTCTTGCACACGGCCCCTCAGGACTTACTGGGGTCCTGGCTCTGAGTTCCTCCAGAATCTCAATGCCAAAGGCTCCATAGTGCAGTGTGGGCCCCAGCATCTGCCTCCACCACACTACAGGTCACCACCCTATACAGCCTGACCCTTTGAGGGGTTTTGTTTTTAATTTTTGGCCACATTCAGCAGCATGTAGGATCTCAGTTCCCCACCAGGGATCGAATCCACACCCCCTGCAGTGGAAGTGCTGGGGAAGTCCCCTTTGGAGCTCCGTGTTCGGTTAGGGACAGTTTGTTGCAGCTCAGGGATGGCCGCTCCCGTCTCTGGCCTCTGCGTCTGCCCCCAACCTGGGCCCACCTGCAGCACGCCAAAGGTGCACTGGTAGCCCATGCGGACCAGGCAGCGCAGTGTCAGCTTCAGGACCATGGAGCGCTTGAAGGAGACGAAGTTCCGAACGTTCTCCAAGAGGAAGTAGCGGGGCCGGTAGTAGTCACAGTAGCTGTGGAGGACAGGAGTGACCGAGAGAGTCAGCTCCACGCCTGGAGAGAGCAAGAAGGCCTCCTTGGCCAGAAGTCACTCCCAACTGCTTTGATGCTTGTCAAGACACACCTGCCGGCTCTCAGGGTCTCTCCCTAGTGGAGAGGGAGCCGTGAACCCCTGAAGGCTGAGACTGGCGCCTCGCTCAGCAGCAGCCTTCTGCAGGGGTAAAGGCTAAAGTGGTGACTGCTTGGCCCTGGCACCAGGCCTTGCAGGGGGCAGGCCATCTAGTTGCCCTTAGGTGGCACTGAATGCAGAGGGACTTTCGCTCTGTTTACCTGAGGAAAGAGACCACCAGGGAGTTCTTGAATTTGGAGTAGGTTCGAGAGTTAAAGCGGTTCATGCCGCTGAAGCCCTGGCAGGGCGGCCCGCCGCACAGCATCTCCACGTCTCCCTTCTGAGGCAGCTTCTGGCCGCGGGAGTTGGTCACCTCCCCGGCCATGACCAGCTTCAGCAGGACGTTGCAGTCCTCTGTGAACACCGTGGACCCAGGGTTGTTGAGCCGGAACGCCTGGGCCGCAGGGTCCCACATCTCGATGGCCCAAAGTGTCTCCGAGATGCCTGGGTGGGGGATACAAGGACACAGACCTGTCATGAAATCCCCAGAAAGAGACTCTCTAGTCGGAGCTGTGACCAGGGCCACAGAGGTCTTCCAGACACAGCCTGCCTGATCGAGTTTTTAACAGGTTGTGTGGAGAGACCCCCCCGCCCCGGAGCGCACCTGCTTGGTGGAAGCCTTCCGACAGTCCCCCACAGCCGGAAAACACGTCCAGGGTCCGCAGCTTCGGCAGTTTGATTTCTGTCTCCAGTTCACTCGGCTCACACGTCTGAGATTTCGTCCTGTTTTTTCCTGCAGGAGATGGGCCCCAAGTCAGAGCAGTTCCTGATGGGCTCTTCTCGAAGCCCCTGGTGACTCAGAGTCCACCTCATTTTGAGGGAGGTAACGTCAGAGGCTGCTCTTCCATACTGACTGACTCGTGAGTATCCGAGCTAGAGGACACACACTTGAAGAGGAACCTGGGGGGATGACACACCACGACATACCTTTCCCCTTCCCCTTCCCTTTATTTCCGGTGCTCCGGGCGTGGTTCGGAGGATCTTCAAAGCTTTTGCTCTTGGCGTTATAGGCCTGAGGGGGAAAGAACCACAGTGGTCTGCAAGAGAGACACCAGCTCCCCTCTCTAACAAATAGGCTTTAAGTTAATCTGATAAGAATACACTTCATCTCTCCCTAAGTATGGCCAGAAGCCAAGAGGGCTTTGATTCTAATAGAGAAAAGGGGAAAAGTCTATTAATAAAAATGTTTTATGTAGCTGACAGAAATTCCTGCTATTTTAAGTACCTGGACTACTCATTCTAAAAATAGGCAAATGTCATAATCAGGCTGTACAGACCAGACCCTGGGGGAGACACGGGTTATCTTAAGACCATACATGCCTGTCACAAAGAAGCCATGCTCAAACAATTTAAAAGTGATTGGGAGAAAAAAAAAAAAAGTGATTGGGAGAGCCTGGTGGGCTGCCGTCTATGGGGTCGCACAGAGTCGGACACGACTGAAGTGACTTAGCAGCAGCAGCTTAAATCAACAGACTCCTGGCTCGTCTCTCTCTCAATAACCAGGCCACAAGCTCAGCTATGAGGCTGAAGGGACTGGGGGCAGGGATTCATCTCCTGGGGCTAGAGGTCCATCTCCCTAACTCATAGACACTGACCAGACCAGCAGAGGCCACCTAACAGTCTACAAAAATTGTTATTTGTGTGTGAGTGTGTGTGTGTGTGTTAGTTGCTCAGTTGTGTCTGACTCTTTGCAATGCCATGGACTGTAGCTCGTCAGACTCCTCTGTCTATGGAATTCTCCACGCAGGAATACTAGAGTGGGTTGCCATTCCCTTCTTCAGGGACTCTTCCCAACCTAGGGATTGAACCCAGGTCTTCTGCATTCCAGGCGGATTCTTTACCGTCTGAGCCACCAGGGAAGTCTGAGTTACTGCATTGCTGCTACGCTGCTAAGTCGATTCAGTTGTGTCCGACTCTGTGTGACCCCATAGACGGCAGCCCACCAGGCTCCCCCGTCCCTGGGATTCTCCAGGCAAGAACACTGGAGTGGGTTGCCATTTCCTTCTCCAATGCATGAAAGTAAAAAAATAAAGTGAAGTTGCTCAGTTGTGTCCGACTCCTAGCAACCCCATGGACTGCAGCCCACCAGGCTCCTCCATCCATGGGATTTTTCAGGCAAGAGTACTGGAGTGGGGTGCCATTGCCTTCTCCGAAGTTATTGCATTAGGATGTTAAAATATTTTGTTTTGCTTTAAGTGTTAAATTCCAGATCAACCTGAGTGTCACAGACTCATGCTCTGGGTAAGTAAACTTCTCGGGTGCTGTGTCTGACCCAGAGGCCCTCCCTGCAGTGAGCCCAGGGCCCCACCTCGAGAAAATAGAAGCGATCGGGGCCACCAGCGGAGAAGTCCTGGAGGCACTGAGGCAGGTCCTCTCCGTACTCCACGGTGCAGCGGCCCTGCACGGCCTTGAAGTCCACCACGGCCTCCTCATCGCTCCAGTAAAGCAGGTTGATGTCTGCGTGGTAACTGGCTGGGGTAGACTTGTGTGTGTTCTCCGGCCTGGGAGTGCAAGAGTCTTTGTTAGTTCGTTTGTCGCAAGTTGAAAATGAATTAAATGGCATATTCCTGGGGATGTGCTCATAGGATCAGTGGGTAAAGACTAGGCCCCATGCCTCACTAAGTCACCTTGATTTACTAACCCCCTTAGTTGGCACTAAACACCACAAACTAAGTGGGATTTCTTACCGTGAACTCAACTAAGGGTTTGCTTGCTCTTTATGCCTCCAAGAAGACTGGGTGGGCCTGGGTTGAGACCAGTTGCTGACCTCCTATTGAGAAGCATGTCTAGAGCTGCCTTCTTCCCCCTATGCCCGCCAGACTCCTTGTTCTCTCAGTACCTGTTATTTCAAAGACTTCAGAAAAACTTTCCTGTACGTTAGCTAAGAAGTGGAGCAACTGTAGACCTATCTGTACGGATCAGCTTCAGTTTAAGCTCCTAAGTACTATTAGGATCCCAGAAACTCAGTGAAGCCAAGACCTTGGGACAGAGAGAAATCCCAGAAACGGAGAAGAGGGCCTGGAAAGGACAGGACTGGCAGTAGGGAGGGGGCGGAACACAAGGCAGCTTAAACAGATATCAGGGTTTTGATGGCACCTCAGAGAGAGCCCAGGATATTCCATGCCTGCCTTGGTCACACTCTGGACCTCCGCTCCCTGATTTCTTTTGGACAAAGCTCTGCAGCTTTAAGACAGGAATCCAGGGCTGTGCTGCACAGCTGTAGTGATCCTCAGCACCCACCAGGTAATCAGGAACACCTGGGAGGAC
>NW_011495051.1:8278362-8301043 GCF_000754665.1 Bison bison bison | reverse complement strand
GTGCGATTCACTACCTCCCACGACTCAGGCAGAGGCCCCTGGAGGGCAGAGCCCTCACCGACCTGTAGAACTTGTTGACCCTGATCTTGATGTCTGTCTCATTGGGCCGGCCATTGCTCTTCTTGCTGCAGAAGATCTCCTTTATGCGGCCAATACGGTAGGGCTCAGGGGCATCCAGGTTGCTGCCCTTGATGTAGTCAGAGTACTTCCGGTAGTGTTCTGGATACAGAGCTTCGTCCACAGGCTCCTTCCGGGGGCGTTTCACAGGACTGGACAGCTTGATGCTGCAGAGAGGCAAATGCTCTGAGTGACTGAACGTGAAATGTTAGAAAGTGGTTTGGCGTGACTGACCTGTGATAATCACTGTTTAAATTCCAGCGCCTGAACTAACGCAGCTCAGTACCCTGATCACAGATTCAGAGATTCAACCTCATCCACACTTTGACACAGGTATTCCCCATCTGTGCTCTGGGTCTCACTGCTGAGGTTGTTCACATTCTCCCTGCACCCGGCCTTAGGGCAGGACTTCCTGGCAGGTGATGTGTTCAGCTCCATGGGTGTGAGCAGCCGTGATACACAAGCCCTGCCCTGGCAGGAGAGTTGCCAGTGAGCTTCCTCTTGCCTCAGCCAGGCAACTTCTGAGAAGGCAGAGGCCCTGTCAACCCAGGTCCCTGAGTGACACAACAGTCTGAGTCCCCTGAACCACAGTGGGCACACAGTCCAGGCAAGAGGTAAACTCCTGTGATCTGAGAGTTGTGGCCGTGGCATAAGCTACACTCTGACTGAGGCACTAACCTCGGGGCACTGCGGGAGAGGCCGGGGGAGAAGATGGGCAGTCTGGGCTAGCCGAACCTGGCCTGGCCATGTACTGGCGGAATTAGGCCATCACAGCAAATGCCAAGCTGCCAGGACCACAGGGCCACACTCTGAAGACAGGAAGTTAAGCAGTTCAGGAGGGCAGCTGCCGTGTGTTCCCACCAGGCCCCCCAAAGTCTATCAGGCCCCAGAGACCCTCTGAACACCTGTGCTCTCACTTTTGGCTGGGCCAGGAATACCTGGTCAACAGCCCTACAGGGCGGCCTCCCCTTCTAGGCCAAGAACTGGTGTTTCAGGGCACCATGTACACCCACTTCACGGGGCTGGGAGGACTGAGGCTCTGCAACTCAGTACACGGGTTGATTGGGTTGAACCCATTCAGTTGAATGGGTTCCAATGAGGACTCGAGGAAAATAAGTCGGGAAACTGAGCTAAGCTTGCCAAAATGCTGGTTGTAAATCCAACCACACACTAGTTCTAAGGACCAACAAGGAAGGAATCAAGTATGGGAAATATCTGTGGCTTTGATTTTTCCCTGAAGAGCTCAGTCCTTTGATGTGGAAGTCTTTTGATGCAATTCCCAATTACCAAGCAGTAACTCACAGTCAGCCTTTACACTAAGCCAGGCGCTGTGCTAATAAGCACCTTTTTTTTTTTTTTTTTGAATTTTAGATTTTTTTGGCCACACCATAGGGCATGTGGGATCTTAGTTTTCTGACCAGGGACTGAACCTGTTCCCCTTGCACTGGAAGGGCAGAGTCTTAACCACTCAACCACAAGGGAAGTCCCTAATAAGCACTTTTAACTCACTTATTCTTAGAGGCCTGGCAGGCAAGACAAGATACTCCTCTCCCCATCTGATAACGGGAACTGGGGGCAGGGTCTCTGACATGACCAGCTGGGCAGGAACCCATCACTGACCCCAGCATCCTCCTTTAGCCAGCTGGCTCTGTCTGACTTCCTTCACAGATAGCCTCACTGCCATAGAAGGACAGTGGCTCCACACAGGACCGCTGGATGGCATCTGCTCACCACAGACGCCAGTGCGACGGCTCGACAGCAGCTGGTAGTGGGCTGACGTGGGGGGCACATGGTGGAGCCAGCCTGCTGCTGGCCCGGAGCGCCTGGCCCCGCTGGCTTCAAGGGGCACTCACTTGAAGGTGAAGGCCTCGGGAGGGAGGTACACGCCATCGCCCACCCGGTACTGGACGCCGTTCTTGGTGGCGAGGCTGTAGAGGACGCGGCCTTCCAGGTCCTGGAGCTGCTCCACGACCCTGGGGATTTCCTTCTGCCTCATTTCGGCCAGACGCGCACAGCTTGCGCAGAACCTGAAGGAGAGGTGGACAGAAACCAAAGGCCCTTGAGTGGCTGGTGGTGACTGTAAGCAGCTGCCGCTGGCGTATTTCCAGAGACTCCGGTACCAAGAGGAAGTATGGACGGATGTTAGAAGGCACTGGCTCTCCTGCACTTTTATGTTCACACTGATTGGGGAGGAAAGCCCAGAGATATGCACACCAGGAAAATGTCAAGTCAACCCCACTTCCGAGTAGCTGACATAAAAACCCAGAGACATTAGCAAATGGCCTAGAATCTGGTTAAGAATCCAACATGAATGATAATGCAGACCACGGTAAAGCCAGGAACCCAAACCATGTCAAAGGAGGCTCACACTATTATCTCTAAAGGCTGAAGAAGGATTTGGTAAAATACAACATTCCTGATTAATAAACCCTTCAGAGGAGAGTTAGAGTGCCTTAAAAACAGATCAAGCCCGAAAGCAGCCCAGGCTGACTGGAAGTACCAGAGGCAGCTCAGCAAACCCTCCCAGCCTCACTCCCACACACTGCTCATGATGGAAGACTCCAGTCACCACTTTTAGTTAAAAAAAGTGAGGTATCAAGGTTAGAAAGGAAAACAGGAGCACTAAGCATTTAAGAAGCAAACCTCTCTAAAAGCATTAGAGTTAAATGGAATCAAAGACCTCACTTATGAGGAAAGACATAGATTTGTAGGACAGACACAGAAAGACACACCCTATCCCTGAGTGGGACAGCTTCTCATGGGCGTGACCCCGACCCCCAGCCAGGCTGTCCACACACTCACAGCCACTGCAACCAAGTCAGGCTGGTCTCTGGTTGGCGGGGAGGGCAATCAGAGGACAGGGGGACAGCAGACCCAGCAGAGAGAAGCACAGGGCAAGCAGGGGGGGTCCACACATTCACACAGCGTCCTGGAGCACCGACAGGGCGGCCTGGGAGCCCAGGCCCCGCACTCACTTGTACTTGTTGTCCTCCGTCGGCTGAGTTTTCGGAGGGGACTCAAATCTCGCGTAGTCTTGGTCGTACCACAGCTGGTAGAAGTAGGTCTTCCCGTCGTCCTCTGACATCAGGGCCTCGGGGTCCACGCCTCCCTGGGGATGGGGCCACCGTCAGCCATGATGACCCCACGCAGCAAGGGGCAGCGACACATGCAGGGCACCGGGGACTCACCTCCATGGCCCAGTTCTCCGAGGGCGCCTTATAAATGACCTGCACCTTGCTGTGGATGTACGAGAGCTGCATGTCCTCACACTCGTCAACCAGGAACAGCTCCAGGGGGTCCGATGTGGCCCCGAGGACCGTGTCCGTCCCAGCACAGAACCAGTGGGCATGGAACATCTGCCCATTGCTGCTGTCCTCCCACAGCGCCGTGACCCTGGAGCCGGAAGACGGGGAGGGAGAAGGTTCTAACTCGACCAGTGGAGCTGGCCCGAGGCTCCTCAGGAGTACAGATAATTGTTCGGTGTCGCTTGCATGTGTGCTCAGTCGTGTCTGACTCTTTGTGACCCCATGAACTGCAGTCCACCAGACTCCTCTGTCCACGGGATTTCCCAGGCAAGAATACTGGTGTGGGTTGCCATTTCCTTCTCCAGGGGATCTTCCCAACCCAGGGATCGAACTCAGGTCTCCTACATTGGCAGAACTCTTTACTACTGAGTTACCAGGGAAGTCCATTTCTTGGTTTTAGTCTAGGGCAAAGAGCTGCTGCTTTTTGCAAAACAGGCACCTCCTGCTTTTACTCAAAGTGTGGGCTGAAGTCAGGCGGAAGGAAGGATACAAACCTTGCTAGATACAGTGGTTTTGAAGAGTCGTCTGGAATTACAGAAACACAGTCCCCCACTTCCAGGGTTTCCGAGTCGATGCATACCTTCTTGTAGTAACTCTTCTTCCCGTCAGTCTGAAAACAAGAACTTAGTTTCAGGAGAGGATGGATCTGAAGGTCCGTGCAAGGCTTGTCCTGCTAGTTCCTGCTGCTTTACAGAAAAGCATAGCTCATGACGGTTTCTCTAAACAGCCATGAGCTCCAACAGCCTGGCTACTTACTACAGAGAGCAGCCCCTCCCCTGGCTGGAAGCCTGCAGCCGAGGCACTCGCAGCCCTCTGTCACCAGCTCCGCCCTCCTTTGTCAGCAGCAAGTCAGATCCTAGCCTTCAATTAGAACAGCACTGCATCCCACTCATCACACCCCCTCAGACACATGGACCCCCTTCCTTCTCTCCCACAAGGAAAGCTGGTTCCCACCACAGGGCCTCTGCCCTGGTTCCTCTCAAGGACTTTCAGTGGCCAGCTGCTCTCCAACCCTTCAGGACGTTCCAGCAAGAAGCCTCTGTGGCCCCAGCCCTCTTCCCGTGCCCCACCCGCCTGCCGGCACTTGTGTCGCCCAGACCTGGAGCAGCACCCAGCAGGGGCAGGCCTCAGGCTTGCTGAGGGAACTGGCCCGTCTCCAGCTTATGGACACCAAGGGACCAATGCGGACAACGTATTCACTCCCCAGCTGTGGCAAAGAATTTGACTCTTAGGCAGGTGAGCACAGAACCTCCGGAGGCGGTTTGCTAGTGCTCCCAAACACCAACTCCTAGCGAGGGGGCAGTGAGGGCTCTCCTCAAAACCAGCTTCACAGGAGAACTAGTCTCGAACACCAGGACTGTATCAAATGCCAGCTTTGGAGGGCGAGGAACATCGAGTCCTTGAGCATACAAGTAAAAACACATTTTTGGCGCCTGGCCACAGACCCCAGCCTCTCAGTCAGCTCTGCTCCGCTCCCGGCTGCGGGATGCGTGGGCAGGTTTCTCACTCCAGGGCTCCGGCTGCTCTCAGAACGGCTGGCAGTGAGGTACCTGGCTGCTCAGCAGTGCAGCACGAGGACAGCCGAGGGCCCACTCCTGGATTACCTTGACGGCATCGCCAACCCAAGAGATCCGATTCTTATTCTGCTTCTTTTTCTTCCCCTGATGCATCTTTTTGGGTGATGGCATCTCTGGAATATTGTCATCCACTTCCTCGTCATCGTCTGCCTCCTTCATGGCCATGTTGGGACACCTACAAAGTCACTTGTGATAAGCAAGGTCTTCTTTAAAAAATAAGACCAACTGGGAACTACCTGGTGGTCCAGGGGTTGGGACTCTGTGCTCTCACTGCCAAGGGCCCAGGTTCAATCCCTGGTCGGGGAACTAGGATCCCACAAGCCCCCACAGCGCAGCCGGGAAAAAAAAAGTAAAACCAACTGAAGGTTTTCACTAAGAAAACAGGGACAGGTTTGGTGACAACACTAGACAAAGAGATCTTGCCTATTCTACACGTGTCAACCCATCTGTCCCACACAAAGTCTATTTGCCATCAGCTGGCATTTCCCTCCATTCCAAAAACAATCATTGGCCAAACTTACCTCCTCTTTTGGCAAGCCTGCTTGCTCCGTCCGCTACCACCAAATTTAACCATATCTTTACAGGCCTTACACTTTCCACACTCGGGCTGTTGACAAATCTAAAACACATAATTAAAAAAAAAATTAAATGCCCTTTAGTCACAGCTGATAACCAGTTTTTGGTGAATTTTAAAATATGTAAGTTTAACCTCATTAGAACTCAGGGAAATAAGAGTTAGGAACAAGACGTAAGGTTTGTAAAGGTTAACCCTGAGACATGGTGCTGGCACAGGTATGGGGAAAGGAGAACTCAGGTGGCTCAGAGGTAAGCTGGTGACACCACTCTGGAAAACAGTGTTCTAGATCAAAGTCAAGTATGTAACCTACACCCCAGCAATTCTGCTTCCAAGCAGTGAAGAATCACAGAAGACACATTAGAATATCACACTGCCCATCACCGAGGGATAGGCTAGGAGAGTCACCACGAAATACTATGGAGTAAAGTGGTAACTAGGTCTACTCATATCAACACACAGTAGCTGTGAAAGATGCCAGGTTATGTAAATTAAAAAAAAAGAAAATTTAAAGCTTGGATAAGCATGCGCTAGATGAAATAAAAACCAAAATAAGAACGGTGAGGACAGGGAATTCGCTGGTGGCCTAGTGGTTAGGTCTCTGTGTTTCCACTGCTTGGGGGACACAGGTTCAACATGCAAATTCCTATTGAGGGCGACCACTGAAGACAGAGGAGACCCTCAGAATCCAGGGACTAGTGTGAATAGAGGGTGGTTCTGAAGGCAGGTGCTATATTTTCACTTTTAAGCTTTCATCCAAATTAAGTCAAATAAGATACCAAAACTGATCTGATCTCTGGGTCAGTGATAGAATTAGAGAGATTAATTCCTCGAGGGTGAAGTAAATACATATTATACTAAAAAATTCAGAGACAGGTCGTCTCAGGCCTCAAAGCTAAGCTGGACGAAGCCCCCAATTTCTGAGGAAAGTTCCACCATGAGACAAGACAGGATCCTGGGAGGATGACCCCGCTTGGAGGAAGCAGTGCTGGCCTCTGCGGGGCAGTCACCCCCCTCACCCTCACACAGGGGCCTGAGGACACAATGGGACGTGGCCAGACTCCTTTGTAGCAGAAGCAGCACTGATGGCAAAGTGCCTGAGCGTGCCTCTTTTGACAGTTGTCCCGTAAGACATGCAAGTCCCCCTGGATAACTAACTCCTTCGCTGAGCTGTTTTTGGGGGGTCACGTCTACGCAGTAAGACTCTCAAGCCAAAAAGAGAAAACAGCGAGCTCCTCAGAGATCATGAGGGGCAGGAGAGCCGGCGTAGGCGAGGTTACCTCACAGACGCCACAGCGCCGGCGCTTGAAGGCATTCTCCTTGTCTTCCTTGTCATCTTTTTCAATTTGCTCCGCAAAGAAAGTGTCAAAGATCTGGTAGACCAGCTTGGTGGTGGTGGCCTTGGTGGGGCCCTTGTCCTTCTCTTTGGCGGGTTGCCGGATGGTCTGCCGCCTCTCGGCTCGCCTGGAAGAGAGATTCCACGGTGTTAGCGGCCCAGGAAGAGCTCCCGCAGTGCCCTGCCTTCCAGACTCCGTCTCAGGTCTTCAGGCTCACTCCTACTGCACCCTCACCTTTTTCCCAGGGTGACCCCGGCCAGCTTGATGAGGTCTCTCATGCAGGGGCTCAGGAAGATGGGCTGCTCGTCACTGTCCCCAGCCCGATCATAACTCTCTACTTGCTCCACCACGAACTGGGCATGCCGCAGGAGAGAATCCTCTGTGAATCGATTCAAGTTGAGCATACAAGGAGGAACGGTGGTCTTTTGGGGAAAAAAAAACAAAAACAGAAGTTTCTCTTAGGCTTAAGCAAAACTGGTTTGCGTCAAACATGCTTATATGTATCACATGTAAATGGGACTTCCCACATGGCTTGGTGGTAAAGAACCCGCCTGCCAGTATCCTTTCCCAGGAAATCTCATGGACAGAGGAGCCTGGAGGGCTGCAGGCCATGGGGTCACCAAGAGTTGGACCCAAATCAGTGAATGAACAACATCACATGTAAACAATCTGTGAATCCCAGATATTGAAAAACCTAAGCCTCTTACCTCAATCTTATTGATCAGGTCTTCGTAGGTGGAGTCAGGGTTGCTCTGCAGGAACTCAACCACTATCTTACTTATATAGATCTTCTCCTGCATCACGCTGAATAGTGGTGCGTACTCTGGGCTGGGATCCATCAAGATATACTCAGCAAATGCTGGAGTGGACAGACAGACAAGAGCAGTGTGAGCCTGACGGCAGCAGCAGTAGCCAAAGGGCAGGGATGAGGCTACGAGGCTCACAGAGCAGGCAGAGTCATTCCACACTCAAACGTCAAAACCTAAGAGGCACGGTCAGGGTTAACTCATTCAGAAGGGGCCTATTGGAGCCAACCAGAGAATAGACTGGCCAAGTGGCTTTCCTCTAGCTCGATTCTGGCTTTTGGAATTTGGTCTGGGTTTCAGCTGCAAGGTCAGTTCCAGGGTCAGTTGTAACTAGTACGAGAAGCCATCCCAATCAAGCCTGACATGCTTCCCACACAGCCACGAGAGCCTGAGACTTTCCAGAGCCCAACCAAGCCCGGTCATGGGAGCCTGAGACTTCCCAGAGCCCAACCAAGCCCCATGGAAGACAGAAGCATCTTTCAGATTCCAAAACAGTCCACAGTTGGCCACATACTTACAGGTGCTAAAGCCAAGAAGAGCCTTTTCACCTCCATCAAAACCAGCAATCCACCATTCGTTTATGGGGCCAAAATTTTTGCCATTAATACCACCTAAAAGAGGAGAAAAAGGTTTCTTGAAATGAAGTGGACTAAGAAATGGCAACTCACTCCAGTCTTCTTGCCTGGAAAATCCCATGGACAGAGGAGCCTTGACAGGCTACAGTCCATGGGGTTGCACAGTTGGACATGACTAAAAGAATATGTCTCAAAAACCCAAGCAGGTTCAGTGGCACTGAGTCCCCACCAGAGCCCACACCTCTGATCAGGTGAGCCGGGCAGCCTTACTGGAGTCATCAGAGCGAGACTGCTTGTAGCTGCTCGCAGCCCAGACTCTGTTCAGTTTACAAACTGACTGTTTCAGACAATCTGGAACATTCCCCTTACCTTCGGGAGATGGATCATCCTCATATATCGGCTTTGCTGAACCAGAAAAGAGGAGCTCGACATCCTTCTCAATGAGGCCGGTGTCGATCGGGCAAAGGTGACCGCGTTTACAGTACACGCTAGACAGGGGACAGAGGCCATTTACCAGGAGACCAAGGCAGGCAGGGGTACAGAGTCAAGCTCAGACATGGGGGGATAAAGTGTGGTCCCCAGACTCCACTATCTCCCTGGCTGCCAGAACCCTGGGTCAGTACAGTGCTCTTTCACCCCATACCTTCTGATTCGCCCACCTGGGTACCAAGAGTAAGAGTATGAGAAGGGAATGTGGAGAGGTCAGCAAGACCGACAGCGGGAAACCCCACAGGGGAGCCCCTGGCGCGCCCTCCCTTGGGGAGTGGCTTGTGGAGACGCACTGGCTGCTCCAATACATCCTACCCAGACTTGGGCCACCACTCCCTCTAGCTCCAAAACGTTCTTGTTGCTGAAAATGAAACCTCACACCCACTGACCTGTCACTCCTTCCCCCCTCCCGACACCACCCCGGCAATTCCTGATCTGCTTTGTTTTTCTGGATTTACTGCTTCACACTATTTTATATGTTAGTTTGCGTTATGACTTTCACCTCAAAAAGATTAAAATAATGTGTGTTACACATCATAAGAAGTGAGGCTCATTGAGGACATGAGAAGGAGGGACTTCCACCTCCCTCTGGGGGGTGAAGCCTCAAGTTCAAGAACACCCACCACCTAGAGACGCTCCATGACACTAGGAGAGTGTGCATCATTGAGCAGGACGCTGAATTTGAGAAAACAGGATGGGACTGGGGTGGGTTCTGCTTACGCACCTGCCTGTGCTGGCCTCAAGGCCAGAGTTGCTATGCAGGTCTGAGAGTATCCCCCGCCACATTCCCACCGCCTAGGCCCCTGGATGCCAAGAAATTCTCATCTTGGAATCTTACCAAATTAAAAAAATGAACACATGAGCACTTTGAGTGGAGCTCTTCCACCAGGCATAGCAGACAGACATGGGTCACAGTTCTGCCATTAGGACCTGAAGCCGTGGGAAGGATGGACACATACCCACAGAGGGCAGGACACAGTGGACTCACAGAAGGGGAGGATCCAGGGCCCAGCCTGACAGACTGTCCTCGTGCTCCGTCAGGAGAGGTGACATCAGGGAGAAGTGCCGAGTCTCAGGCCAGGGCAGGGCCCACTAGTGTGCAGAAGGGGCTCGTTGCCACCTGCCACCTTCAGCCCAAGGACCAGAGGTAAACAGAGTCCCCAGCTAACCCAGGTGGTCTGGCTTCAACGGCTTGATGCTCAAAGGCATGCCATTCCTGGGACGTGTGTTCTTATTTCCCAACCCACAGGAAGGAGTCTGGGGTAGACCTGTTCTTGAGGAGCCACCCAGAGACCCCAAGCCCTGACACTCCTGATTACAGTGGCCCCAGCCCCCGGTTCTCGCGAGCCTCTGCCCCAGCAGCGCCACAGGGAAGCACAAGGCCGTGAACATCAGCAATGCTAACAGCATGTTTCACTCGTGCTGTCAGGCAGAGGTTTGAGCCGGGGAGTGGCCGGGGAGTAGACAGCGTCCCAGTACAGATCAGGCTCCTGCTCGTGGAGAGGGAGAGACACACCCAACAGCGGCGAGCATACAGAGCACTGTGAAGAAACACACTGGGATTTCCTAGAGCGCCCAGCCCACTGTGGGGCAGGAATGTCAGAAAGACCATCTCGAGATGATTCCACCTAACGCTTTGTAACAGGCGATCCAGCCGCCCCTACTCTTTTCTTGTCCAGGGAGAGGAAAAGCACGTGCCAAGGCCTGAAAGGAGACATCAGCTGGAGCCAAGCTATTTCACACAGAGAAGCAAAGGGAAGCACCTCCAGTGAGCAGGAGAGAGCAGAACGAAGGAGGCTAGAGAGGAGGGGGACTCTGCTCAATCACAGGCTTGTCTGAACCCCAAACGCAGTCCAAACTCCACTACCTACACCAAGAAGACCCCAGCGTCATTGCCTCGGCCTGAAGAGCCCCGCAGGATCCAGCCCCAGCCCTGGGTCCCTGTTCCCCAGCCACATACCCTACCACTCACCCCCGGCCCCTCCACTCCAGCCACACAGCCCCTTATCTAGTCTTCCACAGCCCACACGCCCCCCTCCCAGCCTCCACCTGCTGTTCCCTCCTCCTGGATGTCTTTCCCTCACTATCTCCTTGGCTTGTTCTTAAGCTGAGGTCTTTGCTCAAGTCCCTTCCCCTCCATTCTGAACAACTTTCTCCCACCCACTCTCTCTGCTCCCCGTGCTTTTCACATCCATCACAATGTCGCTACCCACAGGCACAGCTTGTTCTGCTTCCATGAAACCAGGGGCCTGAAGTGCTGTATCTATAATACCCACTGCACATAGCTGGCCCTCAGTGGAATGAATGAGCTTTACGATATTTACCGACTCAAGGGCCTTCCCTGGTGGTCCAGTGGCTAAGAAGACTCCATGCTCCCCAACGCAGGGGGCCCAGGTTCAATTCTTCAGGTAACTAGATCCCACATGCCAGAACTAAAGATTTGCAAGCCACAACTAAGACTTGACACAGCAAAATAGCTGATTTTTGCAAGGATGTTTACCTACTCAAGATCTAACAGGAATAGCTTTAACAACCAAAGACCTACCAGTCATCTACCAGCTTGGTGGCCCTGAAGTGTCAGCAGCTTAAGAAATGTTGCAGATCAGGTGTTGAAAACTTTATTAGGATATTAAGAAATCAGGTGTCTTTAAGAAAATGCCTTGTTATGATAAGTATATTAGTTACCTGCGCTTCTTTGGTGACTTAGTGGTAAAGAATCCCCTGCCAATGCAGGGGACACGGGTTCGATCCCTGGTCCGGGAAGACCCCACATGCCACAGAGCACCTGAGCCTGTGCACCACAACAAGAGAAATCACCGAAACGAGAAGCCTGCACACTGCAACTAGAGAGCAGCCCCTGCTCGCCACAACCAGAGAAAAACCCGTGCAGTAACAAAGACCCACCACAGCCACGTAAATAAAAAGATCCAGCAGGATTTAAAAAAAAGGAAAAACACACAAAACCTATCAGTTACCTGAAGCAGGTTAGTTTGTGCTGAGGCAAATCCTCGTAACTCTCAAAGCCAGATTCGTTGGCATCAAAGATGGACAACCTCTCGTTGGTCAGTATCTGTATCTCTTCCACCTGAGAGACATTGGACCAGTGAGCAGAGACACAGGAGACGGTAACTATCGGCTGAAGACAGAGCTGGAACTTACCGCATCGGGGGGGTGCTGCTCGTATCTCAGCTCAGGGTCGTCCAGGTACTGCAAGCACTCGGTGCACTTCGGAGGATTGGTCTGTGGGGACAAAACACAGACGGCGCTCAGAGAGCCAGCCCTAAGCCAGTCCCTTAGCGTCACACAACGGCTTTTATTCCCAGGTGTACATTTACCTTGGACACTACGGCTATTTTGGTTCGAGTCATTTTCTTCTCAGTTCTGGGAACAAAGCAGAAGGTTTGTTTTAGTCATTACATGACACGTCAGAATCTGTCAAAGTTATACCGGATCCAGACACAGATGAGTGCCAGCTGCTGCATAAGGGGAAAGTGTGTCTTTACCATGCAGAGGGGACCTGCCTCACACAGCAGAACTGGCATGTCTCAGTCCTGCGCTCACTATCCATCACACGCAAAGCTAAGGCTGCTCCAGGAGGTCACTGAAAGTCAAAGTGAAGTCGCTCAGTCATGTTGGACCCTTTGCTACCTGGTGGACTGTAGCCCACCAGGCTCCTCTGTCCATGGGATTTTCCAGGCAAGAATACTGGAGTGGGTTGCCATTTCCTTCTCCAGGGGATCACTAAACGCCCCTTTTTCTTTCTTTCTCAGACAACTGTTTAGTATTACGATCTGCTTGATGGAAAGACAAAAAATAAGTTCTTACAGTTCTCTGTATGTAGTTCTGCGTCTCTTCTCCTCCTAAGTAGAGAAAACAGAAGAGTGAAGGGTAAAAAAGTCTTTTCCATCCGGACTATGTCACAAAGTTAAAGAATTTTATGTACATGGTTATCACAAAACCTAGTCAGAGGCAGGAAGGCAGTCAGAAAACCAGTGAGACCCAAGCCACCTCCAGTGTCTAGTCTTATAAACAAAATTATTATAACCAGACTTCCTTAAAAGACTCATAAGAGACTGGTTTTTTAAAAAAAGACAAAAACTTTTGTTGTTTAGTCACCAAGTCATGTCTGATTCTTTTGTGACCCCATGGAACTACAGCCCACCAGGCTTCTCTGTCCATGGGATTTCCCAGGCAAGAATACCAGAGTGGGTTGCCACTTCCTCCTCTAGGGGATCTTCCCCACCCAGGTATAGAACCCGCATTAGCAGGTGGATTCTTTATCCCTGAGCCACCAGGGAAGCCTGACAAAAATTAGCTCTCCTGTATTAAGTGATACCTCAGTAAGTATATAATTGATATGGGGCGCTATGGACTGAGTTTTGCCCTTGCTCCCCAACCCAATTCTTATGTTGAAGCCCTAACCTCAAATGTGACTGTATTTAGAGATGAGGCTTTTAAGGAAGTGACCGTGGTTACGTGAGGTCGTAAGTGGGAGAGACCTAATCCAATAGGACACCAGAGCGCTCTCCTCCCTACGTGCTTGCACAGGGACAGGTCATGTAAGGACCAGCAAGAAGGCATCCGTCCACACGTCAGGAAGAAAGACTTCTCCAGAAACTAACCCTGCTGGTACTTTGATATGTGAACTGTATTCTCCAGAACTGTAAGAAAAATAAACTTCTGTTGGTTAAGTCACTCAGACTGTCGTATTTGGTTATGGTACCATCCCCACCCCTGGTGACTAATAAGAGAAAACTTATTTCTAGAATTATTTTGAGTAAATGAAGGAATGCTAGAACTATCACTCTGCAACTCCCAGTGAAATAATGGATTTAAGCAATGATTGTTAAAAACAGGTGAAAAGATGAAAAGCTGAGGGGAACTTTATAATGGATGGAGCAGGCTGAGGGCACCTGGGTTCAGTGATGAGTCCTGAAGCCTTACAAAGATAACCCTGCCTCTGGTGTGATATAACAGGAAGCACACAGCACCACCTTAGAAATCCTCTGGGAAACAAGAGACATGCCTCTGGTCCAGCATCTGAGCCTAACTAGTGGTCTACAGGGGACAGGGCTCTGGGAAGATCCCAAACCTGAGAACCCACTAATGCTATGCGGCAGCTGGCTACTTACACCAACTGCAAGTAAGAGGATGGGGTGGCGCTATAGATGACACAGGGAAGACAAACAGCAAGTAAGCATATCGTACAGACTTAGCTGGGGTTCTGACTCACAGCAAAACACGCAATGCAGACCTCAGAGAAATCTGAACAGAGATTGGACTTTGATACTATGGTGTTAGGAAAATGGTATTGTAGTGATGTTTATTTACTTTTAATATTTTTTGATGTGGGTCATTTTTACAGTCTTTATTGAATTGGTTACAACATTGCTTCTGTTCCATATTTTGGTTTTTTTGGCTACGAGGCGTGTGGGGTCTTAGCTCCCCAACCAGGAACTGAACCTGCACCCCCTGCATTGGAAGGTAAAGTCTTAACCACTGGACCACCAGGGAAGTCCCTGTGATGATGTTTAAGAGACTCCTTTCCTTTTTAGAAGGAAGCACCTTATAGAAGCACTTCTGTTAATATTTCACTAATATGTCTGGGATCTGTTTACCAGAGTGAGGGAGGGCAAGGAGAATAACTGAGGCTTGGGTAAAACATGCCTAGTCATGGGTTGGTAACTGATGAAGGTTGATGAGAATATGAGGGTTTGCTACCCTTTTCTGCCTACTCTAGGGTACATTTGAAAGTTTCCATGAGGAAAATTGTTTATAAATCACTTTAAGATATTCCAGCCAATGGGATGTTATGAAATACAGTAGAATTGAAAAAACAAGAGCTTACCTTTTCATCTTCATCTTTCTCATCAGAAACTTGTGGCTTTACTCTTTCAGGTTCTTTTTCTTCTGGTCTCCGTTTGCTAGCTCTATTGGATAAACAAATAAGCCAAATGTCAGCTTAAAACCTGTATTGCCAATTTACATAAAAAATGACAAACTAATGCCTCGCTATAGAAAAGCAAAATATTCAGAACCGATCTGGTGAACAGACACTTTCTTCCCATCCAAAAGAAAGTCCCCTTGTCACAGTGGCTCCAAAGGTGCGTCACTAACACGTGATCCTGAAAAGAGGCCTGCAGACGCCCCATGTGACCCTCAGACATGGGGCCTGACGAGATACTGGAACTAAGACACGTGGCAGTGCAGTGATGGGAGTGCTACCCATGAGGCAAAGGGCAACAGGCAAGATGGGGCCCACAGTGATTTCTCATCCAGCCCCACCCAAACTGATCCAGTCTTCCAATAGCACCAGCAATTCCCTGTAAACATCTACATCACAGATCTCCAATAGCTATTTTGGTAATTTAAACTACACAAAGCACAGCACAAAAGCACAAGCATTTTAACCACTTACAGATCTTTGGGTTGACTTCTGTGCCTCTTTTCATCCTGAGAGGGGAAACGTGTGGGTAGAGAAATAAAGGGGGGAAAATTAATTTGAGCAAGAGTGAGACAAAACCCCAAAGTATCAGTTAATGATTGCAGCACCGTGGGACGAGAGAATTGGAAAATCTAGGCAGGTCTACAGGCTAGAGATGAGGCTTCAAAAATTTTAACTCAGTTCCCTAACGCCTACAAACAAGAGTTGGTAGATTTCCTGTAAAGGGCCAAAAAACAGACATTTTCAGGTTTCCAAGCCACAGACTTGCGTCACAGCTCCTCAACTGTACCACTGCAGCACAAGAATAGCCAGAAACAATACATAGGCGAAATGGCATGGCTGTGTTGCAATAAAACTTTATGAAAACAGGCAGAGGGCCAACTTTGGCCTGTGGACCACAATTTACACACCCCTGTCCTGGGATAGCTCAAAGCAAAAGGGACTGTTAGAGCCATTTTGCTTATGTCAGCCCAAATGTCTATAGCTGCATCTGTCATTTGGTCAGGAGTGAAGATGTCATACAAACAGGCACTGGGACAGGAGTGGGGAAAGTAGGTGACAACGCTAAACTTTGGAATCCAGTATGGGAAAGAGACAGAAGTAGGGATTCCCAACTTGGTCACCAACTCATTAAAGACAGCAGAGCCCACATACAAAGACTATCTTTCTGATATGCTGCTGACCTTTATAAAGAAGTATACACACAGATAAGTCAATAATTAAAAAAAAAAAACTAGACAAAGTCAAACTTTTGGTCCTTTTGTCCTTTTCTGCCATGAGACAAGAGCGCTGGCTGTGGGGTCTGAAGCTCCTGCCAGCTGCTGTCTGAGGAAAACGGATGGTCTGACACCACCGCTGAGATCTCTCTAGACCTGAAGGGATCCCAGGCAAGTGCTGACGATTAAGATCACGAGTAATCAGAAAAGATGAGACAATAAGATGTTAGACAGAACAAGCTGGAGGTGACACACCGAAAGGATCACGTGCCACAGAACAAGCAAGGGTACCCACTGGAAGCGAGAACACTCAGGACCCAGGAAGTCTGACCTCAGGCTCTGCTCCCTGGATCTCACAGAAAACCAGAGACAATCTTGGGACCATCCTGGTTTGGCTTTTCTTAGAGCAAATTGCTAAGGAGCTTACTAAGATCCCTGTGCTGTGGCCCCCAGCAGATGTAGCCCAGTCCCCTGGAGTTTACAGCCCTGTGGATAACCTCACCATCTGAGGCTTCTATACAGGCCCACCCCTGGGTCAGTGTACAATATTTTAGGGTTTAAATATGTTAACTAAGCTGAACTGTGGGAGCTGGCGGGAACGCGAGGAGCTAGACTCAGAACTCAGGAGACTGGTCGATAAAGCAGCACAAGCATGATGACACGTGTATCTGGGGTGACACGTCAAGCCTTCTCAGGCCAGAGGCTATGAAGAGAAGCTGGTTCCACACACATCTTAGTCCAGGCACACACAGGCCCTTGGCACCATTACCATAAATAGACAACTGAACGCTCACTACATATCAGGCGCTAACATGCAGCAACAGCTGCCAACCCCTACAAGGAGGGGCAGGTCACCTGCCCAAAACCACCCCAGGGCAGGTAGGGCTGGATCTCAACGCACAGCCCTAACCTATGCCATTTCTCCCAACCAACTGGGAACACAAGGATCGGTTAGAGATAAGTGATACGAGTCAGTATTTACTTTGTCTTCTCCTTCATTCATTTCAGCCTGAGCTCCTCCAGGCCTCACATCTCTGTCTGGCTCCTCCTTAGCTTTGTGTTTAGGTGTCCTGTCACAGAAGAAAACACACAGTCAGCTAAGGGAGCCCATCACCGTTTCAAGAAGCCACAGTGAGGGTTTACACGGTTCCCTCCCCCAAGTTAGAGAGCATGGATGATTTTTCTCATCTGAAGGGCAAGTTTTCATTGCAAGAAACCCAAGAGGGCTTTGGTACTTCAGAACTTATGATCTCAGAAGTGCCACCAACACTTCATGTGTTGCTGAGACACGCCGCAGTTTAAAAACAAGAGACAAAAGGGCTCCCCTGATCCCTGATAACCTGATGGGAATCCTGCCTGTGGAAGATTCCTGTGCAGGTTTGCTAGTGGGCTGAGGTGACATCTGAGAAGTCTTCCCCTCCTTCCACCAGGGCCCAGGCACTTGGTTCAGGAGTTCTGCCCACCCCAGACTCAGGCCCAGTCAATACCTGCTTCAGTCCATTGCATGTCAGAGGCTGCTTTTCACTGCCGCCCTCACACACTGCCACTGCTGAGCACACGCCCCAGCTGGCCTAGTCCTAGGGCTGAAGCGGGTCTGCCTGGCCAAGATCAGTCAATGGCCACTGAGCCGCAAACATATAAGCTCAAAAAGTGCCTACTGTCCTGAGCCGCTGAGCTCTGGGGCAATTTGTCACATAGCATCTTCACAGCTACAGGCAAGAGACAGAGCTGCTCAACGCTCTTTAACCACCACCTAACAAACTGCTTCCTGTATGAACAGCAGTAAGGACAGACCACTAAGGACAGGCCAGTGGTCAAGGTCAGGTCAATCTCAGTTGACCTCAGCCTACACTGTGGTTGCCTGACCTTCCAAGAACAGAAGTTACCCACACATTACACGTATGACCTTAATGCCCTGTCCAATCCATAATTTTTACGAGAACACTTACTTTTGGAAGTAAATTTCACAAAGTACAAAAGGCATGTTAACTGTACTTACGGTTCTTTGGTTTGACTTCTGAGTCTCTTTTCTTCCTAAGTGGATGGGACGGGGAGGCAAAAAAAAAAAAAAAGACTAGTTAATTTCCCCCCGTTTGATTCTAATATTTCTATTAAAGAGCTTTATGGAAATAAAATACCTAAACTGATCCTATAGTCTAGCTGGTAAGAAGGAGTCTCTTCTATTCAGATAGCACATTTTTTTTGGTGGGGTAGGTAGGCAAGAAGTTAAAGAACTCTTAGATTCTGCTGTTTAAGATGGATTTGCGGGCAAAATTACTGTCACTTGTCAGGATTAAGTGTTGACAATCTCCTTGATAACTTTATCAAATGAGAATCTAAATAAAGGAATGAAGTAGTATGACCAATCGGAATAAGAGCTCCATTTCAAACATGGACAACAAATCATTTTGAGTCTGAATTTAGAGAGCTAAATGCACCTCTCCAAAATTCAGCCTCAGGAACCCCTCACACTTTGTGAGGAGATCAAAGGTTGGTGATGTAAACAGAAAAAACACATGGCAGACTCTGCTACTGCAAGAGGGGATCCCAGGAATCTGGCCATAGACAAGGGATTTCAATCAGCCCTAAATCCTTCTTTGGAGGATTTGAGCCAGTCTACTGGAACCACTTGTTCTCAAACGATTTAACATATGTCCCAACTGTAACTGCTGCTAACTTTAACTAGGATCAGGGTAGGGAAGTGATCAATTAAAGGCTAGCTTCAAGTATCAAATAGTTCAAGAATTATCATGCATCTTGGTTGATTCCCCATTAGGACAAAATAACAGACACCCATTTTTTAACAGGCTCTCAAGGGCACACACTACCCACGGGAGTTGCTAAGAAAATTCTCATCAGTGTGGTCATAAAACTTTTGGGGATCTGAGATTGTTCCACCACCTGGGACCGACCAATGTCAGCCTTTTACCATATGGGGCAGCGCTGTCTCATGGTAAAGCTCCCACTTTCAGACCCCCGATTCTTTCTTCTACCCTCCCAAGCTCCTGGGGTGGGATTCAGTGGTACATCTGTATTTCACAGAACCTTAAGCCCACCCTGATTTTACAAAGGAGCCACAAGTCTGGGGAAAGAACTGGTCTGATCTCAGTTAAGAATGCAGCTTTAACCCTGGATGATGCTATAGCACTTTAGCACCTTGTGTGTCTGAAAGTGAGATCTCCACCAAGACCTCATGAGCAACCAAGATGTGCAGGCAAGGGGAGAGGCTTAAGCTGTGTGACTAACTGATCAAGCAGCAGAGGTCCAGGTGACTTCTAGGCCTATCAGTGGTTTACTGTCACCAGAACCACATAAACACACCTTCCACATAGAGAAGCAGCAGAAAGAGGAGTTTGAAGAGCATTTTTGCTAAAGTCAAGGTCATTGTGATCATTAGTGAAAGTCATTCTGTTCCTACATGCTCTCCACGCCCTGATCCCTCTTCCTAGAACCAATGGGGACTCTGATTCAGGTGGAAGTGACAAACACGGAGGTGACCAGGCTTTACTTTATCATCTCTTCCTTCTTCTTCCATGTGTGTTCCTGGTCTTACTCTTCCTGGTTCTTCTGCAGGGAGCAGCCCAGCAACTCTATCAAGCAAGATAACACACCCTCAGGATGACTTTCAGAGACTCCTCCCCTGGAAGCAGCTTTCAAAAGGGCTTCCTTCCTCCCCCCGACCACCAAAAGCCAATCTTCATCTCAGTAGCCCTGAAAAGTACATATTACATTAACATTTAATATTCAATACAACCTTTAGATCTACTTCTGGTAACTGCCAGTTGCCCCCCACCCCAATTCACTCTTTGCAAGAGAATTCAACCTGGATCACAAGGTTAATCTGGCTGCAAACTCAGCGTCCTTAAGCTATCTATGATCACCCTGGCAACTCACTAGTTCTTCCTTTTAAAACATTTCAGAAAAGTAATTTCAGTAGTCGAGATTACAAATTACACAGAACAAAAAGGTATAAACTCTTACCGTTCTCTGGATGTAACTCGACGTCTCTTTTCCTCCTATGTGGACAGAAGGGACGAGAAGAATATTTCAAAAGAGGATCAAAACCAAAAGCACGAATCAAAGTATTAAGTAAATACATTTGATATGGTTAAATACAGGCTTCCCAGGTGTTGCTAGTGGTAAAGAACTTGCCTGCCAATGCAGGAGACAAGAGATATGGGTTTGATCCCTGGGTCAGGAGAATCTCCTGCAGGAGGGCATGGCAACCTACTCCAGTATTCTTGCCTGGAGAATTCCATGGACAGAGGAGCCTGGAGGGCTACGGTCCAGAGGGTCACAAAGAGTCGGACACATTTGAAGCAACTTAGCAAGCATGCATGCATGGTTATAAACAGGGGTTGGGGGTAATCTGGGTTTGGGGAAGATGTGGGCAACTGTCACTCTGGTGTTGAGGTCCCACCAGCCTCAAAACAAAGGAGAGGCCCAGGAGTTGACCCAGCACACGTCCGCACAACTAGAGGTTGTCTAGTGATGCTACATGAAGTCAAAGATCCACCTCATGTCAGGGATTTGTTAATGTTAGCAAAAAAAAAAAATAATCAACCCAGTAATTTGGGATTCCCATCAGGAAGTGATGATGACAACCTAAACTGGACACCAGCTCTTCGACGAACAGCCAGGACACTGCTTCCCTAAGTTCACAAGACTTGCCATTTCCAGGATATCTGTAGTTATGTATTTAAACAGGATAAAAATATTGTGGTGACAAAGCAGATATCTTGTTTGAGGTGGACATTACAAGAATCCACACACACATACATCTGGCTATGCATGCAGAGTGAACAAAGTCTGTAGATTATACCAATGTCCATTCCCTGGTTTTACGGTTGTATTATAGTTGAGATGTTACCACTGGAGAAAGTTGGGTAAATTACACAGAACTCCTCCATAATATATTATATGGAATTAGTCTGTGTGTGTGTGTATTATATATAAAATTCTGACTGCAAATTGCTTTCAGACTTGAGCTACAACATCAACACTTCCCTGCGTCTGCAGCCTATTGGCCCATCATGCATATTTTGGCCCTGCCAGTCTGACATTGTGTGAATCAGCTGCTTAAAGTAAATCTCATATATACAGATATCATTGACTCTATTTCTCTGAAGAACCCTAATACAGATTATATATTAATATAATACAGTACTATGTATAGACATACAAACCAAAACAATATATTAAAGACTGAGAAATGCTCGCCTCTAGAAGGACAGACAGGAGGGAGGGGCGGGAGAGAGATGGACAGAAGGGTGGGAGTACCACTCCTTTGTATCCAATAGCTGTTTGTACTGTTTTATCAAGTGTAGGTAATACTTGTTTAAAAAAAACACATAGTAAGATCGCAAAACTTTAAACTGGAGGACTTCCCTGGTGGTCCAGCAGTAAAGAATCCGCCTTTTAACGCAGGGTTCAATCCTTGGTCAGGAAACTAAGATCCTATACACCGTGAAGCAACTAAGCCTGCGGGCCACAACTAAGACCCAATGCAGCCAAATAAACAAATAAATTAAAAAAAAAAAAAAAGACACTTTAAACTGGCTGAAGTATAAGGTTTTGACCTTATTTGACTTATTCAACCAATACCATCTGATATCACTGGTTTGGTGCACTAGGACTCTAGCATGTTGGAATAAACCCTATTCCTACAGGGGTTCATCCTCGAAGTTCACAAGGCCTCACACACACCACCAGTGAAACAGCTTCCTACTTGGGAAAGAACGCCCTGGTTAATTTCTTTAAAAGCAAAAAGAAAAGGCTATGTAAGCCCTCCAAGATGTTAGAAGGGGGAAAAAAACAACTCAAACTGGTACATGTGTTTGTGTTTTTTTTTTAAAGTCTTATCAATATTACAAGAGCCAGCTTGCCCATGACATGTTCTCCTAGGGGGCAAGGGACTTGGCCACACGGCTTAGACAAGACGTTTCTCCATCTCGGTTTCCCACCGTGAGTGGGTACTCTGGCTAAACCTAACTATAGACACCTGAATAAGGGTCATGAACAGTCGCATATAATTCTCAAGAATAAGACAGAAGAATGAGCGTGTCTTATCAAGTCTACCTCAGCGATACCGGGCTCAATGCTTCTCACCTAGGGCAATTTTGCCCCTCTGAGACCTCTGGGAGAAACCGAAAGTGATTTTGGTTGTCACAAATGGGAGACAGAAGGAATGTTACTGGCATCTAGCGAGTAGGGGTCGTGACCTTGCTAAACACTCTACGATGTACAGGACTGACCCCTACAGCAAAGGTTTATTTGCCCCCAAAAGTCAAAGCCTTGGCTGAGACATCCAGCCTTAGAACAAACCACAGATATTCATCTTCAGCAGGTAACAGGCATTTACTACCCACCCGAAAGCCTACAGACTTTCCAAATTACACAGCCAATCCTGTGGCAGAACTGAAATAGACAGCATGTGGCCAGCTGGTATTACCTAGATTTGCCCCTTAAGCCACATGGGACAGCGCCAGAGGCATTGTCTTTCCCAGAGGCCTTTGGCAAGCCACCAGTTTTCCAACCTAAAAAGTCTAAGCAGCATTATTACAATGCACATAATAACATGACAATTCTGCTCTTATTGAAAAATTAGATGTGGGAAAGGAGCTTATCTGATGTCAGAAGCAAATGCTTTAAACACATCACCTCTGCTGGTCTGAACATCTCATCTTGCCAGGTGGAGAGGCAGGAAAGTAGACAGGAGAGAGCAGACTCAAGCTATGGGC
>NW_011495051.1:8266676-8278262 GCF_000754665.1 Bison bison bison | reverse complement strand
ATGGGCCTGCTAAGCCCTCGGGTCTCATCATGATACACTTTGCACTGCCCGGGGTCCAGGGATACGTTCTAACACCTTCTCAGTCACTTCTGGTCCATAGACAGACCAAGCGTAAATTCACAGTTAACGGAAAACGTACCAAAATAAGGCAGAGTTAAGAAACTTAAACGCGAGCCCCACCTGGTCTTTTTCTTCATCAACAGAATCGTCTGACTTCACTTTTTCAGGTTCTTCCTCAGGTTTTCGTTTGGCAGGGCTGTCACACACAGTAAAGCCAACTGTTAGCTCAGCCCAACCCTAGACCTCCAGTGGGCATGAAGCAACTTACTGATACATTCCTCCCTCTGTATGGGAAGATTCAGGGCATGGACTCCCCCTTCCCTCCAAGGAGACGCCCTCATTGTCAGGATGTTAAAGTTCAACATATCTTCAAATGACAGGTTTAGAATACTGCCATTTTGCAAACCTTATAAAATCATGGATCTAGACTTTGATCAACAGCTGCTATCATCACCAAAAAGACGTGACATGCTTCTGATGGACAGCCCCAGTTTGTTAATGAAGTTTCAGAAAATAAAACTGGAATCTGAACAAGCCTCTAGACCTAGCTACCAGTTTATAGAAAACCAGAGACAAGTGAACACATTAACCACCACTAATGATGGTGATCCGGAAGCTAAAACAAAACCAAGTTTCTTTAAATAAATGGCAAGAAAATAAGGAATCTTAAAAGGATTAAGGAAGAAGTCAACCAAACTCTGTTAACATACGCGGAAGTATGAACACTGCTGTATACCTGGTAGTTAGGAGCTATTATACTTTATGAGGCATGAAATTATAGTTCTGTTTTGTCTTCTTAAAAAGACTGTTTCCTAAATGTTAGCAACTATAGCAAAATATGAATTAAAACTTGTCAGAGGAAGACCCTGTCATCTAGAAATACAGTATTTATGGATAAGATGACATGTCTGACTTGTTTCAAAGTAACCCAAGTGGGGGTGTGGTATGTATGGAGGTGTAATTCATTTGGAATAGATCATTGGAGCACATGGGGCTGAGGATGAAACGATCACCAGGAGCTGTTAACTGCTGTCACTGGGCCATATACAAGGGGTTCATTTTACTACTCTTGGTGATTTTGTGTATGCATATTTGAAGCTTCCCAGAAAGACTAAGGGCAGGAGTAGAAGGGGGCGAGAGAATGAGATAGTTGGAGGGCATCACCAACTCGACTGTCATGAGTTTGAATACACTCTGGGAGACAGTGAAGAACAGGGAAGCCTGCTGTGTAGCACTCCATGGGGTCGCAAAGAGTCGGACAGGACTTAGCAACTGAACAACGTTAACAGGAAAAATGGATGAGGTCTTCAGAAATGCTGTTCATGAGTGTCTGATAGCAAAATACCAAAGTGAAACCCAGGCAATGTGGAAGTCAGAATCACTAAATTACATCCTACTAATTCTATACGTGGTTTACCAAAAACAGTTGGCCCCTAAAAAAGGGGCTTGTCCATTCATTATATACTGACCCCCGTGTGAAATGAGATGTGATGGTGGTCTGCCTGGTAGTCTTCCTTGTAATCCTGGGGCTAGAAGAGACTTCAGCTGTTTAAAGAAAAAGAAACAAAAAAGTCACTAAGAATAAAAAAGTTCACAGCAAAGGTACAGTTCTTCAGAATTACCAGGCTGCTGCAGAGACCAGCTTCTGAGGATTAAGAATCCTCCTCTTCTTATTTTCAGCAACCACCATCTTGATAAAACTCACCAAATTAGCACCTGCCAGTTTGCTGAACCATTTTAACACAACCTCTTATATGACGGGCCCAACCCTGACACAGACAAGGAAACAGAACCTTTGCTTCCATCATCAGAAGGTGAAGTGGTCAAGAGCCTGACCTGAGCTCAAGTCCCATGCTCTTATTCTTTTAAAAATTTCAGAAGAGTTACTCTGACTACAAACGGGGAAGGAGTCTAAGAATAAATGTTTAAACAGGCATATAACTTAGTTCTAAGTATCAGTAGATCCTGTTACTTTATACCTCAAATTCAATGATGTTTGGAGATCTAATGCTCTCAAACTTGGTCAAAGACAAAAATTTCTAGTCTACATCGAAGCTAGTTAGAAGTATACACAAGGGGGAATTCCCTGGCGGTCCAGTGGTTAAGACTGGGCACTTGCACTGCCATGGGCCCAGGTATGATCCCTGGTCAGGGAACTAGGATCCCACAAGCCGAGTAGCGCGGCCAAAAATATATACATATATGGATACACAGGAGAAGGCAATGGCACCCCACTCCAGTACTCTTGTCTGGAAAATCCCATGGATGGAGGAGCCTGGTAGGCTTCAGTCCATGGAGTCGCTGAGAGTTGGACACGACTGAGCAACTTCACTTTCACTTTTTACTTGCATGCATTGGAGAAGGAAATGGCAACCCACTCCAGTGTTCTTGCCTGGAGAATCCCAGGGACGGGGGAGCCTGGTGGGCTGCCATCTATGGGGTCACACAGAGTCGGACACGACTGACGTGACTTAGCAGCAGATGGATACACAAGAAAGAAGTGATGCCCAGGGGAGCGGGTGGGATGAACCTATGGCGCCAAGTCTAATTGTCCTCCCCTTTGGTGATACCATACTCCAACAAGGTCAAATGAGTCGAATGCTCTTACACTTTGTTTCTCCATCAGACTTGCTTCTCCTGGGCGTGTAAAGTCTGGAGACAGGTTTGGGGGGCTTGCCTTTCTCTGCCATTACCACTCTGCAATCCTCACCACTTGTCTGGCTCCCGTTCTCTAGACATCCATTCGCTTCCCGACTGAAAGCATGAGCTCCGTTCTCCAAGGACAAATCTTTATTTAAAAGGGATTTGACTTTAGCCAGGTAGCCCTCCTACAGCAGGAAAGGATAATTTGAGTAGCAGTGAATGTAAACAAGTGGCAATGAGAGAATAATAAGGAAACACATGTGTTCCCTTTGTATAACCATCAGGTGACATGGGGAGTTGGGATTATTCAGCCTCCCTGGTCACAGACCAGTTACCCCGGAGGCCAAGTCTTCCAGACGCCAGGACCCTGAAGACTTACCTCAGATAATTCTTCTTTATGCAATTTGGTTTCCAAATCACATAACTGATTCTTTATTTCTGTCCGCAGAAATTCGTGCAAGAGATTCAGTTTCTCCTTCACACATTCCTAAGGGAAGGATATATGTTTAGAAGTCCCCACACTCTGAAACAACGCACTAAGGCACACTTACACTGCCTGGCCACATAACAATGACTGAAAGGCAGGCAACGCTGAGTCAAGACATGTTCGTGATAGTTCCATTAAGATCATATTACTTATTATTTTTATTTTTTTAAGAGGGACTTCCCTAGTGGTCCAGTGGCTAAGACTCCACACTCCCAATGCAGGGGACCCAAGTTCGATCCCTGGCCAGGGAACTAGATTTCATGTGCCACAGCTAAGACCTGGTGCAGCCAAATAAATATTTAAAAAAAAAAAAAAGATCATATCACACCATCTACAGGGTGGTGAAAAATGGGAAGATTAGGAAGTGAAACAGACACATAATGGTATAGTAGAACAAAACTGATTCTGAAAAAAACAGTGTGACCAGGGCAAGTTATAATCTAGACTTGCTGATAGGGAACCTAGATTGGGAAACTTGATGAGTTACCAAAAGCTAACTGATAACAGCCTATTAATATAGCACATTAGACAAAAACATCCAAGTTATCCTTAAGAGTTTAAGGAAAAGAGAGCCAATTCCACTTTGAGCTACATAGTCTATCAGACAGTCACATCTGATAATAGATTTTGTTAAGGTGGAGATGACCTTACCTTTTCTGTCAAACTATCTCTTTCCAAATCTTTGAGCCTGGGGGAAGAAAAAAGGGAAGAAAGAAAACGCTTGTTAAGCAACACTGTTCATCTATAATACCACAGTTTAAAGAACTTTGGAAATAACTTCAACACGGATATTAGAAAATACAATGGTTCCCCCTGCTCAATGTGTAGAATGCCCCACTGCAAGTGCCTACATACACATTAAGAAGTCATTTGCAATCTAAGTGAGGTTCCCTTTTTGGGGGGTGTTTTTCTGATAGTGGAAAGGGATAATACAGGCACTCTATGACAATGTTATTTTAAAGACACTGGCGGTCCAGTGGTTAAGAGCCTGCACTCCCAATGCAGGGGGCACAGGTTTGACCCCTGGTCGGGAACTAAGATCCAACATGTTGAACAGTGCAGTCAAAAATTAAGATTTAAAAAAAAAAAAAGGCACTGGGAAAGTGGAAGCATAGTTGGGGTCCTTCCCAAGTTAAGTGACCAACAGGTGGTCTTCCTCCAGTTGAACCTGACCAAGAGTCCATAGAAGGGCATACAGAGGTTAGAAAGAGTGAACCAGGGCAACAGGAGGCTGCGGAAACAGTCAGCTAACACCCCCAAAGGCCAGGATGGGGACAGTGGGAGTGGCAGCACTCTGATGAGTAGGAAATGGAAGTCGGGGTCACCTGGGGCAGCACAGGGTGCCCCACACACAAGGAAGAGAGAGGAAGTCAGAGAAGCTGGCTGGCGCCTCACCCAAGAGCTCATCCTTGTGAACGTTTCTACCTAGTCATTCAGGTGTGCAGAACTGTCACGAGTTTCGCTGGAAAAATCATGGTCTGACTTGATTACTAAGATGAATGTCTTGCCTCTTTTCGGGGGAAGGGAGCAAAGAGAATAAAGGAACAAGAAGCAAAAGACACAGAGGAAATGGAGAGGCTGTTGTTCCTGGCTTGGGCAGTGTTCCTGTGGGCAGCGGAGTGAGAACAGGTCCAACCAGCTAAGCCAGCGTCCGTCAGCAGAGGGGGGTTGCCCTGGGCAGGGAAGGACTGGGCAAAGGAAGGACTGGTCCTCCCTTTGGGCACCCAGGCAAGGTACTCGGTTACCACCAACCTAAAGGGCAGGAATAGAGCTCTCCCAGACTGACCTTCGAAGAGGGAGGGCAGATGTAAGCAGCACAGACAGGAATGTGAGTGACAGGCTCTGCTGGACTAGTGACAGACAGTGGCTACTCCGAGTGGGTGGGGATCCTGCTTCTAGCTGCAAACATCATCTGTGGGTGCCTCCTCTGCGCCAGACCCTGTTTCAGGCAACAAGCTGAGTGCTGAGATGTACGCACTGCCAGGCAGGGGCTTCCTGGCTGGCGCTGGATGCTCAGCAGAGGTCTGGCTATAGAAGAGACTGAGCAGGGGCTTCCTGGTGGGCCAGCAGCTAAGACAATCATGCTTCCACTGCAGCGGGCATGGGTTTGATCCCTGGCCAGAGAACTGAGAACCCACAATGCCACGGAGCACAGCCAAAAAAAAAAAAAAGATAGCAGCCTACCGACAGAGTGGTTAATATGCTGTGTATCACATGCGTTGTGTAATCTGGACTCAAGATTCAGAGTCAGGCTTTCCAGAAGCATGTGGAGTCCCTTCCAGGCAAAAGTCATTCTACCCCCAAAACAACTCAGGTCCTGGGAGAGCCTTAGTTGAGGACGACTGCAGATCATGTTGCTCAGAGCCAGAGGCGCACACACTGCTGCCGGAGCACCACAGCCACCCACCTTCAGTCACTGTGCTCACAAAACCCTGGCAGGACACAGCTCCCACCTCAACCGGGTCACCTCAGGCATCAAGGACAACGCTCAGATGGAAGCCCATCAAGGGGCCCTTTGCCCAACGCTGACAACGCCTATATCTGGGCAGGAGACAGATCTGCAGGTCAGAATTTTTTAAATCTTTCCTATTGAAGTGGGATATTTAGCTTGGCAGGGAGAAACAGATCTTGGGGGTATCTCAAAAGTCTCGCCCTGTGAAGACTAGATTTAACCTGCTCAGCCCTGGAGTGGGAGGCAGGAGCCCAGGGCAGGCACTGAGGAGCCAGAGGTGGGGCAGGAGGAAGGCTGGTCAGTGTGCCTCCCCTGGTGCCCAGGCTATCACTGGAGAGTTTATCCCCATCCCAGTAAAACTGGTGACACTACCTCCCATCTAGGTTCACAGCCAGGAGGATGAGAAGCAGATATGAAGGACCGAGTAGTCACAGAAGATGGCAACATTACATACACACACACACACACACATATATATATATAACCTTAGCTACCTTCTGGTCCAAGATCCCATGACTCATTCCTAGCTGCTTCCATCAGAGCAGCTCTTGAAAGGCAAAAAAGATATACGTCGACCACTGTGAAGGCCAACAGAGTTTAAGTCTGAGGCTTCTGAAGAAAAAGGATATAAATGGCAACAGGAAGGAGGGACACAGAGAAGCTGAGAGCTCAGTGGGAACTAGGCAGAGGAGCTGCCACAGCAGGGCAAGAAACTCACACGAGTCAGGCCAACACAGGGGAAGAAAGGCAAATCCTGAGAGGAGCTGGGTGCCTGTCTCAAGGAGGTCAGCAATGTCAGGCTAAAATATCACAGATTTTCTCCATAGTTAACAAACCATTGGAAGAGTCATGGGGGAGATAAAACCCAAGAATCAGTCATGTTTTAGTGGGGGATAAACAAAGTCAAGATGGCAGAAATATACAATATGTATTATTTTAAAAGAGATAAAGTGTTAAATCACCATAAGGTGTTAAATCACTCTAACATCCTAAATTGGGCTTCCCTGGTGGCTGGACGGTAAAGAATCTGCCTGCCAATGCAGGAGACCTGGGTTCGATCCCTGGTCAGGAAGATCCTCTGGAGGAGGGAATGACTAGCCACTCCAGTACTGTTGCCTGGAAAATCCGATGGATAGAGCCTGGCAGGCTACAGTGCATGGGATTACAGAGTCAGACATGACTGAGTGGCTAACTCTTGACATCCTAAATTAGAAACACTGATCTGTAATATGGTTTCACAGCAGGAGCTGAGAACATCCTGGAGAAGTTACAAAGCTCTGTTAATTGTGCCTTCCGTAACTGGCTGCATGGTGGGTGGTACCGGAGACAGTATTTGTGGAGGGAAGGATAACGGACCCTCTCCCCTAGTTCCCCAGAACCTGTGAATATGTTACCTTACATGGCAAAAGGGACTTTGCAGATGTGATTAAGAGTACAGCTCTTGAGATGGAGAGGGTATTCTGGATGACTCAGGTGGGTCTTATCAAATCATTTAAATCCTAGGAACAGATAAAGTTCCCAGCTGCATTTCAAGTGATGTGACTACAGAATGGTCAAAAAGACGTGATGTGAGAACTCACTTTGAGGGCTTAAAAGATGAAGGAAAGGGGCCACGAGCCAACAGATGACGTCGCCTCCAGGCACTGGGAATGGCTTTCACCCTACAGCCAGCAAAGAAGAAGGACCTCAGTCCTACAACCACAAGGAACTGAATTCTGCTGACAACCTGAGAGAGTAAGAAACGGGTTCTCCCCTAGGGCCTCCAGGAAGGAAGGCAGCCTGCTGATGCTTTGATTTTAATCCAGTGAAACCCACACCACATTTCTGACCTACAGAATCAGAGGATAACAAATATGTTTTATTTAAGTTACTAAGACTGCAGTAGTTTGTTATGACAGCAGTTAAAAACTAATACAGTACCAGAAAGGCAGAACTTTTTGGTAGGGAAGAAGGGAGCAGACCACGAATTTTAGGAGTGAAAGACAGTCCAGTGAATCTACGTGGCTATTTAACAGCTAGAAATTAGAACTGGCTCTCCAAAGAGGCATCTCTGGCTGGTACTGTTAACTGCCGAAGGCAGAAACCCTAAGACTGGAGGAAAATAAGGGTCCGAGAATTGAAAAGAAATATGGGGGAGATCAGGACTGAAGCTCCCAGGTAGTAAACAGCATCACCAAAGTCAAGAATACAAAGAATTAAGGAGAGAAAACCATCTTAACTGAGGAATGGCTGGGCACCTGGCACAAAAGCTAAGCTAAGGTGGCAGCAAAAAGAACAGGTCCAGATGAGTATACAAGAAGCCAGGCAAATAGGAAAGTTGGAATGATAAGCAGGCATGGGCTGCTATATTAGTATCTGCCTTAGGATCAGGTTTGCAAGTTGGTAATTCATTAATAAGGTATGTTCCCCACCCCCCCACCCCCCATAATGGAAGTGAAACATACAGCTGCCATGTAATAAGCAGGGAAGCAGGTTTCTGTGCAGGTGTTGCTCTGCCACGTTTACCTCTTTCAGCTCAGTCTTCACAGTGCCCTAGTGTGGTGGGCACCTCTGTCCCATTTTAGAGATAAAGCATCAGGAAGTTAGGCTACTTGGTCATATAGCTGGCAAGTGGCAGGCTGGGCTTTGAACCCCAGGAGTCTGCACGTCTAGAATCCTACTTCAGGGGAGAACTAGAGAAGTCAGTTATGCCTTCCGTACCTATTCAGGAGCCACAGACTAGTTAAGAACTTGAAGATCCACTCTAATCTAATCAGAGTGGTTAGCAGATAGGAAAGCTGTCATAATTACAAAGGCTGAGTCAGATTTGTGTGAGGAGGTGTCTAGTATTAGTATGTCAATTCAGGCTTCACTGAAGGTGAAAGTCTAGCAAGCAAGAATCTGAGTCTACTGGATTCTAAGCTGCAGATGCAACCAATGAGGCAAACATGCTTGGACGACAAGTGATCATCAACTCCAGACTGCAGAGGCAGCATGAGGGGTATACTGACAGAATTTAACCCCTTCTCATGGCAGGGAAAGGGGATTGTCTTTCTGAGCAGTCTTGGGAATGAATGGACAGTAGCCACCATGGGGAAGGAGTCAGGTGCAGTCTAGCCTCACACTGGTGGCTCTGCATGGTCTCAGGCCCCAAAAACCTAAAGGATAACCTGAATGGCTTGTAAGAAAAAGAAGGGCACAGGATGAGTCAGGCAAGTGGATGGCAGTCCTGGACTTCAAGTCATCACATGCGTATGGGGCAGGAAAACCTCCCACTCCAACTTATATCCTAAGAGGATAAGTTTCAAACTTAGAGAAAAAAGACCAAATGGCAACAGAAAGACAAGTGGGAAGACTACTGCTTTTTCTATACAAAAGATGGTGGCTTGGAGAGTAAGAAAAATCAAGTGGAAAAATGTGGCTTGTCCTGAAAGGCCTGATTTTTAGAAGACTTAGGACATGTGCGTGCTAAGTTGCTTCAGTCGTGTCCGACTCTTTATGATCCCATCGACTGTAGCCCACCAGGGTTCTCTGTCCATGGGATTCTCCAGGCAGGAACACTGGAGTGGGTTGCCATTTCCTTCTCCAGGGGACCGTCCCAATCCAGGGATTGAATCCATGTCTCTTATGTCTCCTGCATTAGCAGGCAGATTCTTTACCACGAGCACCACCTGGGAAGCCCTGAACTTAGTTTTTACACTTAGTTACACTTTAAAAACTCAAACACTGGACTTGCCTGGTGGCGCAGTGGATAAGAATCTGCCTGCCAACGCAGGACACAGGCTCCATCCTTGGTCTGGGAAGATTCTACACGCTGCAGGGCAACTAAGCCCATGCGCCACAACCACTAAACCTGTGCTGTAGAGCCTGAGTGCTGCAAATACTGAAGCCCACGTGCCTAGGGCCTGTACTTCGAAAGAAAAGCCACAATGAGGAGCCTGCGCACTACAACAAAGAGTAGCCCCTGCTTGCTGCAACTAGGGAAAGCCCACGCACAGCAACAAAGACCCAGTGCAGCCGTAAGTAAATGTACAAATACCTAAACATTAAGAACATTTTCTAGTATCATCATATAGGTAATGTAATGGTATGAGTCTTAAAAGAAGCTGCCATATAAACACAAGTTAGCGTAAGTGACAAGAATTCCTCAGTGAGGACTAGGCCTAAATTTTGTTCCTATTCTACTAGATTTAGTATAATCCATAACATGAGGTACCTAATTTTCATGAATCAAAAAGTTATATCTCCATTTACAAGGTGGTATAAGGGAACATTTTAAAGGGAATATTGAATGCCATGTTTACACCTGTATTTTAGAAGCTAAAATTCAAAATTTAAGAAAAGCTGTTGAGAGGGTCACATAAGGTGACAATGTCAATGGTCTGAGGCAGAAACCTAAGCCTACACTGGGCTTCCCCGGTGGTCCAGGGGTTAAGATTCCATGTTCCCAACACAGGGGGCATGGGTTTGATCCCTGGTCAGGGATGGATCCCACATGCCATGAGGTGTAGTCAAAAAATAACCCAAAATGAAAAAAAAAAAAAAAAAAAAACCTAAAACCAGACTCTATACCTAACAGTAGGCAATTCTAGTTCAAGGTAATATGGAACCTACGGTGAATGATGGATTGATGGATTGTAACACTCACCTAAGAACATTCAAATTCAGCCAAACAGAAGCCTTGCTCTGGCCCAATAAAAGCCCTCACAGAAGGGAAAGGTTTTGCCAAGAAGCAGATCTTAGCAGAAATCTTTGCTTCCTTACAGTTAATTCCTAGGGCAACCACTCTTGAGAACAGTTGAAGATTAAGTGAGATCATGTAAAGTGTTCTATACAATTAGCAGAACTGAAAAAAAGCAAGTTAGATTAGTCAAGAATGCTGACACGGGGGACTTTATGTGCCAGGCATATTCTCATTTAATCCAATACCAGTTTAAAGCCCATGTTAACTGTCCAAGTCCACAGACGCGACTAGTTTATGAAACTTGCCCAAGGTCATGGATGGCTCAGTGGAGGTAGCACTCTCACCATCAAGGTAAAGAAGGCTGAGCCCAATATCCCCGTTCTGGGTCTAAAATGAAGTGAGGCACTTTCATAAATCCATTTCCACTTCAAGTCATGTTTTATCTTGGGCGAGATGTATAGGGATTATTTAGCAAGGCACATCACCCTCTAACTGTGGCTAAGAAGTGGTCTGACACCTGGGAGGAGGATCCAAATACCCGCTATCACCTACTCTCCACCTTTCAAAAGCCCGAATCAGAACTGGTCTGGCACAACTTTAGGAAAGAAGCAAAGGGAAATAGGGAAATGGCAAAATCAGGTTCACAAATCTGGTTGGAAGCATTCAGGGCTGGTTCCCACATTGTTGTAAGTGAGGTTTGCAAGTTTCCAAGAGTGAAACTGATGCCCTTCACCAGCAAGAAGCCTAGGGTGCACACTGGGCTTGCCTGAAGATCCATGTGCACAGAGTAGCTGTAGCTGCATCCCCAGTATTAGCTGCTGCCCCCCTCACTCCCCTTCCCACACATGCACATACATACGCACACATACACAAGGAAACCAGCCAGTTCTCCCTAGCAAGGCTTCCTTGATGCCCACAGCTCAGATTTACTGGAAGAAACCACTCAGTTTTCACGCTGCCCAGCCCTATCCTATCACTGAAGGATAAGGGGTCCTTCCAGAATGCTACTACCCTAGCCATATGAGGTGATGGAGGGAGCCCCCCAAGGAAGACAGGGCTCGCAAACCTGAGCCGGCCGCGCCAGGGCCCCGACCGGCGGCGGCATCTGTCTCTGGAGGCTGCCATCGGGATGCTTGGCGTGGGACGCCGAGAGAATCCCCCCAAATACCCTCGGGGACCAGGCCAGCCCAACCCCCTCGAGTGGACCGGGCACCGGAAGTGGAGGCCGAAGTGCCCGGGCTGAGGGGGATCCCGAGGCCGCAGGCTGGCCACCTCCCGGGC
>NW_011495051.1:8259945-8266451 GCF_000754665.1 Bison bison bison | reverse complement strand
CGTCTGTCAGCGGCGGCCACGGGCTACCCCGAGGGGAAATGACCCCCACCCCCACCGCCGTGCCACCCACCCAGGTTCCAGGTTCCCCGCGACACCTACCGCCTGCGGACATCGTCAGGCAGTGAGAAGGCCCGGGAGGCCAGCGCAGGCACCCGCGCCGGGGCGGTTCGGGCAGGCATCTTGGAAGGTGCAGCAGAGGCGGCAGCAGCACAGGCAACCCTGGCTTTTCGCGCGGAAACCGACGGGGAGGGGCCGCGAGCGGAGGCGGCGCGTACCATCCCGGCCCAGGCGTGGGGGAAGTCGGGCCGTACCACACAGAGAGAGGCTGTACCATGAGTGGGCGGAGGCAGTGGAACTGGCTCCGCACAGGGGTCGCGCATGCGCGACGGAGGAGAGCACCCCTGCGCGGAGCAGTGGATTTGTCCAAGCTCCTCCATTTGCTGCGAGCCTTGCCTGAGACATTCATTCATTCATTCTTTACCCGCATGCTAGGCATAGAACGAGGAACATCCCCAGGGCACTATACCCCGTGGGCTCTAAAGTTCAAGCACTCATTTCCAATCCCACCTACACTATATTTGCTCACTATAACTACCTAGGGCAGGTCACTTGGACCCAGCCTCAGTTTCCTCATCTGTGAAAAGGAGCTAGCAGAACTTAGTCCAGAAAGTATTGAGGACGCACGAAGGATCTCACAGTGTAGGGAGACCTGGGCCACTTCCACAGCCTATGTACTTAAAGAAGCATCCCTGGGCCACTTCCACAGCCTATGTACTTAAAGAAGCATCAGAACTCGGGCAAGGATAGTCTCTTCAACACATGGTGCTGAGAAACCATATATCTACACGCCAAAGATACCCAGAATGCGAATATCTACCTGCAAAAGGATGAAATTGGAACCTTGCCTTACATTACATATAAAAGTTAACTCAAAAGATGGATTAAAGACCTAAACCTAAAACTGCGGCACTTCTAAAAGAAAGTGTGTGTGGTGGGGGAGGGGGCAGCTTCACAACATTGGGCTTGAAAATGACACCAAAACCACAGGTCACAAAAACTAAGACAGACAAATGGGACTATGTTAAAGTGAACTCATGAAAATTAAAGTGAACTCATGAAAAGCAAAGGAATCAAAGTGAAAAAGCAACCAATAGAATGAGAGAAAAATGTAGGCAACCCATGTATCTGATAAGGGCTTATCTAGAATATATAAAGAATTCCTACAACTCAAAGACAATTAGAAAACAGGGGACTTGAATAGAAAGTTTCATAAAGTAGATACAGATGGACAAAAAGCATATGAAAAGAGGTTCAATATGACCAGTCTGGGAAATGCAAATGAAAACCACAATGAGATCACCTCACATGCTTTAGGATGGCCAGTATCAAAACAAAAAGTATTGGTGAGAACATGGAAATTAGAACCCCCTTGCACTGTCAGTGGGGATTTAGAATACTGTAGCTGCTATAGAAAAGTGTGGAGGCTCCTCAAAAAACTAAAAATAGAATTATACAGGTGCACTGGGATGACCCAGAGGGATGGTATGGGGAGGGATGTGGGAGGGGGGTTCAGGATGGGGAACACGTGTACACCCATGGCAGATGCATGTTGATGTATGGCAAAACCAATACAATATTGTAAAGTAAAAAAATAATAATAATAATATAAAAAAAGAATTATACGAACAGCAACCCCATTTCTAGATAAATATTCAAAAGAACAGGAAATACGATCTCAGAGATATTTGCACACCCATCTTCTTAGTGGCAGTATTCTCAATAGCCAAGAGGTGGAGGCAACCCAAAGGACAGGATAGATGAATGGATAAAGAAAATGTGGCATATACATTATGGATGTATTAAATGGATAATTCAGCCTTTAAAAAAAAAAAAGCAATCCTGCCCTTTTACAACAGCCTGGGTGAAACTTGAGGTCATTATGCTAAGTGAAATAAACTAGTCACAAAAAGACACACTGTGTGATTCCACTTAGAGGTATCTGACTTAGTCATCTCATAAAGAAAGAACAATGGTGGTTGACAGGGGCTGGGAGGAAGAGGAAAAGGAAAGTTGTTCAATAGGAATAGAGTTTCAGTTTCACAAGATGAAAGTCTGAGATCTGCTGCAGAACAATGTGCATATAGTTAGTAATGTACTGTATGCTTAAAAACAATTAAGATGATAAATGCTATGGTTTTTTATCCCAATAAAGAAATAAATCATCAATAGGATAGGACTACATTTTTTTTAAAGTACTTTATCCGCCACAACGTAAGCATCAGAATGGAGTTCCAGGTTACAGTATACATTTACATTTTTGTATCATGCAATTTACAAGTGAACGTATTTGTAAACATGCACATAAACTAAGTTCCCCCAGCAACTGGTGGAGAGCTTCCAGAAGTGGACCTCAGACCCTCTGGTCGCCATGGGTTACCCACTGCAGGGCAGGATCCAGGAGAACTGAAATATTAGGAATAAAACTAATAGCTATTAATTGAATAGTTAATCAGCACTTCCATACTTACTGTACCAGGATCTTTAGGAGTTATTTAGTCCTTTACAGGCTTCCCTGGTGGCTCAGATGGTAAAGAATCCACCTGTAATGCAGGAGACCTGGGTTCGATCCCTGGGTCAAGAAGATCCCCTGGAGAAGGGAATGGCTACCCATTCCAGTATTCTTGCCTGGAGAATCCCATGGACAGAGAAGCCTGGTGGACTACAGTCCATGGGTCTCAATGAGTCAGACACAACTGAGTGATTAACACACACTCAGTCCTTAACCACCATAAAGGGAGGTTTCAAGACCCCTTCCCTCCCCCATTTCCCATGGCCTAGGAGATTCGTCACAAAGGAGACTGGCTTATCCAAGATCACAGGCTCAGTAAGCAGGAAGAACTATCAATCCAGGTGTCTTTAACTCCAAAGCCTGAATGTGTAGACCTGTCAAAAGCCAGCATCTGGGTCCCTAACCCAGCTTAGGAAAGGGGGCGCTCATGGGATGGGGTAGGGAGGGGAAAGAGATAAATGAGCAGACTTGCTGTTCAAGGGCCTCAGCTCACAGGAGAGCAGCTGCACTTATTGGAACCTCCCTCTCAGGTAGATTCTCTTTGTAATCCCTTTGCCAAGGGATAATTCGACCAATTATACATATGGGACAAGGGTTCAGAGACAAAGACTGGCCGAGGTTCCGGGTGGCTCAGATGGTAAAGAATCTGCCTGCAAGGCAAGAGAGCAGGGTTCAATCCCTGGGTTGGGAAGATCCTCTGGAGAAGGAAATGGCAACCCAATACAGTGTTCTTGCCTGGAAATCCCATGGACAGAGGAACCTGGTGGGCTGCAGTCCATGGGTTGCAAAGAGCTGGACACAGCTGAGCAACTAACACTTTCACTTTCACCCAGCAAGTTGGTGTCAAAGCTGCACCTTCAGCCCAGCTGATCTGTTCATGTTGCTCAGAAGCAACCAGCCAGGCACCATCTCTTAATTCCTCTCCTCCCCTCACCTGCTGGAGGTGAGAAATTTGTTGCTTCTTCCTCTGAAATACACACAGGACTTTCTGTGTAACCCAGACTGCCATCATCTCTCACTTGTACTGTAATAGCAGCCCCTTCCCCAATCTCTCAGCCCACTGCATCCAGAGGGCATTTTCAAACACTTTTAATGCCCTTTTCTTTCCCACTAGAATCTTACAGAACTTTCTACTGCCCTTGAAATAAAATGTAAGCATTTAACTACCTTTACAAGGCCCTGGAAAAGGAAATGGCAACCCACTCCAGTATTCTTGCCTGGGAAATCCCATGGACAGAGAAGCCTGGTGGGCTACAGTCCATGGGGTCACAAGAGTCAGACACGACTTTATGACTAAACCACCACTACCACCACAAGATCCTGCCATGATGCAACTCATTTCCAACCCCCTCGATGAGCCACAGCTTCGCTGACCCACTTTCAGTCTTTCAAGCTCTCAAGTGCCAGTGCCCCAGGGCCTTTGCTTTCAATGTCAATGCTGCCCAGGCTACTCTTCTGGAAGCTCTACAGCTCAAAGGTTCCTGCTACCCACAGGATCCCCCGACCTGTCCACTCATCTGGAAACAGCCCCTCACCCCCACCTCTCTGTTCTATCTTCCTGTGGCTTCGTGGCACTTAGCACTGTCACTGACTCTTATTTCCATCTGTTGTAGTCTTTCTGTTCCACTAGAGTAGAGCAAAGGTTGACAACTTTACTATGATGAATCAGATAGTATTTTAGGTTCTGCAGGCCATATGTTCAGTCAACTCAGCGCTGCCTTTCTAGCATAGAAATAGCCATAGACAATACACAAATGAATAGCTATGCCTGTATCCCAATAAAACTTTATTTACATTTAAAAAAAAACCTTAATTTCCAAAAACTTGCTGGGCCAGATTTAGCCCATGGGCCTTAGCAAGCCAACCCCTGCAAAAATCATGAGCTCCAGGACTTCCCTTGTGGTCCAGTGGTTAAGAATCCACCTGCCAATGCAGGGGACACCATTTTGATCCCTGGTCTGGGAAGATTGCAGTGCTGTGGGAAAACTAAGCCAGTGCACCACAACTACTGAAGGCTACATGCCCTAGAGCACACTGAGAGAATTCTTGAGCACTACAAGAGAATTCACTGCAACTAGAAGCCTGAGCACTGCAACTAGAGAGTACTTCTGGCTTGCTGCAGCTAGAGAAGGCCGACATGCAGCAATGAAGACCCAGAACAGCCCCAAAGAAATTGAATCAATTTTTTTTTTTAAGAAAAGACTGATCTCCAGAGGGTAAGGATATGGTGGTCTGCCTCATTCACAGCTGACTCTCCAAGGGTTCACTCAGTTGGAATCCAAATATCCTTTGAATACATAGGACATGGGGGCTACCACGTGGGAGGTACCTGATGCAAATGTTGATAGGTATAGAGTGGTTTTCTCCCCTGCCCTCCCCCCACAACACTATGATTTCCATTTCACAAACTCAGAAACTGTGGTCCAAATCAGATCATTTGCAAACCCAGGTTCTGTCTACAGTCCCTGAAGCTGCTTCGCTCGACTCACCTGACCAGTGAAATGTTGGCCAAGGTCAGGGGAAAGGGCTACACATGGCTTCCAGAGTGACTGGCTGGGCTACCAGACTCCTTCCCTGCAGAAGATTTTTCCCCAGCAGTGGATAGGAATCCGCCTGCCAATGCAGGGGACGTGGGTTCAGTCCCTGCTCCAGGAAGATTCCACATGCCTCAGAGCAACCAAGCCCATGTGCCACAACTACTGAGCCCGTGTGCTCACTACTGAAGCCCCTATGCCTAGAGCCCATGCTGTGCAGCAAGAGAAGCCACCACAATGAGAAGCCCGCACACTATGATGAAGAGCAGTCCCCACTCTCCACACTCGAGAAAGCCCATGTGTACAAAGACCCAGTGTAACCAAAAAAATTTTAAAAAAAGATTTGCCCCACCTCCCCAGTTCCTGGGCCACATTCTTGCCCCCAGCTGGAGGGCCACACTCCAGAGGCCAGGAGAGTCCTGGGGGCCAGCCCAACTGAGGTCTCAGCAGCCCAGAGCACAGGGCTGGTGGAGGGATGGCTACATGTCCTGAGCCATGGTCAGTCAGAAGGCCGAAGCTGAGTCATGCCACGTGCTGGGGAATTAGTCACGGCCACTGAGATCTTACTTGATGCCAGCCCAGCAAAGGCTCCGGGAACAGCACTCAAGGCTTGCACAGGGACACTTTGCCACTCCCAGCCCCAAGCAGGTGGCCCAGCAGGAAGACCACCAGGACAGAGCCTCGCAAACTGTCTAGGCTCAAGTGACTGGAAATCAGATCTTGGGAAACCAATGGTGAATAGTGCTGGGCAGACCCGTCTGCTCCTCTGCAGGGCCTTTGAGCAGGCTGAGGGCTTTCTGTTTAGACTTGCCACCAAGCCTGGCCAGGTTTTCTTCAAACAGCCCCTGAGTCAGTTAGCTGATTTGCCCCTCCAGGGCCAGTGCCCCAACTCAAGTCATTCCTCCCCGCTCTCCTGGACACCTTCCTAGTCTCCTTCCTGGGCTGCCCTTCAACCCTTCTACCACCTACTTTCCACAAGGAAATGTGAAGTTTCTAGATCTGAGGGCTTCCCTGGTAGCTTAGCTGTGAGGAACCTGCCTGCCAATGCAGGAGACACGTGTTCGATCCCTGGTCCGGGAAGATCTCACATGCCAAGGAGCAACTAAGCCCATGTGCCACAACTACTTAGCCTGGGCTCTAGAGCCCAGGAACCACAACTATTGCACCCATGAATCAGAATTACTGAAACCTTCATGTCCTAGAGTTCATACTCCACAACAAGAGAAGCCACCGCAGTGCAAACTCCATGCACCCCAACTAGAGTAGCCCCCCCAGGCGCCACAACAAGAGAAAAGCCCACACAGTGATGAAGACCCCGCACAGCCAAAAATAAATAAAATTATTTTTGAAAAATCTAGATCTGATCTTATCACTTCCTCTCTATCCAGATCGGAAGAGCACAC
>NW_011495051.1:8247015-8259845 GCF_000754665.1 Bison bison bison | reverse complement strand
ATCACTTCCTCTCTATCCTACTGAAGACACCTGAATGGCTTCTCAGGGCTCTTAGGATAAATCCAACCCCTCCAGGCCTAGCTCCAACCACTTCAGCTTTTGCTACTCATCCCTTGGTTCACCCAGCTGAGCTACATCCTAGAGGCTCCCCACTCCTTCCTGTCTAAGAACTGAAGAAGCCCACCTCCTACAGGGCCCTCCAACATTCCTTGCCTCTCAGTACTCACGCCCTTCTGGAATCCTCTCCAAGAAGAACCAGGGCCAGTCTCTACGGCCAAGAGAGCATGGTGGAAGCGAAGGTCCAGGACTTCTGAGCTGTTGTTGTTGTTTAGTCACTCAGTCATGTCCGACTCTTTGTGGCCCCATGGACTGCAGCACACCAGGCCTCCCTGTCCTTCACTATCTCTCAGAGTTTGCCCAAGTTCATGTCCATTGAGTCAGTAATGCTTTCCAACCATCTCATCCTCTGCTGCCCTTTTCTCCTTTTGCCCTTAGTCTTTCCCAGCATCAGGGTCTTTTCCAATGAGTCGGCTCTTCACATCAGGTGGCCAAAGTATTGGAGCTTCAGCTTCAGCATCAGTCCTTCCAATGAATATTCAGGATTGATTTCCTTTAGGATTGACTGGTTTTATCTCCTTGTAGTCCAAGGAACTCTCAAGAGTCTTTTCTAGCACCACAGTTCGAAAGCATCACTTCTTCAGCTCTCAGCCTTCGTTGTGGTCCAACTCTCATATCCGTACGTGACTACTGAAAGGAACATAGCTTTGACTATATGCAAGAACTCCATGAACAGTATAAAAAGGACTTCTGAGTCTAGACCACAAAAGCCACCTTGTTCTCTTGGGGGAAGCCAGCCATCATGTCATGAGGATGCTCACGCAGCTTTGTGGGGGGGCCATGGGAAGAGGAACCAGTTTGTCAGCCAGGTGAGTAAGCCACTTTGAAAGTAGTTCCTCCAGCCCCAGTCAAGCCTTCAGATGATTGTAACACCAGCCAATATCTGACTGTATTCTCTGAGACACCTCAAGCTGGAACCGTTCACTTTGCTGCTTTCTGATCCCCAGCCTATTGAAACCATTGAGTGATAATACATGGCTGGTAGTGTTCTAAGCCAGTAGACTGAGGGCTTTTTTGTTATCCAGCCATAAAAAAATATTGTAAAGTTTCAGAACTTGCTGTTGTTTTAGCCTGCTGCTCCATGTGTTCACTTCTCCTGCTTAGAGAATCATTAGTCATTCTTTCTATTTTGACTCACCCATCACTTCCTTCAAGGAGCCTTTCCTGACCTCCCCCAACACTATCAGCTGTCTTGATAGGCTTTTTTTTTAAGTTTCATTTCTTTTCTTAAGTCTTCCTTGAATTTGTTACAATACTGCTTCTGTTTTATGTTTTGGTTTTATGGCCACAAGTCATGTGGGATCTTAGTTCCCTAACCAGGGATCAAACCTGCACCTCCTTGCATTGAAAGGCAAAGTCTTAATCACTGTACCACCAGGGAAGTCCCAATAGGCTTTTTAAAAAATAAATTTATATTGGAGGATAATTGTTTTGCAGTATTGTATTGGTGTCTGCCATACATCAACATGAATTAGTCATAGGTATATATATGTATCTTTCCTCTTGAACCTCCCTCCTGCCTCCCACACCATCCCAACCATCTAGGTTGTCACAGTTTTTGAGCTCCCTGAGACATACAGCAAATTCCCACTGGCTATCTAGTTTTACATATGGTAACGTATATGTTTTAATGCTACCCTCTCAATGCACCCCCCACTCTCCTTTCCCACACTGTGTCCACAAGTCTGTTCTTCATGTCTGTGTCTCCATTAGTGAAAGTGAAGTCACTCAGTTGTGTCCGACTCTTTGCGACCCCATGGACTGTAGCCTACCAGGCTCTTCTGTCCATGGGATTTTCCAGGCAAGAATACTGGAGTGGGGTGCCATCGCCTTCTCCAGGGGGTCTTCCCCACCCAGGGATTGAAACCAGGTCTCCCGCATTGTAGGCAGACGCTTTACTGTCTGAGCCACCAGGGAAGTCCTGTGCCTCCATTTCTGCCCTGCAAATAGATTCATCAGTACCATCTTTCTAGATTAGAACACTAGGCAGAACTCACATCGTGTCAACACCCGCCACAGGCCTTCGAGTTGATAGGCTCTTTCTTTCACAGCCTATGCCTCAGCTGGGGATCACACATTTTGGGGTGATAACTTTTTGCCATCATCTAACAAAGTGCCCAAGATGTAGCTGGCATAGAACAAAAGCTCAAGGAGCCCTGCGTGAGTAAGGGCACGATGGCTCTTCCTCTATATTAAATGCTCAGTCTGCAAATATTCATCGGAACAAAGGCAGACACCCTTTTATTCAGCTATTCTACTTCCAGGAATTTCTCCTAAAATGTACTCACAAACATATGCAAAATGAGAAGTGGGGAATTTGCTGGCAGCCAGTTGTTAGGACTTGGCCCTCTCAGCGCCAGTGTTCCAGGTTTGAGCTCTGATCAGGGAACTATGATCTCAAAAACCTTGAGGTTCAGCAAAAAAGAAAAAAAGAGAGAGAGAGAGAAAAGTGGACGCAGCCCCACATTAAGCCTTGTCTGTAGCAATATACTGGGAAGAATCTAATCCCCACCAGTGGGGATTAGTTTAAAAGAATGGCTTCCCATTCATACAGTGACAAACTCCACATTAACAAAAAAAAAAGGATATTTTTCTACATAATATCCTAAAGACTGTTTTCTTATCTGTAAGTAGAGAGAGAAAAAAAGAAGACATGGAGGACAGAACCCTTAGTGTGCTACTGTTTATGTAAAAATGGAAGGAAGGAAGGAATTATGTATATTTACTGGTTTACATGTAAAATCTTGGGAAAGAAATAAGATATGGATAAGTTTCTTGAGATAAGGGATGCTATCTCTGGAGATAAGGGATGTTAATTAGCAGAGTGGAAGCTACTGGCAGAGGAATTTTTTCTGAATCTTTTGGCCCTTTTGGAATGCTGGACCATGTGGCTATATTATTTATGTCAAACAAAAACAGCTGGCAGAGCATCGGTGAAAGGATGGCCTTTTTAGTGAATGATGCTGGAATCACTGGATGATCCTATGGAAGAAAGTGAACTTTGATCCCTACCTCATACCATATACAAAACTCAGTTCCAGATGTCTTGCAGATCTAAAGTGTTCGTTGCTCAGTTGTGTCTGACTCTTTTTGACCCCATGGACCGTAGCCTGCCAGGCTCCTCTGTCCATGGAAATCTCCAGGCAAGAATATTAGAGTGGGTTGCCATTCCCTTTTCCAAGGGATGTTCCAGACCCAGGGATTAAATCTGGGTCTCCCACATTGCGGTAGATTTTTTACCATCTGAGCCTCCAGGGAAACCCAAATGGGAAAGCAATGTCAAGATAGACACAGAACATCTTTGTGACTTTGTAGTAGGCAAGTATTTAACATGACATAAATCATTTTAATCATAAAGGAAAATATGCTAGTCTGTATTAAGATGACTTTGTTCATCTTGTTGTTTAGTTGCTAAGTCGGAGAAGGCAATGGCACCCCACTCCAGTACTCTTGCCTGGAAAATCCTATGGACAGAGGAGCCTGGTAGGCTGCAGTCCATGGGGTCGCAAAGAGTCGGACACGACTGAGCGACTTCACTTTCACTTTTCACTTTCACTTTTCACTTTCATGCATTGGAGAAGGAAATGGCAACCCACTCCAGTGTTCTTGCCTGGAGAATCTCAAGGACGGGGGAGCCTAGTGGGCTGCCATCTATGAGGTCGCACAGAGTCGGACATGACCGAAGCGACGCAGCAGCAGCAGCAGTTGCTAAGTCATGTCCGATGCTTTTGTGACCCCATGGGCTATAGCCCACCAAGCTCTTCTGTCCATGGAACTTCGCAGGGAAGAATACTGAAGTGGGTTGTCATTTCCTTCTCCAAAGGATCTTCCCAACCCAGGGATGGAACCCGCATCTTCTGCTTGGCCAGCAGATTCTTTACCTCTAAGCCAAACTAAAAGACAAAGCCACAGACATATGTCTGTTAATCAAGGACTTGTGTCTAAAATACAGACTTCAGTAATGAAGAGATTGCTTGTCTTCTTCTTAAGTAAACAAAAGAGTTGAACAGGCACTTCACAAAAGAGGATATCCAAACAGCCAGAATGGGAAGCTACTCAGTTTCATTAGTCATCAGGAAAATGCAAAATGAAACCTCAGTGTGACATCAGCTCCCACATACACCCAGGCATGCTAGGGTGGCTAAAATGGAAAAAGAAAAGCTTTTCAGTTTCAGCAAGATCAGAATTCTCCTGTGTTGCTGGGGGAGCCCAAAGAGAACAGTCACTTTGGAAAATGATTTGGTGATATCTACTAAGGCTAAGCATATTCCTGCCCTCTGACCTAAGTAATTCCACTCCTAGAATGAGTGCTTTGATCCAGGGTACGTCTTTCCAGTTCTGTCACCCACTTAAAGCTTGGGCCTCCATCCTTTCTTCCTTCCAAGACATATAGGGTCCCATCTTGCCTCTCTCGGCCCACCCCAGCACTCCTCAACTTCTCTGGATCCCATGGTCATCTCTCATTTGTAGCCACCAGTCCCTAAAGAAAAACAGCACTCGGACCTCTGGGCATCACTCACCTTCTGGCGCACAAAGTGAAAACACACCACATCTGCCCCTGAGCTGCAAAGAAAATCATCCTCACCACACTGAGCAGGGATGAGAATGGAGCCTGCCCTGGTCATTAAATCACACGAAGGCCCTCCTTCCTGGAAATGACCACTAATTAGCCACAACTGCCTCTCCAAAGGCAATCACCAAGTTATTACAAATGCCTGGCAAAGTGAGGCATTCCCCCACTCTCCCAGGTGAACCGGCCTGACCAGGTAGAAGGAGCTGGAGGGGCAGGCACCCCTCCTCCACCTAGGTACCACTGACAGTTGGAGCCGAATAAGCCTTTATCATGGGAGACTGTCCTGTGCATTGCAGTATGACTAACGACATCACTGAGCTCTACCCACTAAATGCCAGCAGCAGCTCCACCCCCAGGTGGGTCAACCAAAAATGTCTCAGACATAGCCAAAGGTCCCGTGGGGATGTGGAATCACCCTGGATGAGAAGGACCAATTTAGCTCCATGGAAGTGACAAAGCAATGGTCTTGTCCTGGCCATATTTCCTCTGGGCAATATCTTGGTGCCAGCCCCAAATCAGCATTTTGAAACTGTAAGTAATGAATGGGTCACATTAGGAGGGTTCCAGCATGAAAATGCCGAGACCTGGGCCCTGGAGTTAGATCCTGCAGGCCCTGGTAGGTAACTGTACTTTTTTCACATCCTCTCTACTTGAGAAGTTTAAGAAGAACTGCAGGTATGTGTGTGTGCTGAGGCGTTTCAGTCGTGTCTGACTCTTTTTGACCCTATGGACTGTAGCCTGCCAGGCTCCTCTGTCCCTGGGATTCTCCAGGCAAGAATACTGGGGTGGGTTTCCACACCCTCTGCCAGGAGATCTTCCCAAGCCAGGGATCGAACCTGCATCTCTTGCATTGGCAGGCAGGTTCTTTACCACTAGCACCACCTGGAAAGTCCTTAAGAAGCATTTCCCCAGTTTTATTAAAGCATAATTGACAAATAAAAATTGCATGTATTTAAGGTGTACAATGCAATGATATGATATATGTATCCTTTATGAAATGATTACCACAATCAGGCTATTAATGCATTCATCACCTCACTTAGTTACCTTATTTATTTATTTATTTACTTTTTGGTTATACTGCATAGCATGTGGGATCTTAGTTCCTCAACCAGGGAGCCAACCCACACCCCATGCAGCGGAAGCTCAGAGTCTCATCCACTGGCCTGCCAAGGACTACCCTCGTTACCATTTTTTGTGTGTGTGCTGAGAACACTACTGTCCAACTACAGGTTACAGTATCATTAACTATAATTACCACTGTACATTAATTAGATCCTCAGAATTTACTCATCTAATAACTTAAAGTTTGAATCCTTTGACCAACATTTACTCATTATCCTCCAGCCCTCAGTAACCACTGTCTTACTCTCTACTGCGAGTTTGAGCTTTTTAGATTTCACATGTAAATGAAATCATACAATATCTGTCTTTCTCTGTTCGGCTTATTTCACTTAGTATGAGGTCCTACAGGCTCATCCATGTTGTTGGAAATGGCAGGATTTCCTTTGTGGCTGAATTATATTCCCTGTGTATATATGTGTGTGTGATGTTTTCTTTTCCTTTTTCATTTCCTTCTTCTTTCTTTTTGGCTACACTGTGTGGCCTGTGGGATCTTACTTCCCTGTCCAGGGATTGAACCCATGCCCCTTGCAGTGGAAACATGGACTCCCAACCACTCGATCACCAAGGAAAGCCATTTATCACGTTCTCTTTATTCATTCATCCATTGATGAATGCTTAGGTTGTTTCCATATCTCGGCTACTCTGAGTAATACTGCAGTGAGCATGTTGGAGCAGATATTTCTTCAAGATACTGATTTCATTTCCTTTGGATATATACCCAGAAGTGAGATTGCTGGATCATATGACAGTTCTATTTTTAATCCTTTGAGGAACCTCCATACTGTTTTCCATTAAGGAAACTTCCTAAACTGTATTATATATTTGCATTTAGGGCCTGTCTCCCCTACTAGCATGTAAGATCTCTGAGTATATGTGTGCTCAGTTGTGTCCGACTTTTTACGACCTCAAGGACGGTAGCCCACCTAGCTCCTCTATCCATGGAATTTTCCAGGCAAGAATACTGGAGTGGGTTGCCATTTCCTACTCCAGGGGATCTTCAAAACCCAGGGATCAAACCTCTGTCTCCTGCATTGGCAGGTGGATTCTTTACCATTGTGCCACCTGGGAAGTCCTAAGATCACTGAGGGTAGGAATAAAACAGAGGGTTCAATATGTATTTGAGACTTTGGAATTCTTTTTGAATAAGCTTATTGAAGTAAAATGTATAGGCCACAAAATTTTCACCCATTCTAAGCATAGGAATCACTGTTTCCTTAGTAAATTTGCCAAGTTGTGCAATTATCATCACAATCCAGTTTTAGAATATTTCCATCACTCCAAGAAGAATCTTCATGCCCAGTTCCAATTAATCCCCATTCCTACCTTCAACCCCATGAAACCACCAAGCTACTTTTTGTCTCCATAGATTTGCCTCTTATGGACATTTCACAAAATGGGCCATGTGCTGTGTTGTGTTTGGTTGGTCAGTCCTGTCTGACTCTTTCGGACACCATGGACTGTAGCCCATGAGGCTCCTCTGTCCATGGGAGTTTTCAAGCAAGAATACTGGAGTGGGTGCTATCTTCTCCTCAAGGGGATCTTTCCGACCCAGGAATTGAACTTGAATCTCTTGCATCTCCTGCATTGCAGGAGAGTTCTTTACCACTGAGCCCCCAGGGAAGCCCATAATGGACCATATAATTTACGATATTTTGTGTCTGACTTCTTTCACTAAGCATAATTATTTTGGGTGCCATTGTATTATCATGTCAGTATTTTGTTCCTTTTTTATTGTTGAGTTATACTCTATCATATGGGTGAACCACATCATGTTGATCCATTCATCAGCTGATGGACATTTGAGTTGTTTCCACTTTGGAACTATTATGAAAAATGCTGCTATATGTATACACAGATAAGTCTCTGTGGACACACCTGTTCATTTCTCTTGGGTAGATACCTGGAGTGAAATTTCTAGGCCGCATGGTAAATTTGAAAGTGAAAGTCGTTCAGTCGTGTCCAACTTTTTGTGACCCCATGGACTATACAGTCCATGGAATTCTCCAGGCCAGAATATTGGAGTGGGTAACTTTCCCTTCTCTGGGGGATCTTCCCAACCCAGGGATCAAACCCAGGTCTCAAGCATTGCAGGCGGGTTATTTACCAGCTGAGCCACAAGGGAAGACCATAGTAAGTTTAGGTTTGCCTCTCTAAGAAACTGCCAAACTGTTTTCCAAAATGCCAGGGCCATCTTGGATTTGAGGTTAGGATTATGAACTACAATTTTACAGACAATGAAACCAGCTAAGACTTGTCAGGTGACTTGCTGAAAGTCTACTTGGGTTGTCAAGTGTTGGAGTTGAGGTTCAGATCTGGTTTTTCTTTCTTTTTTTTTTTTTCCATTTTAGATAGAGTATGCACTTTTAAAACTAACACCCAAAATGCCACCGACAATGAGTCACACCTACCCAAATTCATTCCCCTTTCATACAAATTTCACTATTCTTGGACAAGACACTTAGGGAAAAGTGGTACATCTGAAAGTGGTACATCTGATTCAGATGTCTGAATCTGGGGGAGTACATTTGCTTTGTAGACAAATGAAAAAGATGGCCAGAATGTGAGAATAAGAAGATGGCTAATGAAGTGACAGGTCTAAGCACCAGTCCACAGATTATCAAACCAGTAGGGGACAGTCAAAGGAAAATTTACAAAGGCAGGATCAGGCTGATGGCATGTGAACCCTTGATAGTCCTCAGTAACGAAGACAGCCAGACTTTATATCCCCCTGGTGAGAGTTTCCAGCACCACTTAGAAAGAATTGAATCTCTTTCCATTTTTGAATTTGACTGGGGAAAAAGACAAACGTTAAATGACATAATAAGGAGATGCCATCAGCCAATACCAAACTAGGGGAAACTGCAGAGCAAACAGCCTGGTCCTTTTTTTTTTTGGCCCCCACCTCGAAGCACATGCGGTCTTAGATCTCTCATCAGGGATCAAACTCATGCCACTTGCAAGTATGGAATCCCAAGTCCCAACAACTGGGCCACCAGGGAAATCCCAACCTAACTTCTTATGTGAATGAATTACCAAAAAAAAAAAAAACAAGAAAGAAAGAGGGAAAGGAAATCTTATAAAACAAGGTTAAATAGGTTTAACCTGGTTTAAACCTATTGTTTAACCAGGTTAGACAAACTTGCTAAGCAATATTTCAGAGATTGGTTAACAAAATGCCATGTGAGGATCTCCTTTAGATTCTCACTCAAACACATCAAAGAAAGAAAGAAAAAAAAACTGATATCTGAAACTGATGCAACATTGTAACTCAACTGTACTTCAATTGAAAAACACCTGATGGGGGAATTTTAACAGACTGATACTTCCGATAAACATGTAAGTACGATCACAATATTGTGGTTAAGTTTTTTTTTTAAGTGTTGCTCTTTAAAAAAAAAAAAAAAAGATAAAAAGGAGAGTACTTACAAATGAAATGGTGTGATATCATCTGAATTTTCTTAAAAATACCCAGTATTAATTTATTCAGACAAGAATGGATGCTAAATGAGTAAATTTGATGAGTAACAGAATTGTTTGCAGTCTCAAAGGACCTCCCCACAAGATACTTAACTTCAAAGGAGGAAATAGTTACTTTAAAATGGAGAAACTTTGCCCCTATCTCCAAGTGATCAGTTAACATTGTTACTGACAGAACTAATTGAGAAAGACCTATCAATTCTTTGGTATTTCTGCCAAAAAAAAAAAAAAATCCATAACCTGAATCTAATCATGAGAAAACACCAAACTTCTGCTGAAGGACGTGCTTCCAAATGACTGACATATATTTTTCCAAAATGTCAGGGTTACAAAAGACAAAGCTTCCGAAACTGTCCTGATTGAAGGTAACTAAAAAGACAAGTAAATACAGCAAGCTGGGGTTTTCTTCTGCTGTCAAAGTCGGCAATGGGACAGTTGGTAAAATCTGATTAAGGTTTGTAGATTTGCCGATTTTGACCATTCTACTGGGTTTTGTAAGAGAATGCCTTGTCCTTAGGAAAAGTGAAATATTTAGGTAGATGTATGTATGAATAGATAGATAGACAGGAGCCTGGACTGAAGTGTAAGTGATCCTTCTTAACCAGGTTCAGTTTTCTCTGAAATTCTTGTACATGAGTGAGAAATCAGTTTCTCTTAGTTACTAATGGATTTCCCTGGTGGTTCAGTGGTAAAAAATCTGCTTGTCAATGCAATCGATCCCTGGGCTGGGAAAATCCCCTGCAGAAGGAAATAGCAACCCACTCCAGTATCCTTGACTAGAAAATCCCATGTATGGAGAAGACTGGCAGGCTAACGTCCATGAGATCGCAAAAGACTGCAGCATGACCTAGCGACTTAATAAGACCGATGTATATTACTCTGCCAGCTGATAAGCAGGTGAGGGACTAGATAGAGGAAGAAGGTGGTCAGAGCAGGCTTCTCTGAGGAGGTGGCATTTGAGCGGAGGCTGGAAGGAGGAGGTGAAGGAAACATGTGGGTGTTTGGGGGAAATTTATTGACTCTGGCCTGGTCTGTGCCTCTTCCTCCTCCCAATCCCAACAACCTCCTTCCAACCTCCAAACAGAGGTTGTCTATGAACTGCTGGAGGAAGGGGAATTCCGATGGGGGTGGGTGTGCGTGTGCGCGCACATGTGCGGGTCTCAGTCTCTGGCCACCATCCGCTTCACTCCTCTCTTCCACTGGCTGTCCTAGCTTTGTGTAGGTGTTGCTGGGCAGAGCTTTGGTTTGAGGGCCTGGGTTCCCCATCAAAGCTCCAGATCTATTTTCAAAGGAGCCGCTGGGCCCTGTGCCTGTGGACAAAGAAGGGAGTGCCATCCCGGAGCCCAGTTACGGAGCCACTTTTCAGCTGCATCCCAGCTGGGCATCTCCTGGATCGGGGATAGGGGGTGGTGGTGGTGGGGTGCTGGTGGGGCCTGGATGCTCACACTCCCCACTCCTTCCATGGCAAAGAGGGGATTGAGGATCCTTTCTCTGGCCCACTGGTGGAACTGGTAGGATTTGGAGTCAGCCCGTCTGAGTTCAAATCCAGACAGGAACATTTATGATTACTAAAAAAAAAAAAAATCCAGCCAGGCACTTTCCCAACCAGCTGTGTGACCCTAAGCCGCTCATTTAAATTCTCTGAATCCTCATCTCCATAAAAGGAGTTTATCAGTAACTCCTGTCTCCTGAGGATTCTGTCTTCCTGCCTGGAAAGTGCTTGCTGGGGAGTTCCTTGGTGGTCCAGTGGCTAAGACTCCATGTTCCCAATGCAGGGGGCCCAGGGTTCTATCCCTGGTCGGGGAACTAGATCCCACATGCTACAGCTAAGAGTTCACATGCTGCAACTAAAAATCTTGCATGCCACAACAAAGATAGATCTTGCATGCCACAATTAATACCTGGCACAGCCAGATAAATAATTAAGGGGGGGAAAAAAGAAAGTGCGTGATGAAGTTGGCCATTCACTTAGGGAACACTGGGCTTTAGAGGGGTATCTGAGTCTGTCTCCCAAGACCATCTCTCCAGCTCCCTGGGAGGAATATGCACTTGGGATGAAGAAGGGGTGCCCCCACCACCTGCCAGACTTTCTCTTTGAAGGATGGCACAGAGGTCCTGGGACTAATTAATCACTGGGAAGGGCCAGACAACTGCCCAGGGGTGGGGAGGACGTCAGTATTTACCCGGTTTTCTCAGAAGCCACTGAGATCCTGGCTCTGACAGGGGGAGGGGGAGGGGAACAAATGAACCGCAAGGCTGGAAAAGGATGAGTGGTCTGGATAGCAGCCACCCTCCCTGCCCCCACCCACCCCCAGGGTGCTAATGGGGCAACCGATGCCTTAAGCCTCAAAAGACAACCACCACCAGAAACAGACACTGAACCGTTTATTGGCCTGGGCCTGAGTCTCTGGCAGGAGGGGCATCCGGGGAGCTGTGTAAGGGGAGACAAGCCCCCAACTGGCTCCTTGCCCCCCCAAAGATCCCCTCCCCCAGCCTTTGCAGTCACAAGAAATCACTTTCAGGTGTGAGGGTTCCTTCCCCCCACCCCCAGGTGAGCTGCACCCCAGTTCTCCAGTGGGGAGATAAGCCAGCAATGACACAGGGGTCGGTGCAGGGACCAGACCCCTCTTTGGCAGCTTCATTACAGACGAGAGGAGACAAAATAGCATGCATCCTGGGAGACATGGCAAGGGGAGGGGACCACAGATATTACACACACACACACACACACACACACACACACACGCACAGACACTGACAGACGCACATAAATACATGTTTGTACCGCAATATCCCTTCCCTCCATCCACAGAATTTAGCAAAGTCCTTCTGGAGTGGGTTAAAAGAGGGTATCCCACCATTGTCCTTGGTACCCCCACCCCCTGTGCTCCATCTGATGTAGCTGGAAAGCAGGCACAGGAGGCTCAAGGCTGTCCTGCCTTAGATTGGGTATCTTGGCTGGGTCTGGAAGTGAGTGGAGCTTGAGGAAGGGTGGTTATTTTATGGGGGGCCAGAGGTCTGGTGTCAACAGTTCCACTAGAACTTTCTCCTATTCCACCCTGCCCCCCTGGGAGAGCCCTCCTCAGGTCCCCAGACCAGTTTTCCCAGCCCTGGGTGACTCTTCTGAGCCCCCAGTAGTGCAATCTGGCCGATGAGGTCTGAGAATGGGGGTTAGTCCCCCCCACCCCCCACGTGGTTTCCTGGCATCTCACTTGTAGAATGAGAAGAAAAGACAAGGAAGAAGTTGCCAGAGTGGCAGCTGGTGACATTTGGGGAAGCTGTGGATTTGAGGCCAGGAACTGTTAGCCCCAGGGCCACCCAGAAAGGTCAGAGAGGAGGTCTCCAGCCCCTAGGTACACAGTGGTTCCAGGGGAGTAGGCTCCGAGGTGGCCAGAAGAAGGTGGCAAGGGGGGATGGTAAATTCAGAGAGGGGAGTCAGAAGCAGGGCGGCAGGTCAGCGTTGTGAAATGCTGACATCCTTCAGACGGGGTTGGAAATGGCTCCTTTGCTGTGTTCCACTAGAGCACCTGCCTGCTGT
>NW_011495051.1:8243679-8246915 GCF_000754665.1 Bison bison bison | reverse complement strand
CCAGGTTCCCCCACCCCACCCCCGTCCCCAATCCTCCCCACAATCCAGTTCCAAAGAGGTCACCATGCTGAGCCCCAGGACCCTGCTGCTGCTGTGCCATCTGACTGGTCAAAGCCTCAGTCGACCATCCCAAGCATGAAAAATCTTCAGCATCACCCAGGTCTGTGAAATGGGGGCATCTTACTTGGCAACCCCTGCCCCCCTCGGCCCCATTTCTGTCCCGGGTCACTGGAGCTTCTCCACGGAACTCTCTGCCAAGGTGGCCTGGCTGTCAGCCCACTTGCCCCTCACATAATTGTGTTGCCCTCCAGAAATGTGGGTGACGTGGGCACGTGCATGCCCTTCTCCAGGGAACTGGAGCTGCGAAGGGGTAGGAGGTGGTGGCCCGGGGTTCTGTCCCGCCGCCCTTGCATCCCTGCTGCCTGCCGCCAGCACTGCAGCGGTCGTAACACCTCCCGCCGCAGGTCCCGGCTGCGCCACGTGTAGATGACTGGGTTGAGCAGCGAGTTGAGGGTGGCGAAGGCAAAAAAGTAGTGGGCCTGGTAGAGCATAGGGCAGGTGCGGACCGGACAGGCATAGTCCAAGAGGAGGATGCTAAAGGCGGGCAACCAGCAGAAGATAAAGACACCCAGCACGATGGTGACCGTCTTGAGCAGGGCGAGCGTCTGTGGGGCAGCCACATCGGCCTGGCTGGAGCGGACCACACAGTAGATGCGGATGTACAGAGCTACAATGGCCGACAGGATGACCGAGAAGATGGTCACCACGCAGAGTACGTAGGGCTTGGCGTAGAGCGGCAGAACGGTGGAGCAGGCCTCCAGGTGGCCCAGGCAGTTCCAGCCGAGGATGGGCAGGCCGCCAAGGACCAGCGAGATGAGCCACGAGGCTGCGATGAGCAGCAGCATGCGGCAGCTCTTGTCGCTGCCGTAGAGCTTGACCTTGGCAATGGCCACGTGCCGCTCAATGGCGATGGCCAGGAGGCTGAAGACGGAGGCGGAGAGCGTGATGAAGGCAGAGCCCTCGCGGGCGAACCACTGCACAGGTGTCAGCCCCAGTGTGACTGAACCCGAGAGCAAGGTATTGGCTATGAAGGCCACGCCCGCCAACAGGTCTGATGCTGCTAGGTTGCCCAGGAACAGATACATGGCCGAGTGGAACTTGCTGTTGCGGGCAACTGCGATGAGCACCAGCAGGTTCTCTACTACGATGGCACAACACAGGAGGATGATGAGGGCCGAGGCCACCTGACGGGAGGGCGTATCCTTTGTGTCGGGACTCTCCTTGGTGTAATTATAGTGTTCCCTGACCTTGCTGGAGCTTAGGTACTCTGAGTACACGCCGCCCATGGTGGGGCTCAGTAGCCAGCCGGGGCCATGGGGCTGTTGATGCTGCAGAGAGAAAACACAGACAGACAGGTCAGTGCTGTGGCTGCAGCTTGGACTGACTCTGGACTAGGCTGTGGTTCACGTTCCAGCTCTGTCACATGAAGTCAGAATTATCGTCATCTTTGCTTTACAAATGGGGGGCTTCCCAGGTGGCACTAGTGGTAAAAAATCTGCCTGACAATGCAGGAGAGGCAAGAGACGCAGGTTCGATCCCTGAGCTGGGAAGATCCCCTGGAGGAGGGCATAGCAACCCATTCCAGTATTTTTGTATAGAGAATCCCATGGACAGAGGAGCCTGGCAGGCTTTAGTCCACTGGGTCACAAAGAGTCAGACACGACTGAGTGACTGAGCAAATGAGCACTGCTTTACAAATGGGAAACCCAGAGAGATCAATTCACTTTCCCAAAGCCTCGAAACTAGTCAGTGGCAGAGCCTCAGAGACCCACTCCAAAGCGTCTAAAACCTCTAGACTACAGTGTCTTGCAAAGGAACAGAAGCTCCCCTAAAGGGCATAAGAGACGTGAAGTAGACTTCTAGAAGCCTTACCCACCCACCCAGAGAGGGAGTCTTAGCCAGAACCTGGAGGCTTGTCTCCTTTCTTGAATACACTGGAGCCTCGGGCCCCGTGCCACCTGCCAACCTGGGTCAGCGAGATGCTGGTCGCTGATAGCACCATCCCCTGCTCATTACCACCCACTGCTCTGGACTTCAGGCTGGGTCTAAGCCTAGAGGCCCTGGGTGTTCCCAAGATAAGGTTTTGGGGAGACACCAGGGCGGCCCCGAGGTTTGAGCATTACAGAGGTCACATCATCTTCAAGGACATAGACCTTGCAGGCAATCCAGGGTTCAGCCCCACTCCCATATCTGACATGGTGTGGGATGCTGGGCCAAGTCACTCGATGCTTGGTCTCTAGGTCTCAATGGCCTCATCTGTGCAATGGGGAGAAGAAAGCCCATTTTAGAGGGGTGATGGGAAAATCCTGTTGAATGATACATGCAGCACATTTAGCACATAGCAGGCACGCAATAAATATTAGCTAATATTATTAGCTCCCCTCTTCCTGCCATACCATAGGGAGGGACTAGGTGCCTTCCTCCCAGTCTTTTGGGAGGGGATGTTGAGTGAGCCAGCTGGGCAAGAGTCCACAACAGCCTGTTCTCATCAGCACCATCTAGCCCTGCCCTGGGACACAGGGTCTTAGCTGGGTGGGCAGGGCCCTGTGGCACCCCCCTCCCCAGCCAGGATGAAATCCAGATGTGAGGGCCTTGGAACACACAGGGTGGAGTCTTTGCTCTCCAGTCACATCCGGTGTGGGGAAGGCTGGGAGGGGATGATGGGATAGGGGAGCCACAGAAGACCCTTCTGGGAGGTCTGGCTGGGAGGATGGGGCAGCTGGGCCGAAGTCATGTGAGTGGTGAGGGGGCGTGCAGCCCCGCGGGGAAGAGGAGGGGATGGTATTCCCTTCCATGAAAGCCTGAGTCACCCCTCTCCCAAGGAAAACTGAGCCGTTGGGGGAGGGGGCTGGAAGGAGAGCGTAGGCAGAGAGGGTTAGAGGCCAATACCATGGCCTTCCCCCCCTTGGGAATTGGGGCGGGGGCCAGGAGGTGGTCTCAGAGGAACTGGTGTAGGGTCTGCCTTTCACGGGGGCCAGGAAGAAGCTCCAGACCAGCAGTTAGTTAAGTGGGGGGGGGGGGTACAGGAACAGCCCTCCCAAGTCCCTGGAAACATGCCTTGCAAGGACCTCGTGCATGCCAGGAGCACCGGTTCCAGAAAAGGCTGGTTAGGCTGGTTCTCAGTGAGCTTGGGAATGATGAGGGGCTTCTGGGGTCGCCCAGCCATCTCAGTCTCG
>NW_011495051.1:8240415-8243579 GCF_000754665.1 Bison bison bison | reverse complement strand
AGGGGCGCCCTGGCCCCCGGCCTGATAGAGGCAGCTGCTCCCCCTGGGCAAAAGGACATCCGTCCTAGTTTGGGAACAGAGAAAGGCTTGTGCGCATCCCCAGGGACTGTCGCTCCGCCCAGATAGCCACACAGAGGCCCCTTGTTTCCCTGCCGGACGGGGCCCAGGCGCCCCGATGCCCTCTGCCCATTGCAGCGGGCTTGGCCCAGGTCTTGGACCTTACCAGACCGACCGACAGGCCAGAAACAGCCCCGCGCTCTGATTGGCTTATTTTCAATCCCAGAGTATTGAGCAACTCAGGGCTATTGGCCTGAGCTTTGCATCCTCGACATTTGATTGGCCCAGTTGGGGGCGCTCTATGGTTTGCACTACTGAGCGGGCTCTTTCCAGGCGGTTGGAGCTCATTTCTTTTCGAGGACATTGTTAAGACTGTGGATGTCCCCGGGGAGAGTCTGAACCACAGCCTGACCGCTGGGTCACCCCGACCAGTCACCCTCGAGCTGCCCTGGCCTACTGGCCCCCTCCTGGGGATCATAATTGAGAACTGAGGGCCTGTGGCAGGTCTGGGAAGCACCCTTGCTGGTGGGCTAGAAGCCCAGGGTGTGCCCCCTGCACCGCCCCTCAAACCTCTCTCCTGTCTGGAGGCCCAGAGAAAGATTTATGGCCGATTCCTAGATAAATAAGAAGTGGTTTCAGTCCTCATACCCCAGGGACTGACCAAAATGTCGTCTTCTTCCTTGGGAGACTACCATCATTTCTTATAGCCTCAGAAGGAAGGGTGGTTAGTTAGAGAAGACGAATGCCTCTTTCTTCTCCACTAGGACGATTCCCAGAAAGAGGAACCAGGGTCTGGAGGCTGGAGCTGGCACAGTCACCCTGAGGCAAATACAGGCCTGGCCTGCTTCCCCTCCCTGCATCAGGCTCCCAGGCGTGGCTAACGCAGGGCCTGACTCCTCTTCACCTTCACCAAGGCAGTCACCTCCCAGATGCTCAGTAAGAGGTCACTAGGCTCAGCACTGGGGAATGGCCAGGCCTGAAGCAAGAGGGACAAGCGATGGGGTTTGGAGGGAAGGAAAGCGAGACACACCAAGACTGTTCAGGGGGAGATTAAAGAGAGAGGAAGGCAGGAGGAAGTCTCAGTGGCTTCCAGAAGCCCCTCCCGCAAGTTCTATGGAGGCATGCCCTGTGGTTACTGTTCCTCTGGGCATTCACAGGTCCCATACCCCTTGCCCTAGGATATCCCCCTGGGCTCCGTTTCCCTTCAGTTTCCATTTCCCAGGTGGCTCGGTGGTAAAGAATCTGCCTGCATTTCAATCCCTAGGTCGGGAAGATCCCCTGGAGGGGGAAAAGGCAATCCACTCTGGTATTCTTGCCTAGGAAATCCCAAGGACAGAGGAAATCCCTGGCAGGCTACAGTCCAGGGGTCACAAAGAGTCAGACACGACCAAGCTCACATGCACGCATCCAAACCCCTCTATACTGCCATTCTCCATGCAGCAGCCAGGGGGAGCTTTTAAATTTATAGCTTCAATATGTCACTCCTCACCTCCAAACTCTTCCATGGTTCCCCAGTATCCAAAGTGACCCCTGCCCACCTCCCCTCCTCCCACTCTCCCCCAGAGCCATTCCACTGAACCACACTGGCCTCTCACGTTTCAGCCCCATGCCGACCTCAGAGCTTTTGCCTCTGCTGTTTGTTCACCTGGCATGGCCTTCCTATCTTTCAGGTTTCTGTTTAGTGGCCTCTAACCACTAGGCTATCCTAGCCACCTTCCCTAGGCCCTTTCTATCACAGCATCTTTTATTATATTCACAGCACTTGCCAATTTCAAAAATTATCATTGTATTTCTTGTTTTTTGTCAGCTTCCATGGTTGAATGTGTGTCAGAGGCCAGCAACTAAATCCTTCAGTCCCTGGAAGAATGCCTGGCATACTTAGAAAGCACTCAGAAAATGTGTGGGATGGATGGATGAATGGATAGATGGATGAATAGATGAATGAATGAACAAGTGAACGAGGGCCCCCGAGGGTGGAGGCTCCTAAACTCAGCCCAGGCTCAGACAACAGTAAAGGAGGCTGGAGACACCTCTGGTCCGCTGGCAGGCCACCCCCACCAGGCGAAGCCCAGCGTCTCCTTGGAGACACGCACAACCCGCCCCCGCCCTTGGGCCGCAGTCTCGGCCTCCTTATCTGGCGGTGGAATGCACGGTATCCACACTGGCTGCTTCTGGGGCCGCGCCTCCTTTCTTCCGCGACAGCCGCACGCAGGGGACCCCCAAGTCTCCAAGTGGGAATGGGCGACGCCTGTGCGTCCAGCCCGGGGCCCCGCCTCGATCTTCCTAGAGGACTGGGGAGAGGGGGGTGAGGGGTCCAGCGACAGCTGCACCGCGAGTGCCGCGCCCGTGTCGCGCCACGCGGGGCACCGTGGGCTCAGCGCGTGGCGCCTGGAGTGTCTGACTAGGGAAGAGTCTGGTAAGGGGATGGAAATCCCCGATGAGTCAACTCGTGCCAGAAGGAGTGGGCTAGGTTCCCACGCTTGTCTGGGCCCAGAACCGCGCGGGGTCGGCGGCACGCGTGCCCGCGCCCGCGCCCCATCCCCAGGCCCCAGGGGAAAGAAGAGGCGCCGAAGCCACGCAGCCTCAGGTTCACTTTCCTTCCAGAACAAAGCCACGACCCCACGGGAGGCGGGGCGGAGGACTGGAAGAGATGAACTACTCAGGGAAACTGAGGCAGAGGATCAGAAGGGCAGGAGGTGGGCATCTGCCTTCCTCCGGAGCCCCGCCCCTTGGCTTGGCTGTACTGCGGCGCGCAGCACCTTTCGCCAGCGTCCAGCCAGAGTCAGCGAAGAGGGGCGTCCTCCCCTCCCCCATACACAGTCCCCAAACCCCCTGGTCCGGGGTGCACGCCATCCTGCCTCCCAGTCTCCGACCGAAAGCGCTTGGATTCCGCCTTCTCCTCCCGGCCAACTTCCTGCCGCTGGAGAAGGCGGGGAACTCAGTCTGGGGGTTCGCGGCCAAGGCAATGGGGCCTCCTAGGATCGTGGAGAGGGCGCACGATGACCACTCCCTGGGTGCAACCGGAGGACCAGCAGTGCGTGCGCGCCCAGGGAGCCCCCGACCCTTAGCGGGCTTTCCTAGCTCCGATCCGAGACCTCCGAGGACCC
>NW_011495051.1:8220513-8240315 GCF_000754665.1 Bison bison bison | reverse complement strand
TGGCTAGGCCGATCCGGCTCCTTGCCCGGGCCGGAGGGGCTTTGGCGCCTGCGTCCCCCGGGACGGCCGCGGCAGGGGCTGGGACTGCCCGCCGGGCTCCACTGCGTCCCGGGGCTGGGGACTGGGGACTCAGGGACAGGGAGGGAAGAGCCGCCTTGGGCCCCCCCACTCGCCGCGCCCTGTCTCCGCCTCCTCCTTTCCGGCCGGCGGCAGCAGCAATGAATTCCAGATGTGATCAGCTCAGCGGGGCGCGCGCGAGGGCGGGCGTGGGGGAGGCGCGCAGGGTCCCTTTGTCCGCACCCCCACCTCCAGCCCTGCCCCCTCCCAGCCCCCACCCGTGAGAACCGGCCAACGCATGACGTCACGCAGACCCGTACTGTCCAGTCGCTCCTGCCCAGGTGGCCTCAACCTGAAATAACTGTCTTGGATTGCAGGTATACTCTTGGCCCCTGCCTGGGATCCTGGAATTGCAGGAGGGCAAGGAATTGCCTTACTTATTCAGCAAGGAGCCAGGAAGCACCTACTAAGGTCAACACAACAAACAGGCATTAAGCGCCCACTGTGTGTTCATCCAACAAAAAAGCAAGTTCCTATTATGTGCTAGGTGGTGGCGGTGGTTTAGGCGCTAGGTGGTGTCTGACTCTTGCAACCCCTTGGACTGTAGCCCTGGACTCCTCCTTGGGATTTTGATTTCCCAAACAAGAATACTGGAGTGGGTAGCTATTTCCTTATCCAGGGGATCTTCCTGACCCAGGACCCACTGATGGGTGGATGCTTTACCACTGAGCCAGGGAAGCCCACTATGTGCTAGGCCCTGCCACAAAGAATGGATTGGTTTTTGCCTTAATAAGGCCCCAGAATTGAGGCCCTGGCCCCTCTGCCCTAGAAGACTGGGGGAGCACTCAGCAGCCTCCACTGCCTCTGTCCAATTGAGTATTTTCCTTGTGGTCGACCAGCAGGCCCAAGCTAATTCTTGCTTTTTAAGTTGGGTCCCAGTCTTTTTGGCTGAGCTATGAGGGATCTTAATTCCCCAACCAGGGATCAAACCCCATGCCCCCTGCAGTGGCAGCACAGAGTTTTAACCACTGGACTGCCAGGGAAGTCCTAGCCAGTTCTTTAGTTTCCCATTTTTTCCCATTGAGCTTTTCCTGGGCATCTCTGTGTGCCTGGCCGCAGAGATGAAGCCCACCTGCATTTACTGATGTGTGCGTGTGAAATCAGGGACTAGACGATATGTCCCTCACTCCTTTGGAAATGGCAACCCATTCCCATATTCTTGCCTGGAAAAATTCCATGGACAAGGGAGCCTGGCAGGTTATAGTCCATGGGGTCACAAAGAGTCAAACATGACTGAGTGTCCAAGATCCCACGCACAGGCATAGCAGTGAACAGAAAAGGGAAAAAAGTCCTTCCCTTCATGGAACCTATGTACAGAAAGGCACTATTTGTGGAAATGAATACATCATCTGCTTATATGTTTACTTACCACAATACAGTAAGCACCCGCATGTGCCAGACACCATTCTAAAAGGCTGGAGATATATCAGGAAACAAAACAGATAAAACTCCCTGTCCCAAGTTGATGTTCTACTATACTTGCTCAGGGCTTCTCCACTGGCTCAGTGGTAAAGAATTTTCATGCAACGCAGCAGCTGCAGGAGACTTGGGTTCAATCCCTGGGTCAGGAAGTTTCCTCTGGAGGAGGAAATGGCAACCCACTCCAGTATTCTTGCCTAGAGAATCCCATGGACAGAGGAGCCTGGCGGGCTACAGTCCATAGTGTCACAAAGAGTTGAACACGACTGAAGCGACTTAGCATGCACACATACTTGCTCAGAATATCTAAAGTATTACAGAAAGAAGAAACTGATAAATTTCCTGGGAGAGGAACTGAAAGATAAGGGACAGGGCATGGGAGGGGCATAACTTTCACTCTGTGAGTGCTTTTGTATCTTTTGACTTTTGTAACATGTACATACTTGGCCTATTCCAACAATAAGTTACGTTGAGGGAATTCACAGGCGGTCCAGTGGTTAGGACTTGGGGCTTTCACTGCCATGGCCCAGGTTCAGTCTCTGGTCAGGAAACTAACAAGCCATGTGGTCAAAAAAATTAATTGATCAATTAAGCTGAAAGTTAGACTGCTTGTACGCAGACGTGTGCTTAGTCACTTAGTGTCTGACTCTTTGTGGATTACTGAATACTGGAGTGGGTTGCCATGCCCTCCTCCAGGGGATCTTCCCAACCCAGGGAGGGAACCCAGGTCTCCCACATTGCAGGCAGATTCTTTCCTGTCTGAACCATCAGGGAAGCCCTGATACCCAGACAGTGTAAGAAAAAACAGGGAGAGGGTAGGTACACTCTTCTGTGTGTATTTGGCTGTGCGGTACAGCATGTGGGATCTTAGTTCCTCAACCAGGGATAGAACGCAGGCTTTTGGTAGTGAAAGTGAGGAATCTTAACCACTGGACCACCAGGGAATTCCTCGTATGTCTAATATACTTCAGTAAAGAGTGTTGTAAAGCAAAATGACACAAAAGGGTATCTGCACTTCCACATCTGTTGCAGTATTATTTGCAGTAGCCAAGATATGGAAACAACTTGTGTCTGTCAACAGATGAATGGATACAGATGTAAGATTCATTTATACATACGGTGTCCCCCGGGATAAAGAATCCACCTGCCAATGCAGGAAATGAGGGTTCAATTCCTGGGTTGGGAAGATTCCCTGGAGTAGAAAATGGCAACCCACTCCAGTATTCTTGCCTGGAGAATCCCCATGGACAGAGGAGCCTGGCAGGTTACAGCCCATGGGGTCACAAATAGTCGAACACGACTGAGTAACTGAGAATGCACACACATATAAATATACATATATATACATACACATATACATAATGGAATATTGTTCACCGATTAGAAAAGAAATTCTGTCATTTTCAACAACATGGATGAAATTTGAGGGCTTTATGCTAAGCGAAATGAGCCAGACAAAAACAAGTACCACATGCGTGCTAAGTCACTTCAGTTGTGTTCAACTCTTTGCAACTCCATGGACTGTAGCCTTCCGTTTTCCTCTGTCCATTTGGATTCTCCAGGAAAGAATACTGGAGTGGGTTGCCATGCCCTCCTCCAGGGGATCTTCCCAACCTAGGGTCTCCTGCAGCTGCTGTATTGCAGGTGAATTCGTTACCACTGAGCCACAGGGGAGGCCCCTAAATACTGCATGCTATCCCTTATACTGGAATCTTTAAAAAAAACTTATAGAAACAGAGAGTAGGAAAGGTGATTGCCAGATGCTGGGGGGTGGGGGAAATGGGGAGAGATTTGCAAAAGGGTGCAAACTTTCAGTTATAAGATAAATAAGGCTGCGAATATAATATACAGCACAGTGACTACAGTTGATAATACTGTATCAAAGAATTGAAATTTGCTGAGAGTAGAACTGAACTGCTGTTACACACACACACAAGATAAAAACGTGAGGTGAAAGATGTGTTCATTAACTGGATGAGGGGGAATCCTTTCAGTATATACATATGTCAAATCACCTGGATGTACACTTTAACTTACCATTTTACACGTCAATCATGCTTCATAAAAGATGAAATTAAAAAAAAACTATGGATGCTTGAATCCCAAAAAATGCAACCAATAAAAAAGAGAGAAAGAGAAGTTTAGTGCACGCTTCTGTATGCATACCATACTCCATAAATCAGGTTGAAAAGCAAAACTTTGAAAAAGGAAATTAAAGTTGATCTGTTTGGACACGACTGAGTGACTGATCTGATCTGACCTGATTTATGCCTATTAAAAAGGAAAATCGGAGTCGTCCTGATATGAAACTGTTTTCAACGTAAGATGAAAAAAGCACAATGTAGATGAGTTTGCATTGCTCGCTTGCCTGCGTTTCTGGATATATTTATTTATAAGGACTGTATAAATACACACACATTTGCCTGTGGAGAAACAGGCCGTATTGGGGAGAAGGCACAAGACCCCGTCACAGTGGTTACCTCCAGGGAGAGAGACAGGGGGACAGGTGAAAATACATACACATTTGCCTGTGGACAACCAGGCCATATCAGGAGGGTTGGGGGGAGGCACAAGACACCGTCACAGTGGTTACCCTCAGGGAGGGACACAGAGCGGGCAGGGGGACAGGTGAGAGGGGACCAGACTTTTCATGGGGTACCCTAGGGGGAGGGAATGTTTGAAATTTTTAGCTCATATTACAAACTCAAAAAATTTACAAAGACATGAAAAATCACATTGAAGTAACAAATCACCAGGCTTTTTAGCTGTAAAATTGTTTCTATAATAATAATAACAAATAGTATCAATAACATAAATCAACAATAACATCATCAATAAACATACCTGTGCTATTTATTCAACATGTCACTGTGAAATGAATTTATATTAAGAATACACATATTTAAGTTATCAATAAGGAAATAAATATTAAGAGTCAATATATTAGTGTTACGTGTCTGTGGCATATATATTCAAATAATGCAACAGAGAATGCTCTGAGCTAGCTATAGTGATACCTTGTTGGTTTCTGCCATCCAAAACTGAAAGTCCAATGGAAGAGACAGAAGAAACCAAACAGTTCTAACACATGAGGTAGCAAGGCTTTGGTGAGAAGATTTTAAAAAGCCGGAGAGTGGCTTTGCTCCTTTTCCTGACTCAGATTCAGTGTCCACTAAGCTTCGGGGCTAGATGGTGGGGTCCACTCGGAACCTCAGCAAAACCTCTCTGAATCCTCTGCCCAGATGAAGTGCAGCCATGCAAAGTCTAGAAACCAGGTGTTCAACCCATAGAGGACAAAGCACACACACACACACACACACACAAAACCAAAGACAAACCAGGTCCTTTCCTTGCAAGGGAGCTATCAGAGCGGAAATCTTAGCCCTCTGTGAGGACCTGAGACTGGGGAGGAAGTGCCCCCCTCCCCAGCTCGCCTAGGCTGCCTCAGCAGTTTGCCGTTCTCTCAAGGGACCTGCGGGAGGGGGGAGTGTGTGGGTAATATCAAGGCTGCAGATACATCCGGCCGTCTGTTAGGGGTACCGTGGCGCCTAGACAAAGGTGATGTCCCCAGGGACACACAGATACACCCGCAAGCAACTTCCGCCTCCCCCTCCACCTCCCATTACTGGGGCCATATGAGATCTACACCGGGTCAGCTGAGGGGACAGGCTAGAGAACTGGGAACCACTTGCGTAGACACCCAGATCGTCTGGGCGTCGGTGGGGGGGCGGGTTATCTAGAGGAAAGCTGGAACCTCCCTGTGGCAGGGACTCAGGGAGGGGGAATCTCTAAGTGAGAGAACAGTGGAAGAGGAAGGAAATGGGGCCCTTTTCTTACCGAGCTCACAAGCAAGGGAAAAAGAAGAAAAGGAAGAGGCTTGGAGCAGCCTTCTGTAATTACAGGGCCACCGACACTAATGGCTAATGCTCACAGACACAGACAGACTGTGCTGGGTGCGGCTGCATGAGTCCTCCACGCCTAGGAGGTGGGTATTATTGTTATCATCATAATTCCACTTTTTATAAGGACTTTCTTTTTCTTTCATTTTTTGGCTGCAGCAAGTGCCATATGGGATCTTAGTTCCCAGAGCAGGGATCCAACTTGCACCCCTTGCATTGGAAGCACTTAATCATTGGACCACCAGGGAAGTCCCTAGACTTTAGTTTTTTAGAATAGTCTTAGGTTCACAGGAAAATTGAGCAGAAAGTACAGAGAATGGCCCATCTACCCCCTTTTACATGCATAGCTTCCCCCACTGTCAACAGCTCCCCCCAACAGAGTAGTACATTTGTTACCACTGATGAACCTACAAACATACATCATCACCCCCCAAGTCCGTGGTGTACATGAGGGTTCACTCAGTGTTGTACATTCTATGGGTTTGGTCAAATGTATAATGATACATCGGAGAAGGCAATGGCACCCCACTCCAGTACTCTTGCCTGGAAAATCCCATGGGTGGAGGAGCCTGGTAAGCTGCAGTCCATGGGGTCACTAAGAGTCGGACACGACTGAGCGACTTCACTTTCACTTTTCACTTTCATGCATTGGAGAAGGAAATGGCAACCCACTCCAGTGTTCTTGCCTGGAGAATCCCAGGGATGGGGGAGCCTGATGGGCTGCCATCTATGGGGTCGCACAGAGTCGGACACAACTGAAGCGACTTAGCAGCAGCAGCAGCAGCAGCATAATGATACATGGGCTTCCCTGGTGGCTCAGTGGTAAAGAATCCACCTGCCAGTGCAGGAGATGCAGGTTCGATCTCTGGGTCGAAAAGAGTCCCTGGAGAAGGGGATCTTCAAAGGACATTCTTGAAGATGTCCAGTATTCTTGCCTGGAAAATTCCACCAACAGAGGAGGCCTGTGGGCTACAGTCCATGGAGTTGCAAAAGAGTCAGATACGACTTAGTGACTAAACAAAATGGGGAAAAAATGGAAGAAAAAATAATGATACCTATCCACCCTTATAGTATCATACAGATAGTTTCACTGCCCTAAAAACCCTCTGTGCTCTGGCCATTCATTCCCCTCTCCTCATCCTTAATCACTGACAACCATTGGTTTTTTTCACTGTCCCCATAGTTTTGCACTTTCCACATCACCCCATTTTAAAGATAAGGAAATTGAGGCACACGATTGTGGTGGGATTTGAACCAGAGCCCTCTCTGCTCTTCTTTTTATCCCAAGTCCCTGTCCCACTCCTGATGCAGTGAACATCCACCCCCACCCCCACCCACCTATCCCTGCCCTGGTGCCTTGGAATAGGAGGGCTGTGGTTATTGCTCAGAACCACATCAGCAACTGGTGAGGTGTAGAATGTTCTTCTCCACAGTCCAGAGGTGAAGGAATCCCTCTGACCTCTGATCCCACCCTACTCCAATTAAAAAAAATTTTTTTTATCTATTTATTTGGGCTGTACCAGGTCTTAGTTGCAGCACACGGGGTCTTAAGTAGTCACCTGCAGGATTTTTCAGTGGCAGCATGTGGGGGTCTAGTTCCCTGATCAGGGATGGAACCCAGGTCCTCTGCATCAGGAGCCTGGAGTCCTAGCCATTGGACCACCAGGGAAGTCTCCACCCCCGATTTTGTGAACTCCCCTATGAGGATGAGGCCTAGAATGTCCCTTGATCCACTCTGGGCCTCCACTGTCCCCCCACTCCCATCCCCCAGCTCTCAGGTTTTGGCAGGAGGAGAAGTGTCTGAGACAGGTCCCAACTTTCTCATCATCACCCCAGCACAAGCGGGGGAGGGGCCCAGCTGCAGAGAGGCTTTCCAGATGCTGATCTTGGCAGGCTGTGGAGCTGCAGTGGCCTCGTTTCATCCACCCATGGGCTTGAGGCCCACTTTCAGCTTCAGGGATGGGGTAGGGAGGCCGCTGGGGGAGGCCACCCCTGCCACGTCGGCACCAGATGGAGCTGCAGCCCAGGCTCAGCTCTCTCTTCTAGATGAGGGAGACGTGCTGTGAGGGGAGGGGAACCCCCGTAGCCCACTTCAGCCCTGCTCCAGCAAAGTAATAACAGCTGACACATACATCATGCGCCAGTTTACTGTCCCAAGTCCTGTGTAAATATCAACCCATCAGAAGCTCACAGCAGCTCCTTTAACGAATGAATAGACATGCTGCAGTTTGTCTTCACATGGAAGACCACTCAGGAATGTAATATCTGAAACTTCAAGTTCTCAGAGGAACTAGTGGTGGGACTTCCCTGGAGGTCTGGTGGCTAAGACTCCAGGCTCCCAGTGTGGGAGACCTGGATTCGATCCCTGATCAGGGAACTAGATCCCACGTGCTGCAACTAACAGCTTGTCTGCAGCAACTAAAGACCTCGCATGTGGTGCTCACTTCAGCAGCACATATACTAAAACTGGAATGATACTGAGATTAGCATGGCCCCTGCACAACGATGACAGGCAAATTCACGAAGCGTTCCATTAGGGAAAAAAAAAAAAGCCCTGAAATCCCACAACTAAGACGTGGTGCAGGCAATAAAAGAAAGCAGCGGTATAGAACAACATGGATGAATCTCAGATGCATTGTGGTGGGAGAAAGAAGGCAGGCACAAAAAGCTGCATACTGTATGATTCCCCTTCTGTTATTTCAGAAAAGGCCAAACTATACATACAATGAATAACCAGGGATATATAGGGGCTGAGGGTGGAGGGAGGGGCTGACAACAAAAAAGCATGGTGGAATTTTTTGGTGATGGAACCTTTCTATAGTTTGATTGTGGTGGTGGTAATATGACTACATATGTTTGTGGAAATTTGCAGAACTGTGCACTGTAAAAAAAGAATTTCTGGGTTTTTTTTTAAAATGCAGGTCATATTTTAATGTACCTAAAAAAAAAAACCCTTCCAAATATAACTATAAATATAACCAGGAAAAATACCTGAGATATGAATCTTAATTAACCATTAGTACATTACTTAAAAGAATTTTTTGAATCCTTAGCTTACTTCACTGGGTTCATAAAGGTATAAACCTATTTATTTTTCCATTTGAGTATTTGCTACTAAATGTAGTTTGTTTAGTCGCTAAGTTGTGTCCAACTCTCTTAACCCCATGGACTGTAGCCTGACAGGTTCTCTGTCCATGGGATTTCCCAGGCAAGAATACTGGAGTGGGTTGCCATTTCCTTCTCCATCTTTTTTTTTTTTTAATTGTATCTTAAATAAAAATCCTTCACAACTGTGTTGCATTAGTTCAGTTCAGTTGCTCAGTCGTGTCTGACTCTTTGCGACCCCATGTACTGCAGCACACCAGGCCTCTCTGTCCATCACCAACTCCCAGAGCCTACCCAAACTCATGTCCATTGAGTTGGTGATGCCATCCAACCATCTCATCCTCTGTCATCCCCTTCTCCTCCTACCCTCAATCTTTCCCAGCATCAGGGTCTCTTCAAATGAGTCAGAGTCAATTTAGGAAAATAGAAGTATCTCAAACAGATGGGATTTAATACCAGGATTGGTTATGTTGATGAGAAATTGACAAAGAGGGAGGCTATGTCCAGTGGGAGATGATGTGGGAAGCAAATGGGGAGAACGACTCTGGCTTGTTCCATCCTCCCACCCTCCAATCTACCCTTAGTGCCTGCCATTGACTAAATCTGGGCAAAAAGCAGTGGGCAAAAGAGGGGCTATCCTATGCAGGGGTCAGACCTTAACCATGGGGCAGGGACAGAACAGGGAGTGGGTGATCTGAGGGTACACAGGCTCAAGGCTGACACAAACCAAATGAGGAAAGGGGAACTATACCCCCATTCTACAGAAGGGAAAACTGAGGCTGAGAGAGCCCATGTGCCCTGCGGGGGCCTGACTCTCTGCCAAAACCTGGGAGGCTGGTTTTGAGCCTTTTTTTCTGCTCCAAACACCCACTTGAACTGAAGAGAATGGAAACATCTATGCAAATCATGCCCATCCCTAGGGGTTGAGGGGAGTGGAGAAAACCTCCATGGGGACTCCTCCTCCTCACCTGCTTGGCCGTTACCCACAAACTGAGCTGCAAAACAGCAGCTGTGTTGGCAGTTGAGGGTGGTATACTTTAAACAGCTCCCCCCAAGAGGTCAGAGCCCCCAATCCAGCCTGCACCCATGATCTTCATCTTCTATCTGAAGGCTGCCCCCCAATATCCCAGCCTTGACCTCTTGCCCTTGTGAAAACCCTGGCACAACAATGGGAGGCTAGAAATGACCAGACCTTGGGGGACCTTCCAGTTTCCAGTATATGCTCCCTAAATTGCCCTGATGCTGGGAAAGATTGAAGGCAAATGGAGAAGAGGGCGGCAGAGGATGACATGGTGAGATGGCATCACTGACTCAATGGACATGAATTTGAGCAGACTCTGGGAGACAGTGGAGGACAGAGGAGACTGGTATGCTCCATGAGGTCGCAAGGAGTTGGACAAAACTTAGTGACTGAACAACAACGACGAAATTGCTATCGTGCCCGGTGCCAGCAGAGACCCTCTCTGGTCTGCAAAGATTGATGCTGGCCCATTGGGGGCAGAGGCCACTACAATTGAGCCTTTGAGCCACAGGGAAGGGCTGGACACCTCTACCTTCAACCTCTACTCAGGCTTGGACAAAAATGGTCAAACTTTTAGCCTCTCGGTGTGCAGGTCTGAAGGTCATTACCACCCTTTCATTAAGGCTTGCAATCAATATGCCTGTTGGGGAGCCATGTGCAAACTGCTTCCTCTACATTCTATTTGTTCAATTACTATTTACTGAAATCTTCTGGGTGCCTGGCACCCTTCTCCTTCTTAGCAAAGGGATCCAACAGTGAAAGAAACAAAGATCTCTGTTGTCTAGTAGTTGATATTCTCATGGAGGAGACAGACAAGAGGCAGGACAAATAAGAACCTTATGTCATCTGTTAGGATGTGGTGGAAGTTCAGGAAACAATGACACTGGGAAGGTTGATTAGATATATGGGGTAGGAACAGAACCATGATTTTTAGACCTAGTGTCACTTGAGAAGGTGACATGTGAGTAAAGACCCGAAGGAGGTGAGGGCTTCCCCACTGGCGCAGTGGGTAGAGAATCAGCCTGCAAGGCAGGAGACGTGGGTTTGAGTCTGGATTGGGAAGATCCCCTGGAGAAGGAAATGACAACCCACTCTAGTATTCTTGCCTGGAAAATTCCATGGACAGAGGAGCCTGGCGGGGTACAGTCCATGGAGTTGCAAAGAGTCAGACACAACTGAGCCACTAAACACACACAAGGAGGTGAGGGAGTGAACCATGCAGATATTTCGGGGAGAGTGGTCCATGTAGAAGGCAAGACTAGTGCAAAAGCCCTGGGGCTGATGTGAAACTGATAGGTTCTGGTGAGAAAACCAGTGCATCCAAGGGCTGCTGCTAATTGGTCAGGCGTTACCTGGGCACAGGGTTAGCACTTTCAGAGTTGAGTTTCTTAATGGGGAGGTGGGACACACACAAACGCTTCCGTGATGAGCTGTATGGTTGTTGAGTTCTCTTTCTTTCCATCCTCAGCCCCTACAATGTTCCCCCCTGCCCCCAGCCACAGAGGGAGCCTAGAACAACCAGCACACTGGAAACCAGAGAGGGAGAGAGAAGGGCAGTGGGAGGCAGTGGGGACAGGTCTTTCAGGGCCTTGTGGGCTCCAGTGGGGACTTTGGCTTTTGCCCTAAGTGAAAAAGGAGCCATAGAGGGTTCTGAACAGAGGAGGGACGTGATCTTAGTCAGGTATTTACAGGCTCTCTCCATTGTAGGGAGCGGGGAGATACTGTGGGGGCTGAGGATGGAAAGAAAGAGAACTCGTCAACCACACAGCTAGTCAGGGGAGAGGTTGTGGGTGTTCCACCTACCAATAAGGAGACTGAACTCTGAAAGTGCTAACCATCTGCCCAGGGACACCCGACCAGTTAGCAGCCGCCCCTGGATTCAAACCTATGTCTATATGATTCCAGGGTCATTGGGTAAATAATCATTCACTGGGTACCTTATTTGCCCATGACTTCAGTGGGGATACAGATCCTGAGACCCAAGAGACAGAGAGGATTCTGTTTTTGGTAACATACCTGCATCAGGGCTTCCCTGGTGACTCAGACAGTAAAGACTCTGCCTGCAATGTGGGAGACCTGGGTTCGATCCCTGGGTTGGGAAGATCCCCTGGAGGAGGGCACAGCAAGCCATTCTAGTATTCTTGCCTGGAGAATGCCTATGGACAGAGGAGCCTGGTGGGCTATAGTCCATGCGGTCACAAAGAGTCAGGCACGACTGAGTGTCTGAGCACTGCATCAGGATGATGAATGAAGGGATTCACTCAAGAGGGGGAAGGATATTTAGGGAGTCTGGACGGACATGTACACACTGCTATATTTAAAATGGAAAACCAGACTTCCTGGTGGCACAGTGGATAAGACTCCACCTGCCAATGCTGGGGACATGGGTTTGATCCCTGGTTTGGGTAGATTCCACACGCCATGGAGCATCTAAGCCTGTGCACCACAACTACTGAGCCTGCACTCTAGAGCCCACATGCTGCAATTACTGAAGCCCGAATGCTGAAGAGCCCATGCCCCACCGCTATGAGAACCCCACACACCACAGGGAACAGTCCCCAGTCTTACAACTAGAGAAAGCCTGTGTTCAGCAACAAAGACCCAGCCCAGGTAAAACTAAAATAAATACGTAAAAACTAAAATGGATAATCAACATTTATCCATACAGTACAGGATCTACTGTATAGCACAGGGAGCTCTGTTCAATGTCATGCAGCAGCTTGGGTGGGAGGGAAGTTTCGGGGAGAATGGATACATGTATATGTGTAGCTGAGTCCCTTTGCTGTCCACCTGAAACTATCACAACATTGTTAATCAGCTCTCCTTGAATATAAAATAAAAAATTTTAAAAAAGAAACATGTATTGAGTCCCTACTGTACTATAGGCACTATACTGGCTGCAGGGGCCAGACAGAGCAAAATTTCTGCCAAGGAGGAGACAAAATTTCTCCTCTAATGGGGGAGACAGACAAAAGACATTTAAAAAAATCCAGGAAGTTATATATTAGAATATAAATACTGATGGGAAAAAAATAGGGCAGGATAAGGGCTTCTCCAGTGGCTCAGACAGTTAAGAATCTGCCTGCAATGCAGGAGCAGAAGGAGACACGGGTTCCAGTCTCCCAACCCAGGAGACTGGGTTGGGAAGATCCCCTGGAGGAGGGCATGGCAACCCACTCCAGTATTCTTGCCTGGAGAATCCCATGGACAGAGGAGCCTGGTGAGCTACAGTCCATGGGGTCACAAATAGTCCGACATCACTGAGCGACTAATAAAAAACAAAAAATAAAACCTGCTATTGTTCACAGTTGCTAATTCGTGCCTGACTGTGACCCCATGGACTGCAGCATGCCAGGCTGCCCTGCCCTTTACTGTCTGCTGGAGTTTGCTCAAATTCATAACCGTTGACTTGGTCCACATCAAAAAAAAAAAAAAAAAAGCCTTTAAAGAGAAAGAAAAGTATGATCCAGGCTGAAGGAACAACAATGCAAAGGCCCTGAGGCGGGGTCAACAGAAATGAATGAGTCAATAAACAAAGCCTGTGGCCATTAGGAAGGTCCAGCCACCCCCTCAACCCTCCCCCCTCCCTCCTCCTGCCCCCGACTTCTGCCCTTTGCAACTGCTATTTCCTCAGCCTGGATCACATTTTCTCCTTTGGACAAACTCTTAATGGAACTTTAAGCCTTAGCTCTCAGGTTACAGCTTCAGAGAAGTCGCCTGTGAGACTCCTGCCCCCATGGGTTAGGTGTTCTTCCCCTGGGCTCTCAGAGACTCTATAGACTTCCCTCCCCCATTCTGATCTCTCAGCCTTCTGCACTGAGCTGTGAGTATTTTCAAGGGTGTCTGTTGGATTTACCCCAGCAGTACACAGTAGGTGCCCACTAAATCATTAAGTAACTAAGTGCCGTCCCATCCTTCACCACATAAAATCTAAATTCTCTTGCCCGGGACAGACTTGGAGAAGCTGCCTGTAAAATAATAAACTGGTTCTCAGAGAAGAGACACAGCTGGTTGTGGCGGTGGATTCTGGGAAGGGAAAGGGGTGTGGGGCGGGCCCAGCAGGGAACAGAGGTTGGAGGAGACAGATTTTTTCATTCACTCTAGTTTTCTTTGTGCAGTTTTTGAAATTTTCTTTACTAGGTGTGTGAATTATGCAAACATAAAGTGAATAAACAAGACTGTACAAAATAAAGGATTTAAAAGACCTTTTGAAATTGCAAAGTGTGTGAAGTTTAAAACACACATTCACAGTTCTTACAAGAGTAGAGTACACAATGAAATATAACATTGTAAATTTTCATTAATACTTCACAAAAATATCCATATGTCATATATCAGATGAAAATTTAAAAAAGAAAAGAAACAATGTCTTACATCTTTAGCACAGCATTCAGGTCCTCCAGTGCCCAACCCTTTCCCTGCCTTGGTTCTTGTCTTGATTTGATGACAAAACTTACCTTCAATTAATAATAATAATATAATAATGCTCTGCATGTTTCACGCATGACATGCTTTGCCTCAATCATTTCATCAAATCTTACAACCTCCCCATCTTCCAGATGAGTACACTGAATTTGTCTCTGAAAACACGTTCTTAGCCACTGAACTCGGTCCAAATCACGCTGGCAGCCAAATGCTCAGGTCTAGCCTGGCAAGGTCCGTCTAGTCAAGGCTATGGTTTTTCCAGTAGTCATGTATGTCATGTGAGAGTTGGACTGTGAAGAAAGCTGAGCGCTGAAAAACTGATGCTTTTGAACTGTGGTGTTGGAGAAGACTCTTGAGAGTCCCTTGGACTGCAAGGAGATCCAACCAGTCCATTCTGAAGGAGATCAGCCCTGGGTGTTCTTTGGAAGGAATGATGCTAAAGCTGCAACTCCAGTACTTTGGCCACCTCATGCGAAGAGTTGACTCATTGGAAAAGACTCTGATGCTGGGAGGGATTGGGGGCAGGAGGAGAAGGGGACGACAGAGGATGAGATGGCTGGATGGCATCACCGACTCGATGGACGTGAGTTTGAGTGAACTCTGGGAGTTGCTGATGGACAGGGAGGCCTGGCGTGCTGCAATTCATGGGGTCGCAGAGTCGGACACAACTGAGCGACTGAACTGAACTGAGCCTGGCAAGAAAGGCTGTTATGTGGTCGTGGCGCCGCCTGGAGGCCCGATGGGGAACATGGCAAAGAACCTAGAAAAGGAACATTTGGGGTTTCTCTGGTGGCTCAGTAGTGGTAAAGAATCGGCCTGGCGATGCAGGAAACACGAGTTCGATACCTGGTCACGAAGGATCCCACATGCCCTGGAACAACTAAGCCTGTGAGCCAAAACTATTGAGCCTGTGCTCTAGACCTCAGAGGCCTCAAATACTGAGTCCACGCACCCCAACTACTGAAGCCCACTCTCCTAGAGCTCCGTGCTCGGCAAAAAAAGCCACTGTATTTAGAAGCCCGTGCCCCACAACTAGAGAAAACCTCGCGCACCAAGGAAGAACTAGCCTAAATAAACAAATAGATGAATAAAATTATTTTTTTAAATGAGCATTTGGATTTCTATTGTGAGGGGGGACGAGAGAGCAAGCTAGGATCTGTGGACTTCCCACTGTGCTCTCTGAGAACTCGGGCTGTATGAGACGCGACATCTTGGCCAAGGAGATGAGGGAGACACATCCCTAACCTGAGGCATTGAACGGGGACATACCCTGGGGATCTATCCTCCAGGTCCTATCCTGAGGGCTTTCTGCGGGAGATAAAGCCCTGCATTTAAACAAACAAAAATCCACGTTCCTGTAGAAACCGCAACTTAGAGACTTCGGGGCCCCAATGGGGCGGGACCTAGAGGGCGTGGCCGACATAAAAGCGTAACAACTATTGGCCATATTCCCTTTAGTGCCCGCCCCAGAACTTTTTTTTCATACTTAACAGCTCATTGGCTGAATGAGGAGCGTGTCCTTTGAATAGGGAGGTTTCATTGGCTGGATTCCCTCAGGCCCTTTGGGGGCGGGACCGACGAAGGGGCGGTGTTTCTCACTGTGGGCTCGCACTCCCGGGGTTGCAGAGGGTTCTTAGACCTGCAGAGAAAATTGGGGTTTGGGGCGTTAGTCTTGGGGCGGAGGTGGGGGCACGCTGAGGCGAGCCCCGCGGTCCTCGATCTTGCATGCTCCGCTTTCCTAAGCCGAAAACAAGCAGAGCAGGCGGTGTCGCGGGCGTGACGTCATCTCGAGGCGTCGCTAGACTCCAGAGGAAGCCTTGACCTCTCTCAACGTGGAGAGCTACGCGAAGATGCAGCAGCTAGTCCGGGCCGGGGCCCGGGCCTGGCTTCGGCCCAGGGGCTGCCGGGTGAGGCCGAGGACGGAGGTCGGGGTCGGAGGATAAAAGTTGGAGGGCCCGGGGGCTTCTCTCTCATTCCCTCCCGCCGTTTACAGGGCCTGAGCGCGCTGACAGAAGAGGCAGTGCAGTCGGCGGAGAAACCAGAACCCTTGGCGAACGCAGGTGAAGTTGCTTGGTCACCCCAGGAAGGGTGGCGACTGGGAACTCTGACCCTTACTCCTGACTTCCCTATCATTCCAGGTCCCCAGGCACCCGTACTGCGCAGGTGCGAGCTCCCGGTACCCCTGCACCGGCGTCCGGTGCAGGCCTGGGTTGAATCTCTGCGGGGCTATGAGCAGGAGCGCGTCGGTCTGACCGAACTGCACCCAGACGTTTTCTCTACGGCGCCCAGGTCAGTGGGAGCTGAAATGGTGAACTGGGTGGCAGAGGGATGAGGATCGGGGGTTTAGGAATCAGGATGACCTGGGTTCAAGCCTCATTTTCTCCAGCTGTCAAAAGGGAATGATGGTTTTTCTTGCTTCAGAGTTGTGGGTAGGTGAGGGTTGAGAGGTAATGTTCTCTGAGGGTTAAGGGCACAGGGCTCTGTGGGAAGGTGAGGGTTGAGAGGTAACGCTCTCTGAGGGTTAAGGGCACAGGGCTCTGTATCCCTAGTGACTGGGTTGGAATCCTACCTTCCCCCTGTGTTTCGATGTCACCATTCTGTCAAACCTCAAGAGATTAAATGAGATAATTCTGGCCCGTAATACGGTCTGTAGAAATGTTGATTATTGTTGCTGTTATTGGTTTTTGCAAAAATGGGTACTAACAGTGGTTAAGTCCGTACTGTGTGTCTGGCTCAGCCTATTTGCATTTTATTTTTATTTTATTTTAACTTCATTTTTTTTTTTTTTTTCGGCCATGTGGCTTGTGGGCTCTTAGTCCACTGACCAGGGAGTGAACCCAGGCCCTCCACAGTGAAAGTGCAAAGTCCTAACCACTGGGCTGCCAGGGAATTCCTTTTTATTATTTTTTATTCTTATTTTGTAGCTAAAGAAACAGCACAAGCAAGTTAAGAAATCTGCCTATGGTCACATAGCTTGTAAACTATATACTCAACAGTATATGGGCCAACTCCCAGGACTAAGTTTCTGCTTGCAAAGGAGTTTGATGTCTCTTATGTGTACTGTGTCTGGCAGATAATAACTGCTGTTAATTTATTACTATAATTTTTGTATGGTTTGTCCCCTGTTTTTACAGAATCCCAATCTGCTAAGAGGTGACCAAAGGAAAAAAAAAAAATTAAAAACAATGTATTTTGGGACTTCCCTGGTGGTTAAGACTCTGAGCTACCACTGCAGGGGACATGGGTTCCATCACTGGTTGGGGAAATAAGATCCCACATGCTGCAAGGTTAAAAAAAAAAAAAGAGAGAGAGAGAGAGGCAGCATTTTATTTATTCTGTAAATACTTAGGAAGTGCTTACCAGGTGCCAGATTCCATTCTGGGTGTCAGGGATATAGCAATGAATGAGCACCGAGGTTGCTGATGTTGCTCCCAGTCTAGAGCTGGGACGGCAAGCTTCTGTAAAGAGCCAGGGGGTAAATATTATAGGCTTTGAAGGCTGTAATGTCTCCATGGCAACTACTCATCTTTGCTGATGCAGTACAAAAGCAGCTGTGCACAATGAGTAAGTGGATGAACGTGGCTGTGTTCTAGTCAAGCATATTTACAAAAACAGGCAGCAGGCCAGACTTGGCCTTTCTAACCATAAAATACTTCATTTGAAATGCCGGGCTGGATGAAGCACAAGCTGGAATCAAGATTGCCGGGAGAAATATCAATAACCACAGATATGCAGATGACACCATATGCTGCTGCTGCTGCTAAGTCACTTCAGTCATGTCCGACTCTGTGTGACCCCATAGACGGCAACCACCAGGCTCCCCCGTCCCTGGGATTCTCCAGGCAAGAACACTGGAGTGGGTTGCCATTTCCTTCTCCAATGCATGAAAGTGAAAAGTGAAAGTGAAGTCACTTAGTCATGTCCGACCCTCAGCGACCCCATGGACTGCAGCCTACCAGGCTCCTCCGTCCATGAGATTCTCCAGGCAAGAGTACTGGAGTGGGGTGCCATTGCCTTCTCTGATGACACCATATAGCAGAAAGCAAAGAAGAACTAAAGAGCCTCCTGATGAAAGTGAAAGAGGAGAGTGAAAAAGTTGGCTTAAAACTCAACATTCAGAAAACTAAGATCATGGCATCCAGTCCCATCACTTCATGGCAAATAGATGGGGAAACAAGGGAAACAGTGAGAGACTTTATTTTGGGGGGCTCCAGAATCACTGCAGATGGTGACTGCAGCCATGAAATTAAAAGACGCTTGCTCCTTGGAAGAAAAGCTATGACCAATCTAGACAGCATATTAAAAAGTAGAGACGTTACTTTACCAATAAAGGTCCATCTAGTCAAAGCTAGTTAAAGTCTAGTCAAAGCCAGTAGTCAAGTATGGATGTGAGAGTTGGATTTAGAAAGCTGAGCGCTGAAGAATTGCTGCTTTGGAATTGTGGTGTTGGAGAAGACTCTTGAGAGTCCCTTGGACTGCAAGGAGATCCAACCAGTCTAGCCTAAAGGAAATCAGTCCTGAATATTCATTGGAAGGACTGATGCTGAAACTCCAATACTTTGGCCACCTGTTGGGAAGAACTGACTCATTTGAAAAGACCTTGATGAGGATGAGATGGTTGGATGGCATCACCGATGCAATGGACAAGAGTTTGAGTAGGCTCCTGGAGTTGGTGATGGACAGGGAGGCCTGGTGTGCTGCAGTCCACAGGGTTGCAAAGAGTTGGACATGACTGAGCAACTGAACTGAACTGAACCAAACCATAGTTTGCCAACCCTTGGCACACCAGCCTGGCACCCCTGTCCAGTGCGAGCCCCATGTGTAATTTCAGTTCTTCCAGTAGCCACCTTTTCTTTCAAATGGCAAGAGACAAGTAAGATTGATTTCAGTCATATATTTCATTTGGCCTGATAAGTCTAAAATGTTGGGACTTCCCTGGTGGTCCAGTAGCTAAGACTCTGCACTCTCAGTGCAGGGGGCCCGGGTTGGATCCCTGGGCAGGGAACTAGATCCTTTATGCCACAACTCAGAGTTCACATGCCAAAACTAAGACCTGATGCAGTCAATTAAATAAATACATTTAAAAATTTGTATTTGTTTATTTTTGGCTGCTCTGGGTCTTCAATGCTGCATGGACTTTTCTCTAGTTGTGGCGAGCAGGGGCTGCTCTGTAGTTGCGGTGCATAGGCTTCTCATTGCAGTGGCTTCTCCTGTTGCAGAGCCTGGGCTCTAGGGCACCCAGGCTTCCATACTTGTGGCCCCTGGGCTGTAGAGCACAGGCTCAATAGTTGTGGCCCACGAGCTTAGTTGCTCCTAGGCATGTGGGATCTTCCCGTCTTAAGGATCGAACATACATTGGCCAGCAGATTCTTTACCACTGAACCATTAGGGAAACCCAAAATAAATAAATATTTTTTTTAAAAAATGAAATACTGTCGTGTAGTCCTGGCCGCTTTTTAGGGCTTCAGTAGCTGCACATGTGGCCATCCACTGTACGGGACGGCATAGGGTCAGAGAGGCAAGCTAGTCTGTAAAGAAGTGACAGAACAGATGGAGCAGGGCTGGAGGTGGTGCGAGATGGGCCTGGAGAGGGACTGGAGCTGGCCCGGAGAGGGACTGGAGTGGACCGCAGGGCCCTGGGAGTGGATGGGAGGAGCCCAGGTTCTCATCTCATGGAGCGGGGAGGGTTTTAAGTGCACTCGACCCTCTTATATCTCCTTCCTTCACAGGCTGGATATCCTGCACCAGGTTGCCATCTGGCAGAAGAACTTCAAGAGAATTGTGAGTGCCCTGGGCAGGGCAGGGGGGGGGAGGAT
>NW_011495051.1:8217765-8220400 GCF_000754665.1 Bison bison bison | reverse complement strand
GAAGGCCGTGCTGTGTCTTCTCTGGATGGCTGGCTCAGGCCTCATTTTCTCTCTCCTGAACCATTCCCCAATGGGCCATTTTTTTTTTTTCTTAAATGTGAGCACTGAGAATTTTTTTAAGATTTATTTTTATGTATTGCTAATTATACTCATACCTTTATTTATTTGTTGGGCTGCTCTGGGTCTTTCCTGTGGCACGTGGGATCCAGTTCCCTGCCCAGGGATCGAACCCAGGCCCCCTGCACTGGAAACATGGAGGCTTGGCCACTGGACCTCGAGGGGAGTCCTCTAACCCTGCTAACATCTTGATCTTGGACCTCTGGCTTCCAGAAGTGTGAGACAGTACAGTGCTATTGACGAAGCTCTAGTCTGTGCCTGCGTGCTCTTTGCGACGCCATGGACCGTAGCCCACCCCCACCCCTAGGCTCTTAGCCGCTGGACCACCAGGGAATTCACACTAGGCATTTTCTGAACACCCACTGCGCACTGGGCATTTTGCTAGGGGACATGACAGGCAAGGTCCCTGCCCTCATGAAGCTCCCAGTCTAGTCAGAATGGGAGAGTGGGAGTCAAGCAGCCATGCCTATAAATGTTTCATTAGGGAAGTTGTCTCAGAAGAAAGGGGCATTTAACCTCAGGGATGTGATAGGCAGGAGCTAAGTAGGTAGAGGGGGCAGTGGGGCTGGCATGGAGGGAGTGGGAGCCTCACAGGCAAAGGCCTGTGGGATCAGAGGGAGCCCAGGGTGGCCCTGGAGGTCAGTAGGGGCAATGTGGGGTGTTTGGATTTGGTGCCAAGAGCATGGAAGATGCCGTTCTCAGTCAGGGCCCCTGCCTTTCATGTGGCCACCTCGAGTCTTGTGAGCCCTGCCTGGCTCCCCATGGCCCTGGGAATGAAGTCATTAGCCTGGCATTGGAAGCCTCACAGGATCCCCCATCCCACACCTCTCCCCGATTCTAACCCCCACAGCTTTCCCCATATCCCACCTTCCTTTCATTTTTTAAATTTTATTTTATTCTTATTTTTTTGGCCACTTGGCTTGTGGGATCTTAGTTTCCAAACCAGGGATTGAACCCGGGCCCCTTGCACAGAGTCCTAATCACTGGACTGCCAGGAAATTCCCCCACTTTCCTTTTTTTAAAAGTTAGGTTGTTTTCTTCTTTTTTTTTTGTTTTAAAAATAGATATATTTATTGATTTTATTTTTGGCTGTGCTGGGTCTTCATTGTTGCACGCCGGCTTTCACTAGTTTTGGCGAACAGGGGCTAATCTTTGTTGTGGTGTACCAGCTTCTCATTGCAGTGGCTTCACTTGTTTCGGAGCATGGACTCTAGTGGGGGGTGGGCTTCAGTTGTGGCACACAAGCTTAGTTGTCCCAAGGCATGTGGGATCTTCCGGGACCATGGATTGAACTGGTGTGCCTTGCATTGCAAGATGGATTCTTATCCACTGGCCCACCAGGGAAGCCCTTACCTTCCTTTTAATTACAACCACATGGAAATCATTCAAAAAATACGAAGCACCTACTGTGTGCCAGGCAGCAGCGCCCCTGCCCTTCTGAGGCTGACGTTCTGGAGTGGAGGAGGAAGCTCTTGACTTCTTTATCCCTCTCTCCCTCCCAAAGCACTCTGTGCTTGACCTGATGGAGCCCCAGTCTCTGTGCCTCCTCTCCAGCTCCCCAGCAGCGGGCCGGTCCTCCCAGCTCACTGCCCCGTCAGTGGGCCTGGTGCCTTTCGGCTGCAATAGCATCTTCCTGTGAACCTGACTCTCTCCTCACTCTGTGCCCACAGAGCTACGCCAAGACCAAGACCAGGGCTGAGGTGCGGGGAGGTGGCCGGAAGCCCTGGCAGCAAAAAGGCAGTGGGCGCGCCAGACACGGCAGCATCCGCTCCCCAATCTGGCGAGGAGGTGAGCAGGTCTGCCCACGTGTGTGCAGTCAGAGGTTGGCGAGACTGTGCACTTCCCCGCAAGTCCCCGCAGCCCTGGCCTCAACCTCTCATCAGGCCGTGGCCACAGCCCCTTTCTGCCCCACCTCTCAGCTCACCTCTCCTGGCCCACACTTCACACAGCACCCAGAGGGATCTTCCCAAGCCTCCTAGCTCCTGTGTGAAGTCTGAGCCCCTCATCTTGGCCTTCCAGCCCCTGGTGGCTGTAGACCCCCTCTCCGCTCTGTCCCTTCCACGCCCTCCTGACCAGGTAGAGCTGACTCAGTCATCTTCCATTTGCCTGGCCAATTCCTCTTAACCTTCCCTGGGTTGGGAAGATCCCCTGGAGAAGGGAATGACTACCCACTCCAGTATCCTGGCCTGGAGAATTCCATGGACTGTGGAGTCGCAGAGTAGGACACAACTGAGCAACTTTCACTTTCCCTTGTGTTTGGGCCCTGCCTCCTCCAGGAAGCCCTCCATGATCCTCTTTGGGTCCCCCCTACCCCCTGAATCCCCTTGTGCTGCCCCACACAACCCTGATTCCCTCTGCGATCAAGCCTCTGTCTGAATATGAACGAGGGAGGGATCCTATCAGGTCCCCTGCTGCCTCCCAGGGCCCAGCAGGGGGAGCAGCCAAGTAGAATTATCCTCACTCAGGGATTGATGGCTGAGGACACCAGGCCCCTCTGAGGCGAAATTACCTGTCCCAG
>NW_011495051.1:8199567-8217665 GCF_000754665.1 Bison bison bison | reverse complement strand
GACACCCCCACCCTCTTTGCTGCACTTCAGCCTGGCTGCCAGCAGCCTCCCCCCACCCACCTCTGGGGCCCACCACTGGGGGTAATTTCTGACCTCCAAGCCCAGCTGGGGCCTTCACCCATTCACACATCCCTCTGCCCCTGCAGGAGGTGTTGCCCACGGCCCCCGGGGCCCCACGAGCTACTACTACATGCTGCCCATGAAAGTGCGGGTGCAAGGCCTCAAGGTGGCGCTGACCGTCAAGCTGGCCCAGGTGACAGCACCGATCCTGCGGGAGCCACGTGTGCTGGGATCTGGCCTGTGGGGGTAGGGGAGCCTGAGTAGCTGCAGGGGGGCCCAAGTGGCTCCCAGGGGGGCAGTAGGAGACTCAGCCCGTCCTTTCCTCCTACCAGGATGACCTGCACATCGTGGATTCCCTGGAGTTGCCCACCACAGACCCCCAGTACCTGACGGAGCTGGCCCGCTACCGCCGCTGGGGCGACTCTGTCCTTTTTGTAGACTTGTGAGGGGGCCGCGCCGGGCAGGGGTGGGGGTGCAGGCAGGCTCCGTCCTTGGCAGGGCTCACCTCCTGGCCTCTATTTCAGAGAACACGAGGACATGCCCCAGAACGTCGTAGCAGCCACATCTGGGCTCAAGACCTTCAACCTGATCCCGGCTATCGGTGAGCAAAGGGCCTCAGGCCAGTTCACATCCTGTATCTTTGACTCAATCATGGAGTGGCCCTGGGCAGTGACCGCCCTCCCCAACACAACCCCCAGCTGGCCCAGCCCAGCCTGGGAGAATGATGTCTTTCTTAAAGAAACGCTCTGAGGTCGCGTCAGTCCAAGCTTGGGTTTCAGTGCCAGGGTGGAGTGAGTCCAAGGGCCCCCTGGCTGCTCTCACCCAGCTCCTCACTCAGACACACAGGATCAGAGCTTCCCTGAGCAGGACCCCCGATCCATAGAGGGGTTGACTAGTCCCCAGAGCCCTCTCTTGGCCTCCTGATTGCAGGCCCAGCTGCCTCCTGGACAGCAGCACATGGGGGTCTCATAGTCATCACTGCACATAAGACCTCCTTGCTCCATTCCAGTCTGTTAGCCCACCCTGTCAGCTCTGTCTATGAACGTGTCCAGGATCCAACAACTTCTCACCACCCTGGGCCAGCCCCCAGCATCTCCCACTCTGTTGATTCTGTCCTGGTCCCAGGCACCTGCTAACTGCCAAAATCTGTCCTGATCTCGCATTCCCCGCCCAGTCCCACTTACGGCCGCCAGAGGGCGCCTGAGCACCTCACTAAGATCCCGTCCCTTCTCTGCCCACCACCCTCCAGGGCTCCCACTTCACTCAGGGTAAAAACCTGGCTTATCTGGAGGCCCACAGATCCTGCACTCCCTGCCCTCCTCTCCCTCCACTCCCCTCCCCTCCCTCCCTCATCACTCCCTGCAGCCGCATGGACCCGCCTCAGTACATCGTGTTTATTCATCTGCTCTGTTTATCATCTGTCTCCCCAACGGGAAGGTGAGGTGGGAACCCTTCCCTGGCACAGGGCAGAGTCGGGGTACCCTGGATGTTTTGGTTGAGGTTGACGAGCTGAGGACCACCCCTTGCCCAGAGTCTTCCCAGGGGTGAGCGGCTAAGCCAGAGTTTGAACCCAGGCTGCCGGGCTCAGGACCCTACACTAGACTGTGGTGTCTCTGTTGGGGGACGGGGGGCTGGCCCTAACTGTGCCCCCCTTTCCCCTCGCCCCCCCAGGCCTGAACGTGCACAGCATGCTCAAACACCAGACCCTGGTCCTGACCCTGCCCACCGTCGCCTTCCTGGAAGAGAAGCTGCTCTGGCATGACTCACGTTACACACCCCTCTACCCCTTCCGCCTGCCCTACCGAGACTTCCCCTGAGCCCCAACCCCGTGCCCCCCAGGGCACACAGACCACCCTCCTTCCTGCTCTGAGCCAGGCTAAGCCCTGGGTGGGCTTGGGAGACGCCTCCCCATCCCAGGCCCCCTGGTCCCAGTGGGAGGCTGAGGCCACACCCAGAGAGCAGCCAAGCAAGCGTCAATACTGGGAAGAGGGCAGCTCGCCAGAGACCCACGTCCCTCTTTCACGTCAGATACATTTTATTTTGTAATCAAAGAGGGGAAGCACTGCAGCTGATGGCCGTTTTGTGAGTAATTCCATTCGGTGCTTCCCCTGGTGCTGGGCGTCCCTGGGTGCCTAGCTGCCTCGAGACCCCATTCGTAGAAATGACCCAGGATCAACTTTGCCAGGGTGAGTCAGCCTTGGGGAGTGCACAGCAGAGAAGCAGCCATCTCTGAGAACTCACTGGTGCTGCCTCCCAATCCCAGGCACTCTGACCGAGTGCTCGTATCCCTGATGGGGCTTGTGGTCCTGTTTATTACCATCCTTCCATCCAGCTGTGGGCCTGATTCTCCAAATGGGTATAATGTGGAAACTGGGGCTTCCATCACAGGGACTTTCCCTAAACACGGAGTCAGGATCAATGTGGTCAGTAAATGTGCAAATAAATGTTTTTTAAAAACACCAAGCGGACATACTGATTCTTAAGTCTGCCCCACCCCCAAGTTATTATCTCTTTAATAGTCACAACACAGACTACAGAATAATGTGGTCTGTTTCTTTAAAGTTGGCTGAAACTGCATCTGGCCTGCAGGCCCACCCAGGCGGCCAAAGAGACCCATGGACTGGGCAGCTCGACACCGAAAACATCTCTGGAATGCCTCTCGAGAGTCCCTTGAGAGCTCACAACACACTCTTTGAACGTCCTCAGTGGACAAAAATTATGATCCTTAAAGTTTCAGATTTGACTGAGGGAAAAAGAAAAATCTGAGGCTTCCCTGGCTGTCCAGTGGTTAAGATTCTGAGGTTCCAATACAGGGCGTGCAAGTTCAGCCCCTGGTCGGCGTGCATGTATGGCTGAGTCACTGTGCTGTACACCTGAAACTAACACAGCATTGTAATTCAACTATGTTTCAATTTTTAAAAATAATTTTTAAAATATTTTAAGAAGATAAAGCTATTTGGAGCCAGTAGTAGGAAGGGGTACAGAGGCTGGGTGGGGAATGCTGGGCTAAACCCAAACCATTACCAGCTTCTGCCTGTGCCTCTCACTAGCTCTGCAGGGACATCGAGGCCCCAAGAAAGACACATCTGTTGTCCTGACAGCACCCAGCCTCATAGCTGTGTTTAATGGGGCTCAGTTGTCCACAACATGGCCATCAGGGAACAGTGAAGAAAGCAGTCAGAACCTGTTACCCCACACTGGAATCCCTTAGCCAGATCAAGGATGGAAAAAGTCACCGGAAAAAAATGACTTAGGGTCTAGAATTTTCTTTCTAATAATCAGGGCATAAAATGTGTGTGTTTCCTGGGCTACCATAAAGCACGACAGACTAGGAGGGTCTTTCCAGCTGGCTCTGTGGTAAAGAATCCACCTACCAATGCAGGAGATGCAAGAGACGCAGGTTCGATCTCTGGGTCGGGAAATTGCTCAGAGAAGGAAATGGCAACCCACTCTAGTGTTCTTGCCTGGGAAATTCATGGACAGAGGAGCCTGGTGGGCTACAGTCCGTGGGGTCACAAAGAGTCGGACATGACTGAGCGCACAAAAACTAGGGCTTCAACAATAGAACTGTACTAGCTCACACTTCTGGAAGCCAGAGGTCCAAGAGCAGGATGTTGGCAAGGTTGGAGGACTCCCCTGGTGGTCCAGTGGCTAAGCCTCCATGGTCCCAATGCAGGAGGCCTCGGTTCGATCCCTGGTCAGGGCACTAGATCCCACATGCCACAATTAAAGATTTAGTGCAACAAAATAAATGTTAAAAAGAAAAAGATGTTGGCAGGACTGGGAATTCCCTTGTGAGCCAGTGGTTATGACTCAGTCCACTGCAGGGGGGCATGGGTTCAATCCCTGGTCAGGGAACTAAGATCCCCAAACCCCTTACAGAGCATCCCTCCCTACCCCCCAAAAAAGTGGGCAGGGGTGATTCCTTCTGAGTCTATGAGGCAAGATCTGTCCCATCCCTCTCCCCTAGCTTCTGGAGATTTGTTGGCGTCCTTGGCATTTCTTGGCTTGATTCACCACCCTTATCTCTGTCCTCATCTTCAAATGGTATTATCTGTGTGTGTTCAGATTTCCCCTTTTTATAAGAGCACTGGTCAAGTTGAGTTAGGGCCCATCCTAATGACCTCAACTGAACTTGACCATCTGCAAAACCCTGTTTCAAATAAGATCACAATCTGGCGTCAGCACTTTCCCCCTCTTCCTGGGGAGAGAAGTAGTTGAACCCATGACAGGGAGTAAGGGGAAGGATGGAGCGAGACTGGCCATAAGGAGTGTAAAGTAGGCACTTGTGGCTTCACCACTTGTCCTCTTCGCTGTTGCCTATTTTGAAATTCTCTGCAATTAAAATATTAAAAAAAAATAGAGATGTGTGAAGACATTTATTCAGGGAGCCGTTCTTACATGAAAATGCCTATCACAGGGGGACTTCCTTGGTAGTCCTGTGTCTGGGACTCCATACTTATACTGCTGGAGACCAGATTCAATCCCTGGTCATGGAACTAAGATCCCACATGCTACGCAGCGTGGCCAAAAAACAAACAAACCTTATCACAACCTCTTACGACATTGGTTAACCCAGAGCCCAGAGAGGAAAGTGTCTTCACAACCTTTGAAAAATATCCCTGAAGGCAGAATGCCCACGCTGAGGCTGATCAGGCTTCAGAAAACTCAAATGAACTAATTGGGCTGGGAACTGACCCCCAGGAGATCCAGAGGGTGAGAGGCAAGAGGCTCTGATGTGCAGTGAAGGTGTCTGCTTATTGATGGTCAGCATGGAAGCCCACTAGGCTTCCCTGGTGGCTCAGATGGTAAGGAGTCTGCCTGTAATGCAGGAGACCTGGGGTGCATCCCTGGGTCGGGAAGATCCCTTGGAGAAGGGAATGGATACCCACTCCAGTATTCTTGCCTGGAGAATACCATGGACAGAGGAGCCTGGCAGGCTTCAGTCCATGGGGTTGCAAAGAGTCGGACATGCAACTGAGTGGCACACACACACACACACACTTACAGAAGCCTAATAGGAGACATGAGAGGATAGGAGGACCCCAAAGGCTGAGAAAAGAGCCACAGCCCACACCAAAGATACCTCCATCTCAGATTTCCTTGGTGATCAGGTAGCTAAGACTCTGCTCTCCCAAGGTAGGGGGCATGGGTTTGAAACCTGGTCAGGGAACTAGATCCCACATGCTGCAACTAAGACCCGGTGATGTGTGCATGCTGTTATGTCCAACTCTTTGTGACCCTATGGACTGTACCCCCACCAGGCTCCTCTGTCCATGGGATTCTTCAGGCAAACTACACTGCAGTGGGTTGCTGTACCCGCCTCCGGGGAATCTTCCCAACCCAGGGATCAAACCCCAGGCTCTTATGTCTCCTGCATTGACAGGAGAATTCTTTACCATTAGCGTCACCTGGGAAGACTCAGTGCCGTCAAATAATAGTAATAATACATTTAAGAGAAAAGATGCTTCCATCTCAGGATTTCCCTGGTGATCCAGTGGTTAAGACTCTGTGCTTCCACTGCAGGGGGTGCAGGTTTCATGGTTCAGGATGGGGCCAGAGGAAAAAAAAAAAAAAATGCCTCCATCTAGCAATGACGTACCCAGGAAAGACGAAACCTGAAAAGCTGCTCAGAACACGAGCACACTGCTGGGGAACCTAAGGAAGGGGAAGCTGCCAGCCCAGGAGGAACTGCCCTTCGATGCCTCCTTACACCTCTGTAGGAGAGACCCAAAACTGGTGAGAGGAGGCAAGGGGGACAGACAGAGGGTCAAGAGCTGGGGGACCAGGCCCTTCTGCTCTAGCAGGGCCTCCAGCCGGGAGAAGCCTGACCTGGGCTCCCATCCAACACCAAGTTCAGAGATTTGAACGTGAGGCTGATGTGGACCTGAGTTCCAGGCAGGATTCGCAGCCAGTGGCATGGCAGAGTCCGCCACAGAATAAACTTTCACTGAGCTATGGTTTTTCCAGTAGTCATGTATGGATGTGAGAACTGGACTATAAAGAAAGCTGAGGGCCGAAGAATTGCTGCTTTTGAACTGTGGTGTTGGAGAAGATTCTTGAGAGTCCCTTGGACTACAAGGAGATCCAACCAGTCCATCCTAAAGTAAATCAGTCCTGAATATTCATTGGAAGGACTGATGCTGAAGCTGAAACTCTAATACTTTGGCCACCTGTTGGGAAGAACTGACTCATTTGAAAAGACCTTGATGCTGGGAAAGACTGAAGGCAGGAGGAGAAGGGGATGACAGAGGATGAGATGGTTGGATGGCATCACTGACTCGATGGACATAAGTTTGAGTAAGCTCCAGAAGTTGGTGATGGACAAGAAAGCCTGGCGTGCTGCAGTCCATGGGGTCACAAAGAGTCGGACACGACTGAGTGGCTGAACTGAATTGAACTGACCTGAGTGGATGGAGGAGCCAAGTTCTGTTCTGATCAACATCCACACGCCATGCAGTTTTGCTTTCCACTCTCGGGCTGTTATAAGGAACCGTGATTCGAGAGTGAACTCATCTGTGGGGAAAAAGGAGGAAGTCTGTGGTCCTGACCAGGAAGTTTGAGGTGGGATTGTCCGAGCTCAGTTGTAAGGAAACAGACAACTTGCAACTACTGCTATCTGTTCTCCTGTGCAAAAATGGTCTTTTGAATTTTATTTATCCATCTATTTATTTACTTATTCATTCTTTTGGCCGTGCCGGGTCTTTGTTGGGTCAAATGGGCTTCTTTTATTGTGGAGCATGGGCTCTAAAGCTCACAAGCTCAGTAGTTTCAGGGGCTTAGTTGCCCTGACGCGTGTGGGATGTTAGTTCCCTGAGTGAAGATCGAACCTGTGTCCCTCCTGCATTGGAAGGCAGATTCTTAACCACTGTACCACTAGGGAAGTCCCATGAATGGTCTTTTTTTTTTTTTTTTAGTTTTTCTTTATTTGTTTTGTTTTGGCTGCATGGGTCTTTGGTGCTTGCAGGCTTTCTCTAGTTGCAGCGAGTGGGAAGGGGACACTATTCTGTAGTTGTGGCATGAGGGCTTCTCGCTGCAGTGGCTTCTCTTGTTGCAGAGCAGGGGTTCTAGAGCGTGGGCTCAGAATTTGTGCTGCACCAGCTAGTTGCCCCGAGACATGTGGAGTCTTCCTGGACCAGGGATTGAACCTGTGTCCCCTGCGTTGGAAGGTGGATTCTTAACCACTGGACCACCACAGCAGTCCCTAATGGTCCTACTGAAATCTCACTCCCACCCTTTGCAGGATGCATTACCATCCCTTTCTGCAGCTGAGGCCATCAAGGTATCACTAGGTGACATGGCTTGCTCAAGGTCACAGCTGGTGGCTGTGCCCTTTGGCCCCATCCTCTCAGCAATTGCTGGTCCCTGAACATCCAAGCTGTACATCACAGCTCTGTTTTGGTCTCATCCACTGGACATGTCAGAAGTACTGGGGAGCCACAGTGAGATACCACTTCCCACTCTGGTGGCTCTGACAGTAAAGAATCTCCCTGCAGTGGAGGAGACCTGGGTTCAGTCCCTGCATTAGGAAGATCCCCTAGAGAACGGAATGGCTACCCACTCTAGTGTTCTTGCCTGGAGAATTCCATGGACTGAGGAGCCTGGTGGGCTACAGTACATTGGGTCACATAGTTGGACATGACTGAGCCACTAATCACATCCATTAGGATGACAATGACCATAATAATTAAACAAAATATATGTTGGCAAAGATGCAGAGAAATTGGAACCCTGGAATCTTTGTATGTTGCTGGTGGGAATGTAAAATGGTTCAGCTGCCAGGAAACACAGTCTCACAGTTTCTCAAAACGTTCACCATGAAATTACCATGTGACTCAACATTTCCACTCCCAGGTAGACACCCAAAAGAAATGAAAAGATGCTCATACAAACACTTGTACAGGAATGCTGATAGCACCATGATTCAGAATAGCCAAAAGGTGGAGGCTACCAAAGTCATTCCATGAATGAAAAACAAAACCTGATTTGACCTTACAATGGAATGTTACTCAGACCAGGGCGTGAACAGTACAGAGGTTCCTCGATTCCTTGGAAAATTAAAAATAGAACTACCCAAAACATTGTAAGTCAACTCTATTTCAATACATATATAGAACTAATGTATGCTCCAGCCATTCCTCTCTTGGCTATTTATCTGAAGGAAACAAAGCTGTTCTTTTGAAAAGACAGCTGAGAATTCCCTGGTAATCCAGTGTTTGGGACTTGGCACCTTCATTGTGGGGGCAGGGTTCAATCCCAGGTCAGGAAACAGTTCTTGCAAACTTGCTGCTTTCAAAAAAAAAAAAAAAAAGGAAAGAAAGAAAGAGGACTTCCCTGGTGGTCCAGTGGTTAAGAATCCACTGTCCAATGAAGGGGTTGCGGGTTTGATCCCTGATCAGGGAACTTGCCACATGGCAATTAAGCCTGAGTGTGGTAACTAGTAAGCCTGCTCGCTAAAACGAAGAGCCTGGGAGCCAAAAAAATAATAAGATATCTGGACCTTGTGTTCCTAGCCATGTTACAAGCTGGGGGATGAAATCCTCTAGTACCTTCCATAAAAGCAGTGGGAAAGGAATCCTGGGTTGGAAGAACAGCATGTACGGAATGCTGAGAATAAGTGAAGTTCATTCATTCAACCAATACTATTGACCGTCTGCTTCTAATGACTGGACATTGATTCAGGTGCTGAGGCTGAGAGATTCCCTGGCCTTCTGGCACTCACACAAATGGAAGTGATATAATCAAGTCATTCAAAAGAATTTCAACCAGTGAATGAGTTTCAGTAATGAAATCATTAGAGCAAGTGACAGGGAATGATTAGGCTGTGACCCAGGATGGAAGGGGCCAGCGAGTAGGGGAGTACTGGGAAAGTTTTTTTTTTTATTTTAATTGTTTATGTATGTATGTATTTATCTATAGTTGCACTGGGTCTTCGTTACTGCTTGGACATTTTTCTAGTTGGGGAGAGCCGGCTTCTCATTGCAGGGGCTCCTCTTGTTGTGGAGCACAGGCTCTAGGTGTGAAGCCTTCAGTAGCTGCAGCACTTGGGCTCAGTAGTTGTGGTGCATGGGCTTAAATGCTCCGAGGCGTGTGGGATCTTCCTGGACTAGGGAAGGAACCATTATCCCCTACATTGACAGGCAGATTCTGATCCACTGTACCACCAGGCAAATCCTCGGGAAAGCTTGTTAAGAGGAGGCCGAGGCCACAAGAAAAGGTTGGCCCCACCAGGGATGAGAGGAAGGGCATTCCAGGTCAAGGGAACTGCAAGGTGGTCACACCAGAGCGCAGGATGAGTTCCGAGCAGGCACAGTGCCCTGGAGTGGGGTTTGGGTACTTCTGTCCTGGTGCACAGCCTCTGGTTTGCAGTGCGACCATTCCTCCTTTCCTGAGACTGCCTGACACCCTGGAGGAAGCCCTGCCCTTCCTGATGGCTGCGGAAAGGGGATGGGGGAGCATCTGCTTCCCTTTCTTTCAAGAAAGCACAAAGAGAGTGTAGACTGGGGGCACAAATTTTTCTGCCTAACTATCCCCCATTATCATTCCATCTCAGGAAATGGCCCTTCACCCTCTCAGGACATCAGAGCAGGACCATGCATCAAGTGCAATGTGCCCTGCTGCGAAAATGAATGTCAAATTGAACCACATCTCTGGTCCTCACTGCCCACTCTAGGCACCACCAGTTTCCTGGTTCCACCCAGTCCTCCACCCACCCCACCCCCGACTGTAGCTCCAGCTGTCTCAAGAGGGTGCCTGTAATTTCCCAAGTCAGGGGTGCCTCCCCTCTGCTCAGAACCCTCCATGGATCCCATTTCACTCAGAGGAAAAGCCAAAGTACTCCCCAGCCCTTGCTCCACACCATCCCCTCCATGCCCTCCTCTCCCCTAATTCCCTCCGTTCCTCATTGCACTCCAGCCACACCAGGCTTCTGGCTGTTCTTTAAGGCAGTTCCTACCTCAGGGCCTTTGCACATCCAGTGAGCTCTGCCTGGTACATTCCTTCCCTGATATTGTTAGGACTCCCTCCCCACCTCCCTCCGTTTCTTGATCAGTGTCACCTTCTCAGTCTTTCCCATGATACTCTATTTATTGCTTTAGGAATCCTGACATTTCCTATTCCCTTCCCTGCTTTATTTTTCTCTTTATTTTTCAAGCACAAGCTACATCTCCATATATATATATTAATATTTATGTATTTATTTATCTGTGTTGAGTCTTAGTTGCCACTTGGGTGATTGCATCTTCTGCATCCACTTGGGGAATTTTAGTTGCGGCATGCAAACTGAGTTATGCCACACGGGATCTAGTTCCCTGACCAGGAATGGAACCCGGGCCCCAGCATTTGGACAGCAGAGTCTTAGCCAAAGGACCACCTTTACATATTGTATTTTTGTTTCTGTTGCTCCTACTATTAATAAATGATTTCTGTGTGATAGCAAGAAATTTGGTCTATTCTGTTCATTAGTGTGTCCCCAGCACCTGGAATGACACTTGGCTCACAATAAGCTCTTATTTAAAAAAAAAAAAAAAAACTTAAAAAAAATGTACTTGTTTATTTTTGGTTGTGCTGGATCTTCCCTGCTTCTTCTTCTTGTTCAGTCATTCAGTCGTGTCCTACTTTTTGAGACTGCATGGACTGCGGCACTCCAAGCTTCCCTGTCCTTCACCATCTCCCAGAACTTGCTCAGACTCATGTCCATTGAAATGATGATGCCATCCAACCGTCTCATCCTCTGTCGAACCCTTCTCCTTCTGCCTTCAATCTTTCCCAGCATCAGGGTCTTTTCCAATGAGTTGGCTCTTTGCATCAGGTGCCAAACTTCAGCTTCAGCATCAGGCCTTCCAATGAATATTCAGACTGATTTCCTTTAGGATTGACTGGTTTGATCTCCTTGTGGCCCAAGGGATTCTAAAGAGTCTCCAGCACCACAGTTCAAAAGCATCAATTCTCTGGCGCTCAGCCTTTTTTATTGTGCAGCTCTCACATCCATGCGTGACTACTGGAAAAACCATAGCTTTGACTATACCAACCTTTGTAGGCAAAAATCATGTCAGGATTCCTAAATGCTTTTTAGTAAGCTGTCTGGGTTTGTCATGGCTTTTCTTTCAAGGAGCAAGCATCTTTAAATTTTATTGGTACACTCACCATCCACAGTGATTTTGGAGCCCAAGAAAATAAAGCCTGTCACTGTTTCCATTGTTTCCCCATCTATTTGCCGTGAACTGATGCGACCAGATACTCTGATCTTCATTTTTTGAATGCTGAATTTTAAGCCAGCTTAAAGCTCAACATTCAGAAAACTAAGATCATGGCATCCAGTCCCATCACTTCATGGCAAATAGATGGGGAAACAGTGGAAACGGAGGCTGACTTTATTTTTCTGGGCTCCAAAATCACTGCAGATGGTGATTGCAGCCATGAAAATAAAAGACACTTACTCCTTGGAAGGAAAGTTATGACCAACCTAGATAGTATATTTAAAAGCAGAGACATTACTTTGTCAACAGTAGTCATGTATGGATGTGAGAGTTGGACTATAAAGAAAGCTGAGCACTGAAGAATTGATGCTTTTGAACTGTGGTGCTGGAGAAGACTCTTGAGAGTCCCTTGGACTGCAACGAGTTCCAACCAGTCCATTCTAAAGGAGACCAGTCCTGGGCATTCATTGGTAGGACTGATACTGAAGCTGAAACTACAATACTTTGGCCACCTATTGCGAATAGCTGACTCATTGGAAAAGACCCTGATGCTGGGAAAGATTGAGGGCGAGAGGAAAAGGGGACGACAGAGGATGAGTTGGTTGGATGGTATCACCAACTCAATGGACATGGGTTTGGGTAGACTCCAGCAGTTGGTGATGGACAGGGAGGCCTGGCGTGCTGCAGTTCATGGGGTCACAGAGAGTCGGACACGACTGAGCGACTGAACTGAACTGAACTGAAGAATTTTCCATAGTTTAAAGCGCTTGCTGCTAAGTCGCTTCAGTCGCGTCCGACTCTGTGCAACCCCATAGACGGCAGCCTACCAGGCTCCGCCGTCCCTGGGATTCTCCAGGCAAGAACACTGGAGTGGGTTACAATTGCCTTCTCCAACGCATGAAAGTGAAAAGTGAAAGTGGAGTTGCTCAGTCGTGTCCGACTCTTCGCGACCCCATGAACTGCAGCCTACCAGGCTCCTCCGTCCGTGCGATTTTCCAGGCAAGAGTACTGGAGTGGGGTGCCATTGCCTTTTTAGCGTAACGTAAACACACAATCAAGGTCAGGTCCGCTCAGGGACGGGGCCCTTAGCGCCGGGAGCAGTTCCGTCATTTGTTTCACGGCCGCTGCCGCTAGGCAAGCCTCAGGATTTTAATTTGCAAATACCAGTGCTGAGCGCCCAGCTAGGGGGGACAAAGCAGGATCCGTCCAGGCACTCTCTCAATCCAGAAAAGCCAGGGTCCGGGAGGGGAAAGCGCGAGGTTTCTTCGGAGCACCGCCCCCTCCCCCTCCTTGGCCAGCGGTATAAAAGGACCCATGAAGCCCTGGCGCCAGTCTTGGCCGCGATCCTTGGTACCAGCTCCCCCGCCCCACCTCCGCCTGCGATGGCTCCCAGCGCCGCCGGTGCCGCGCGGCTTGCGCTCCTGGCCCTGCTCTGGACTCTGCTGCCCGGTGAGTTAGGGGCGGGGGCTGCCATCAAGTCAACTTTGGAGACACGGGGTGCGTCCTGAAGCCGTGGGAGGACCAGCCCGCGACCGCCTGGGAATAAGGCGATTCGTACTTAGGTCGCTGTTTATGGGAAGTTGGGGTTAGAGGCACCGATTGAAAGTCAACAGCCATGGGTTCCCATCCAGACCCTTCATGGCCCGACTGCTCTGCGGGTTGCCGCTCCCGAGGATCTACAGGTTTTCCGCTGTAAAGTGAAGTTAATAGCGGCTACCACTCAGCGGTTGTGTCCTGGCCCAGGAGGTGGTCTGACTGTGAGGAGGGCCACCCCAAGCTTAGGTAGACTGGGGTCCCTACCCCACCTCCCCGCCATGCACATTCTGTTCCTCACCGGTGCCCCCGGGGGAAGTCCTGGACTCTGCTCAGGGGGATTCCAGGGCTGACTTGCCCAGGGAGCAGAGATTGAGAATGGGATGCCCCAGCAATCCTTCCCCACCTTCAGTCAGGAGGAAGGGGAGAAGGGGGACAGCTGGTCTCAGATGGTGGTAACTGTCAGAAAGTAAGAGACTGGAAAATCCACACCAGCTCAACAAAGAGTTCTAATTGGGATTCCAATCTGGATTCTACCCCTTTCTAGCTGAGTAACCTCCCCTTTTGCATGGGGCTCTTGTCCATGGAATTGCCAGGCAAGAATACTGGAGCTGGTTGCCATTGCCTATTCCAGGGGATCTTCCTGACCCAGGGATCCAACGTGGGTCTCTTGCTTGGGAAGGCAGATTCTTTACCATCTGAGCCACCAGGGAAGCCCCAGCCTCCCATCAGGTTTCACCATTTCTCTCTGAAGTGGGAAGGATCCCAGAGTCACCCTTGGAGAACTCACAGAGCTGCTGTTTCCACATACCTCCATCCTAGATGGAGTAGACCCGAAGCTGAAGGCAGAGATCATTTTGAGGGGGGTCTGGGGAGGGTGGCAGGGTTAGGATGGGTGGGCTCACACAGAGATTTTTTCTGTTTGAAAGCACCATGGTCTGAGGGAGCTTATCAGAACAGACCCCCTCCTTCTTTCCTGCAGCCACTGGCTACCTGCCCTGTGCTAGCGGGTGGTGTGGTGACTGTATTCGCCCACTTTACAGGCAGGGGAAAGTGAGGGCCAGAGAGGGGAAACCACTTGTCCAAGGGAGTGGGGACCAGCCTGATTGGAGCTTCTTCACACTTGACCTCTTGGGAGGGAAACGGACACTGACTCCATGCCCCTCCTTTGCTAACATCCTCCATGGTCACTCAAGGTCCTCAGAATGAAGACCACATCCCTGGCATGGCTGAATACTGCTTACATGATCCTCCTGACTTCATTTTCCCCCAACCTATCCCTTTGTTCTGCTCCAGCCACCCTGCCTCAGGACCTCTGCACTTGCTGCTCCTTTTCCTGGAGGTCATTTCACTTTTCTCTGGAATGGCCCACCCCTGCTCTGCATCCTGATCTCTGCTCACACATTCCCTGGTCACGAAGGAACTGTCTGTTCTCTCATCCTGTTTCGTCTTTCCCGAAGCCCTTGTCAGCATCAGTTGTTAATTATGTTGTTTACTCATGAATTTTTCTGTCTCCCACACTGAAGGCAGAGTTTTGTCTTGTTCAATGCTGTGTCCCCAGCACAGGCTGAATGCAGTAATATTGATGAGCCCCAGTTGTCAGGCCTGACCCCTTCCCCCGATTTGGTTCCAGGGCCTGGAGGTGCCGGAACATCAATACATCCTTCAGAAGCCATCATACCCTGAGGAGGCTCTCTGAGGGTGAACTGCAGTATCTCCTGTGACCAAAAGGCAATTTTGAGCCTAGAGGCTGAATCAGCCCAGAAGGTAGTGGACCGCAGGAACAACTGGAAGGTTTTTGAACTGAGTGATGTTCAAGAAGACCACATGCTGTTGTGCATCTCAATGTGTCACAGTGAAGTGACGATGGCTTCAATGGACCTCACCGTATACTGTGAGTGGCTGGGTCCAGGGCCTGGACTAGGCAGACTGGGTGGGGGAGGTGGACAGGGGAGTCCCAGCAGGTTGGAAAGCCTTCGTAACTTGGTGAGTGGAGGCAGGGTCTCACTGACGGGCAGGAGGCCCATCTTTGGAAAGTCTGATGTCATCTGGACGCCCTCCTTGAACTCCATAGGGGTGCCCTTCAAATATGGACAGGAATTCAGAACGTTCCTGTATGCTGTCTCTCTAGGCCTCTTTAATAAGCTGAGATGGTCCTAGATCTGATTCTTTAAAAAAAAAAAAAAAACAACACTGTGGTGTGTTTCCTGGTAGTGTGGAGGCACTGATATGGCCTGGGTTCAGTACCTGGTCAGGGAACTGAGTCCCTACAAGCCTTGAGACCAAGAAATAGATAAATAAGTAAAAGATATGAATTAAAATTAGCCCTGAGTTTTTTTTTTTTTTCAAACATTGTCAACAATACAAAAAACTGGTACCAACTGGTCTGGCAAGAGTGTGGGGAAGCAGACAGTCTGTGGACATTGCTGACAGAGTGGGGGTCCCAAGAGTCACAGCTTCTGGTGGGGAAGCAGACATCAGTCCCCAAAATGTCACATGTGTGGGTCCTTTGACATAGAAAACCCACTTCTAGAAATTGGGCCTATAGGTGCTCCCACTCACGAGGGAACTGAAGCAGGTAGGGGGTTATTCACTGTGGCTTGATCTGGAAGGGAAATAGCTTGCAAGTCACTCTAATGTAGGGAACTAGGGAGACGTCCCTGGTGGTCCAGCGCTTAAGACTTCACCTTCCAGTTCAGGGGGTGCGGGTTTGATGTCTGGTCTGGAACTGGGATCCCACATGCCACACAGCCAAAAAACCGAAACATAAAACAGAGACAATATTGTAACATATTCAATAAAGAGCTTAAAAATGGTCCAAGTTCAAAAAATTCTTTTAAAAAACATAGGGGGTTGAGGAGAGAAACAATGGTTCAGTCATCCCATGGAATAGTATGCAACTGTGTAAAAGAATGAGACAGAACATTTTGGGGGTATTGTCAAGTTCAAAAGAAGTAGGGTCTGCCCAGAATGACTGTCAAGGTACCACAGTGTTAGGGAGACATGGGGGTAGGGAGAGAGAGGTTGTGTTTCTGCATTAAAGAGCTCTGGACAAAAACACAGCAAAAGCAGCTGGCTGTGACAAGGGAAACTGGGGTGGCAGGGGCGCTCCAGGAGAGGGCAGGGGATGTGTTTTCTCCATGTGCCTTTTATTTCCTTTGGACATTTGAAGTGACAGTGAGTTAGCATGACATAAGCAATAAATAGATACATGAAATTCAAACTAAGAAAATAAAAAAGGAAGAAAGAGGGATTTCCCTGGTGATCCAGTGGTTATGAACCTGCCTTGCAGTGGAAGGAACACAAGTTCAATCCCTAGTAGGGGAACCAAGATATGCCTGTGAGCGACTAAGTCCATGTGCTGGAGTGATGCTCATGTGGGGGAGTGAGGGGGAACATAAGGCTTCCTGATTGATTTTCACTTGACCCCCTTGGAAAGGTCTAATGATGCAATGAGGCCTGAGGGACATTCGCCTTCACAGTGCCTGAGTAGAAGGAGCTTTGGGGCATTCAGTGGCTTTGTTTCTGGTTTCGGGAATGTTTGAACAGCTGCTGGCCAAGTGAGCAAAGTCCCCAAACAATCTCAGTGGCCTCTGAAAACCCCCCGGAAACCTCCTCATAGGACCCTCTGCATCTCAGCCTGAGACTGAAAGCACCACCTTCCAGGTTTGAGTCCCGGCTCTGCTAAATTTCTCCCTCTTTGGGTGCCAGACTTTGCCTTAGTTTTCACCTCTGTGAAATGGATCACACAGTCGCACCCAGTAGCAAAGGGTCACCTAGGAGAGACTGTAGCTTGGTCCTGCCCCACTGCCAGTATTTAGATGAAGAAGCGTCTCTGGGTGGCTGAAATTTCTCTAGATTGAGTTGTAATTTTTGCAGGAGAGGCCCCTAACTGGATTTTGAAGCACGCACAGGAGTTGGTAAAAACAAGCATGCTAGACAGAAGGAACAGGGCTTCCCTGGTGATTCAGTGGTAAAGAATGTGCCTGTCAGTGCAGGAGACATAGGTTCAATCCCTGATCCGAGAAGATCCCACATGGCGCAGAGCAACTAAGCCCGTGGGTCACAACACTGAAGCCTGCTAGCCTTAGAGCCCAGAATCCCCATCAGAGAAGCCACCCCGATAACAAGACTGTGCACCACAACTAGAGAGTACCCCCATTCACCTCAATAATAGAAAAGCTCACACGGCAAGAAGACTCAGCAGAGCCAAAAATTAAAGAATAATATTTTTTTTAAGGGTAGACAGAAGGAACAGCCTGGTCAAAAGTTTGGAGTGGGGAAACAAACTGACATGCAACTGGGGAGGTTAGAGGGACTGAATATCAATGGATTGGTGTCATTGGAGCTGAGTTTGGCAGGACTTTGAATGCCAGACTGAGAAACCGAGACCTTCTCCTTCTGTTGATAGGGAGCCATGGAGAGTGTGTGAGCAGGCAGACATCTAGAGCACAGGGCTGACCTTACAGGAAGCCAGGGAGCAGCTAACTGTGGACCCAATCCAGGTCATACATGTCGTGGGCAGTGGTGTGTACAAGAAGGGAATACTAGGGACTTCCCTGGTGGCCCAGTGGCTGACTCTGTACTCCCAGGGGACCAGGTTCCATCCCTGATCAGGGAACTAGGCCCCACATGCTACAATTAAAGATCCTGTGTGTGCAATGAAGACCCAGCACAGCCATATAAATAAATTTAAAAAAAAATTTTTTTTAAAAGAATGTAGTTCTCACCTTGGAGAAGGAAATGGCAACCCACTCCAGAAATCTTGCCTGGAAAATCCCATAGACAGAGGAAGCTGGTGGGTTACAGTCCATGGGGTCGTAAAGAATCAGGTATGACTGAGCATACACACACATTCCTCACCTTAAAAGTAACCTCATTCCAGTTTACAGTCATCCTCTTAACTTCTGAAGTGGATTAGTAATAGTCTGAAGAAAAACATATGAGTCTTCCCTGGTGGTACAGCAGTTAAGAATCTGCCTTCCAATGCAGGAGTTTCCGTCCCTGGCTGGGAAACTATGATCCCACATGCCAAAGGGCAACTGAGTCCAAGCACCACATCTACTGACGCTGGGCACTCTGGATCCCGCCCACCATAACTAGAGAGAAGCACAGTTTGCCGCAGGGAAGAGCCTTCTTGCTTCAAGGAAGGATCTGGCATGCTGCAATGAGATCCCGCACACATCAGGTAATAAATATTTAAAAGTAAATTAATAATAATAATAACAAGAGCCCTACTCTCTTTAGACCCAGTTTATAGCTTAGAAAACTCAGACTTCCTTTCCCTAACCCTGAGGGCAGGGATTA
>NW_011495051.1:8177597-8197869 GCF_000754665.1 Bison bison bison | reverse complement strand
CACCTTGAGGTCCCCTGGTTGTGGAAGTAGGCTCACGGTGGCCGGTGAAGTGCACGCTGGATGGACTGTTCCCAGCCTGGGACGCTGAGGTCTATGTCGTGCTGGGAGACAAGAGGCTGGAAACCATCGTCACGTTCCATGAATACTCCGTCTTGGCTGAGGCCTGGATCGAGGGAAACGAGGAGGAAGAGGGCACCCATTCCTTGAAGTGTTCAGTGAGTCTGGGGAATGAGATCCGGAATACACGAGAGAGCGTGATTTCTACACTTAAGTAGAAACCCAAGAGAGCCTTAGGAGGTGGGTCAGGATAACGCTGGGGCGGGTTAACGCCAGGGGCGGGGCTCACTGTGTGTGTGCCACACCTCCAGGCTTCCAGGCTCTCTCCCGGACCTTGAGCCACCCGAGGTCTCAGGATGGACTACAGTGACCATGGAGTGTGAGGCCCGTGCTGCAAATGTGGTGACACTGAACGGAGCCCCGGCTGGGCCTCTGGGCCCGAGGGCCCATTTGCAGCTCACCCCCAGTGCCCAGGACAATGGACGCTGTCTCTCCTGCTCTGCTGAACTGGAGGTGGCTGGGCTGGTGGTCCAGAAACACCAGACCCTGGAGCTCCGTGTCCTGTGTGAGTGCGGCCGCTGGACTATGACCCCTAAGCTCCAAGACCCTAAGAGCTCCTGCCCTCCAAGGCCCACCCCACCCCCACCCTGGTGAGGCCCTTACCCAAATTCCCGCCTAAGTCTTCTTACACATAGACCCAGAAGGTGAGTGGTGTCCAGATCCCTGATCTGCCCTATTCCCCCACTCCCCATTTGCTGTGTTTCTTCAGAAGGCCCCCAACTAGACCAGCGGGTTTGTCTGGGAAACTGGACGTGGCAGGAAGGCTCGGAGCAGACCCTGATGTGCGAGCCCTGGGGGAACCCAATCCCCAAGCTGAACTGTAGTCGGAAAGGGGACGGGGCTTCGCTGCCCATTGGGGACCTGAGGACTGTCAAGCGGGAGGTGGCGGGCACCTACCTGTGTCGGGCCACCAGGGCTCGTGGTGGAGTCACCCAGGAAGTGGTCGTGAACATGCTCTGTGAGTGCTGGAGTTTGGGGCTGGGAAGGGACTCAGAGCTTCCACTGCAGGTGCAAGGGGTTCAATCCCTGGTTGGGGTGCTGAGATCCCACATGCTGTGTGATCAGCAAAAAATAAAAAGTAAAAAAAGCCAGGCTGTTTGCCCTGCAGTTTCCCATAGGTTGATATTGGCTGATGGCATCCCCTTACGTTACTTAACGTGTTCCTTTGTCACCAGTCAAATTCAAGAAATGAAAGCTATTAATTCGTTCTAGGTGGTGCTGGAGACAGTCACCAGGAGGACAGGATTCTGCGTTTCTCTTTCTGTTTCTGAGGACTACAACTGATCAAGAGGTTCACATGCCATCCACCTGATCTTACCTTTGTAAACTCTCTGACTGTTCCCTAATGATTTGCTTCTCTAGGGACAGTTGCTTGGACCTGTCATTTCATTAGCCATCTTCGAAGGGTTTCTAATCCATCTCTCCATCCTCACACTCTCTACATCTTTCTCATGTATCTTCGAAGCAACCGTACTTCCTCAAATTCAGACATCCGACATTTACTGCCTTTCCCTAAGCATCCTGTCCCAGAACAGTTAAATCTGTCATGAAAGGCAAATGGAGATGGGTAGGTGTGACTCATTGTCAGCAGCATTTGTGATGTTAGTTTTAGGAGTGCATATTCTAAAGTGAAAAGCAAAAACAAACAGATTTGAATCTCAACTCCAACACTTGACACTCCAAGAAGACTCACAAATTGCCTGACAAGTCTCCGCTGGTTTCATCGTCTGTAAAATGGTATGTTCGTAATCCCAACCTCGAATGCAAAATGGCCCTGCCACTTTGGAAAACAGTTTAGCAGTTTCTCGGAAAGACAAAGCTAAACTTACAATGTGGCCTAGAAATTTGTCTCCAGGAATCTACCCAAGAGAAATGAACAGGTATGTCCACACAGAGACTTGTCCATGCATATGTACAGCAGCATTTTCATAATAGTCCTAAAGTGAAAACAACTCAGATGTCCATCAGCTGATGAATGGATCAACACAATCTGGTTCATCCATATGATGGAGTATGACTCAGCAAGAAAAAGGAACAAAATGCTGACACATACTAACATGATGGAACTCAATTATGCTTAGTGAAAGAAGTCAGACACAAAATAATGTAAATTGTATGACCCATTCTATAAAAGGTCCATAAGAGACAGATCTATAGAGACAGAAAGTAGACTGGTGACTGCCTAGGGTTGAAGGGCAGGAATGGGGATTAATTGGAACCAGGCATGAGGGTTCTTGGAGTGATGTAAGTGTTTCAAAAGTGGATAGTGGTGACAGTCACACTATTTGGCAAGTTTACTAAGGAAATATTGATTTCTCTTCTTAAAATGGGTGAAATGTTGTGGCCTCTAAATTTTGCTTCAGTAAGCTTATTTAATGGAGAAGGTGATGGCACCCCACTCCAGTACTCTTGCCTGGAAAACCCCATGGATGGAGGAGCCTGGTAGGCTGCAGTCCATGGGATCGTGAAGAGTTGGACACGACTGAGCGACTTCACTTTCACTTTTCACTTTCATGCATTGGAGAAGGAAATGGCAACCCACTCCAGTGTTCTTGCCTGGAGAATCCCAGGGATGGGGGAGCCTGGTGGGCTACCGTCTATGGGGTCGCACAGAGTCGGACACGAGTGAAGCGACTTAGCAGCAGCAGCAGCAGCAAGCTTATTTAAAAGAGAATTCAGACCTCTAAGTCCATATTGAATACTCTATTTTGTTTCTACCCTCGGAGATCTTACATGACAGTAGGAGACACAAGCCATATAAGCACATATATGATACAATGTTAGCACGTAATTTCCATTCTTGAAAACAGCGTGGAGGTTCTTCATGGGATTAAATGTAAAACCACCATATGATCCAGCAATCCCACTTCTGGGTATATATCCAAAGGAAATGAAATCACTCTCTTGAAGAAATATCTGCACCCCCATGTTCTTTGCAGCATTACTCATAGTAGCCAAGATACGGAAAAAAACTTCAGCATTTGTCAATGGATGGTTGAATAAAGCAGAAGTGCTACAGGGCCTTCCCTGGTAGTTCAGTGATTGGGAGTCCGTGCTTCCACAGAGAGGGGCATGGGTTTGATCCCTGGTCGGGGAAGTAAGATGCCGCATGCCATTTGGTGCGGCCAAAAAGAAGAAAGGGATCATCAGACACATATACACACAGGAAATATTATTCAGCCATCAAGAAGGAGATCCTGCCATTTGCAACAACATGGATGAGCCTGGAGGCCATCATACTAAGTGATATAAGCCAAACACAGAAGCATAAATACCATATGATTTCATTTACAAGTGAAATTTTAAAAAATCAAATGGACAAAAGCAGAGAGTAGAAGGGTGGTTGCCTGGGGCTGGGGGCAAATTTGATTGAAGGATTTAAGCTTTCAGTTGTTAGATGAGTAAGTTCTGAGGATTCAATGTACAGCATGGTGATTATAGCTAATAATACTGCATCGTGTAGTTTGATGGTAGTATTCTTACTATTCATACAAAAAATGCTAGCTAAGGACATCCCTGGTGGTTCAGTGGTTGAAACTCTGCGCTTCCATTGCAGGGGGTGCAGGTTCAGTTGCTGGTTGAAGAACTAAGATCCCTCAGGCTGTGTGGTATGGCCAAAAAATGAAAAAGAGAACCAAGTGAGGTGATGAATGCATTAGCTTGACGGTGGTAGTCATTTTACAGTGGGTATATATATATATATCAAATCATCATGTTGTACACCTTAAATATATGCGATTTCTATTTGTCAATTACATCTTAATAGGGCCGGGGAAAATGCTTTTTAAACTTTCAAGTGGAGGAGTTGTGAAATACAGCTCCCTGGGCCCTACCAGGACCTGCAGAATTTGCCTCCAGGGCCCAGGACTCTGCATTTTCACCCTGGCCCTCTCCTGATGTGCCCCATCCATGACTTAACTGTTTTCAAAAGGCTGATTTGGGGCTGCTTTTAGGCTCTAAGATACTGTAAGATATTGCCCAGAGGCAATATGGCCAGGACAAGACCGTTGCTTTGTCACTTTCATGGGGCTAAATCGGCCCTTCTCTTCCCAGGTGATTCCACAGCCCCAGGGGACTTCTGACAATGTCTGAGACATTTTTTGTTGTTCCCTCTGGGGTGGGGGTGCTGCTGGCATCTAGTATCTAGACAGAGGTCAAGGATGTCCCTAATGCCCCAAGTTATTACTTTTCTTTAATAGTCACAACACAGAGTACAAAATAAAGTGGTAGTTTCTTTACAGTCAACCAAAACGGCCATCTGGTGTGTGGGCCCGGCCGTGTGACCACAGTGACTCATTGACTGAACAGCTCCTCCCTGAAAACATCTCTGGGATGCCTCTAAGGACTGGCTTCAGCGCTCACAACACACTCTTCAAAAGTCCTTGATGGACATAAATTGTGATCCTTAAAGCATCATATTTGACTGAGAGAAAAAGAAAAAACTGACAGTCCCAGTGGTTTGAATTCCATGTTTCCAGTGCTGAGGGTGCAGGTTTGATCCCTGGTTGGAGAACTAAGATCTCACATACCTGCTTGCATAGCTGAGTCACTTTGCTGTGCATCTGAAACTGACACATCATTGTAAATCGACTATATTTCCATTAGAAATAACAATACATTTTTGATTTTAAAAAAAAGTAAAAAGGCAATTTGGAGCAAGTATTAGGAAAGGATACAGAGGCTGAGTGGGAAATGCTGAGCTAAACCCAAATCATTACCAGCCTCTCCCTCTGCCTCTCATCAGTCCCGCAGGGAACGAAGGCCCTAAGAAAGACAATTCTTTTGCTCTGACAGCTCCCAGCCTAGTCATAGAGATGCTTAATAGGGTTCAGCACGGCTGAAAACAGGGAACAGGGTGAAGAAAGAGGTCAGAAGTTGCTGCTCCACACTGCAATTCTTTGGCCAGATCAAGGATGAAAAAGGCATCAGAAAAAGTGATCCCTAACTTTCCTGGTGGTCCAGTGGTTAAGAATCTGCCTGCCAATGCAGGGGACACAGGTTCAATCCCTAATCCGGGACGGTTCCACATGTGGCTGAGAAACAGCCCATGCACCCCAACTACTGAGCCTGCACTGTAGAGCCTGAGCTCTACAGCGAGCGTATCCACCACAAGGAAGGAAGCCTGTGAACCACAGCTAGAGACTAGCCCCTGCTTGCCACACCTAGAGAAAATCCACGAACAGGAATGAAGACCCAAGCAGTCAAAAATAAATAAATAAATAAATTTAAAAAGGATTCGGTGTCAGGATGTGCTAATAATCAGGGCATAATGTGTGAATTCATTTCCTAGGCTGCTTTAGCAAAGTAGCACAGACGAGGGCTTCAACAATAGGACTGGGATTTCCCTCCTAGTCCAGTGGTTAAGACTGACTGCTTCTACTGCAGGGGGCATGGGTTGGATCCCTGGTGGGGTAAGTTCTACCTGCCACACGGTAAAGCCAGAAAAAAGAAGAAGAAGAAAAAAAAAACTAATAAAATAAATGTAGTAACCTGATTTTTAAAAAACAAACAAATAATAGAACTGTACCATCTTATAGTTCTGGAAGTCAGAAGTCCGTGATCAAGATGTCAGCAGGAGACTTCCCTGATGGTCCAGTGGTTAAGAATCTGCCTGCCAATGCAGCGGACACAGGTTTGAGCCCTCAGAGGACACAGATTCAGTCCCTCCTGTAGGAAGTTTCCACATGCCATGGAGCGGTTGGGCCTGTGTGCCCCAGTTAAACCTGCCCACCTAGATCCTGTACTCTGCAACAAGAGAAGCCACCGCAATTAGAGAGTAGCCATTGATCACTGAAACTAGAGAAAGCCTCCACAAAGCAAGGAAGACCCAGCTTAGTAAATAAATAAACAGTGTTAAGGAAAAAAGATGTCAGCAGGGTTGGAACGTCCCTGGTGTCCAGTGGTTAGGACTCTGTGCTTCCATTTGCTGGAGACATGGGTTCAAGGCCTGGACAAGGAACTAAGATCCTTGCATGCCTGGTAGCCCAGCCAAGAAAAAAATACGTATCAACAGGGCTGATTCCTGTTGAGGCTGTGAGGCAGGCTCTGTCCCATCCCTGTCCTCTATCTTCAGGTGGTTTGTTGGTGTCCTTTGCATTTCTTTGCATATCCACTGGGCTTTACTGGTGGCTCACACAGTAAAGAATCCACCTGCAATGCAGGAGACCTGGGTTCCATCCTTGGGTTCTGAAGATCCCCTGGAGAAGAGAATGGCTACCCACTCCAGTATTCTTGGCTGGAGAATTCCATGGACATAGGAGACTGACAAGCTACAGTCCATGGGGTCGCAGAGTCAGACATGACCAAGCGACGAACACTCTGCACTTCTTTATTTGATTGATCACCAGGATCTCTGTCCTCATCTTCAAAGGGCGTAGTCCCTGTGTGTGTGTGTGTGTTCAAATTTCCCCTTTTTATAAGAGCACCAGTCATGTTCAGTTAGGGCCCATCCAAATGATCTTCCCTGAACTTGAGGATCTGCAAAAATCCTGTTTCTAAATAAGATCACAATCTGGGGGTCAGCACTTCCCCCGCCCCTCTGCCTGGGAAGAGAAGTAGTTGAACCCGTGACAGGATGGAGCAAGACTGGCCATGTGGACTGTGGAAGCAGGCACATGTGGCTTTACCACATGTCCTCTTCACTGTTGCCTATTTTGAAATTCTCTGCAATTAAAATATTTTTTTAAAAAGAGAGAGAAATGGGTGAAGAGATTTCTTCAGGGGAGCTGTTGCTGCATGCAAATCCCTATCACACTGGCACTTCCCCGGTGGTCCTGTGGTTGGGAGTCCATACTTTCACTGCTCCTTGGGGTTCAATCCCTCCTCAAGGAACAAAGACCCCACTTGCCCTGCAGTGAAGCAAAAAAAACAAAACAAACCAAAAAAAAACACCCTATCATACACTTTTAGGACATAGGTTAACCCAGAGCCCAGAGAGAAAGAAGACTTCATAGCATTTGAAATATATCCTAAAGACAGAACACCCAAGACTGAGACTGACTTTGGCTTAAGAAAGCTCAAGTGAGGTGATGGCGCTGGGATCTGATATCCTGGAGATCCAGAGGGCAAGAGGAAGGGGGCTGTGATGTAGAGTGAAGGTGTCTGCTTTTTGGTGGTTGGTGTGGAAGGGCTTCCCTGATGGCTCAGATGGTCAAGAATCTGCTTGCAACGCAGAAGACCTGGGTTTGATCCCTGGGTCAGGAAGATCCCCTAGTGAAGGGAATGGATATCCATTCCAGTATTCTTGCCTGAGGAATCCCACGGCCAGAAGAGAGTTGCTTCAGTCCATGGGCTTACAAAGAGTCGGACATGACTGAGTGACTAACACACACACACACACCTGGACGCCCACTAGGAGAGATGAGAGGGTAGATTGACCCCAAGGGCTGAGAAAAGAGCCACAGCCCATACCAGAGGTGCCTCCATCTCATACTTCCTTGGCGATCAGATGGCTAAGACTCTGCTCTCTCAAGGCAGGTGTGTGGGTTCAAAACCTGGTCAAGGAACTAGATCCCACATGCTGCAACTAAGACCCGGTGATGTGTGCATGCTGTTATGTCCGACTCTTTGTGACCCTATAGACTGTACCCCCACCAGGCTCCTCTGTCCATGGGATTCTTCAGGCAAACTACACTGGAGTGGGTTGCTGTACCCTCCTCCAGGGAATCTTCCCAACCCAGGGATCAAACCCCAGGCTCTTCTATCTGCTGCATTGATAGGCGACTTCTTTACCACTAGCGCCACCTGGGAAGACCCGGAGCAGACAAATAATAATAATAATATATTTAAGAAAAAAGATGCCTCCATCTAGCAACGACGTATCCAGGAAAGAAGAAACCTCAAAAAGTTGCTCAGAACACAAGCACACTGCTGGGGAACCTAAGGAAGGGGAAGCCGCCAGCCCAGGAGGAACTGCTCTGCGATGCCTCCTTACACCTCGGTAGGAGAGACCCAAAGGTTGGTGAGAGGAAGCAAGGGGGACAGACAGAGGGTCAAGAGCTGGGGGACCAGGCCCTTCTGCTCTAGCAGGGCCTCCAGGCTCCCATCCAACACCAAGTTCAGAGATTTGAACGTGAGGCTGATGTGGACCTGAGTTCCAGGCAGGATTCGCAGCCAGTGGCATGGCAGAGTCCGCCACAGAATAAACTTTCAGTGAGCTATGGTTTTTCCAGTAGTCATGTATGGATGTGAGAGCTGGACTATAAAGAAAGCTGAGGGCCGAAGAATTGCTGCTTTTGAACTGTGGTGTTGGAAAAGACTCTTGAGAGTCCCTTGCACTGCAAGGAGATCCAACCAGTCCATCCTAAAGGAGATCAGTGCTGAATATTCATTGGAAGGACTGATGCTGAAGCTGAAACTCTAATACTTTGGCCATCTGTTGGGAAGAACTGACTCATTTGAAAAGACCCTGATGCTGGGAAAGATTGAAGGCAGGAGGAGAAGGGGATGACAGAGGATGAGATGGTTGGATGGCATCACCGACTCAATGGACATGAGTTTGAGTAAGCTCCGGAAGTTAATGGGCAGGGAAGCCTGGTGTGCTGTAGTCCATGGGGTCACAAAGAGTCAGAAACGACTGAGCGACTGAACTGAATTGAACTGACCTGAGTGGATGGAGGAGCCAAGTTCTGTTTCGATCAACATCCACACGCCACGCAGTTTTGCTTTCCACTCTTGGGCTGTTATGAGGAACCATGATGTGAGAGTGAATTCATCTGTGGGGAAAAAGGAGGAAGTCTGTGGTCCTGACCAGGAAGTTTGAGGTGGGATTGTCCGAGCTCAGTCGTAAGGAAACAGACAACTTGCAACTACTGCTATCTGTTCTCCTGTGCAAAAATGGTCTTTTGAATTTTATTTATCCATCTATTTATTTACTTATTCATTCTTTTGGCCGTGCCGGGTCTTTATTGGGGCTAGTGGGCTTCTCTTATTGTGGAACATGGGCTCTAAAGCTCACAAGCTCAGTAGTTTTGAGGGCTTAATTGCCCTGAGGCGTGTGGGATGTTAGTTCCCTGAGTGAAGATTGAACCTGTGTCCCCTGCATTGGAAGGCAGATTCTTAACCACTGTACCACTAGGGAAGTCCCATGAATGATGTTGGGTTTGTTTTTTGTAGTTTTTATTTATTTATTTTTTATTGCGTCAGTCTTTAGTACTTGCAGGCTTTCTCTAGTTGCAGCGAGTGGGAAGGGGACACTATTCTGTAGTTGTGGCATGAGGGCTTCTCGCTGCAGTGGCTTCTCTTGTTGCAGAGCAGGGGTTCTAGAGCGTGGGCTCAGAATTTGTGCTGCACCAGCTAGTTGCCCCGAGACATGTGGAGTCTTCCTGGACCAGGGATTGAACCTGTGTCCCCTGCGTTGGAAGGTGGATTCTTAACCACTGGACACCACAGCAGTCCCTAATGGTCTTACTGCAATCTCATTCCCACCCTTTGCAGGATGCATTACCATCCCTTTCTGCAGCTGAGGCCATGAAGTTATCACCAGGGGAAGTGGCCTCTCAAGGTCACAGCTGGTGTCTGGTGCCCTTTGGCCCTATCCCCTCAGCACTTGCTGGTCCCTGCACATCACAGCCACATATCACAGCTCTGTTTTGGGCTCGTCCACTGGACATATCAGAAGGACTGGGGACCACAGTGAGATACCACTTCCCACTCTGGTGGCTCTGACAGTAAAGAATCTGCCTGCAGAGGAGACCTGGGTTCACTCCCAGCATTAGGAAGATCCCCTAGAGAAGGGAATGGCTACCCACTCCAGTGTTCTTGCCTGGAGAATTCCAGGGACTGAGGAGCCTGGTGGGCTACAGTACATTGGGTCACATAGTTGGACACGACTGAGCCACTAATCACATCCATTAGGATGACAATGACCATAATAATTAAACAAAATATATGTTGGCAAAGATGTGGAGAAATTGGAACCCTGGAATCTTTGTATGTTGCTGGTGGGAATGTAAAATGGTTCAGCTGCCAGGAAACACAGTCTCACAGTTCTTCAAAACGTTCACCATGAAATTACCATGTGACTTAACATTTCCACTCCCAGGTAGACACCCAAAAGAAATGAAAAGATGCTCATACAAACACTTGTACAGGAATGCTGATAGCACCATGATTCAGAATAGCCAAAAGGTGGAGGCTACCAAAGTCATTCCATGAATGAAAAACATAAACCTGATTTGGCCTTACAATGGAATGTTACTCAGACCAGGGCCTGAACAGTACGGAGGTTCCTCAGAAAGTTAAAAATAGAACTACCCAAAACATTGTAAGTCAACTCTATTTCAATACATATAGAGAACTAATGTATGCTCCAGCCAGTCCTCTCCTGGGTATTTATCTGAAGGAAACAAAGCTGTTCTTTTGCAAAGACAGATGAGAATTCCCTGGTAATCCAGTGTTTGGGACTTGGCACCTTCATTGTGGGGGCAGGGTTCAATCCCAGGTCAGGAAACTAAGAGCTCACAAAAGTGCAGCTTAAAAAAAAAAAAAAAAAAGGAAAGAAAAAAAGAGGACTTCCCTGGTGGTCCAGTGGTTAAGAATCCACTGTCCAGTGAAGGGGTTGTGGGTTTGATCTCTGATCAGGGAACTTGCCACAGGGCAATTAAGCCTGAGTGTGGCAACCAGTAAGCCTGCTCGCTACAATGAAGAGCCTGGGAGCCAGAAAAGTAAAAAGATGTCTGGACCTTGTGTTCCTAGCCCTGTTACAAGCTGGGGGATGAAATCCTCTAGTACCTTCCATAAAAGCAGTGGGAAAGGAATCCTGGGTTGGAAGAACAGCATGTACGGAATGCTGAGAATAAGTGAAGTTCATTCATTCAACCAATACTATTGACCGTCTGCCTCTAATGACTGGACGTTGATTCAGGTGCTGAGGCTGAGAGATTCCCTGGCCTTCTGGCACTCACGCAAATGGAAGTGATATAATCAAGTCAGTCAAAAGAATTTCAACCAGTGGATGAGTTTCAGTAATGAAACCATTAGAGCAAGTGACAGGGAATGATTAGGCTGTAGCCCAGGATGGAAGGGGCCAGAGGAGCATTGGGAAAAGGTTTTTTTTAAAAAAAAAAAAGAAAATAAAACTTCCCTGATTCTGGGAAAGATTGAAGGCAGGAGGAGAAGGGGAGGACAGAGGATGAGATGGTTGGATGGCATCACCAACTCAGTGGACATGAGTTTGAGCAAACTCTGGCAGTTGGTGATGGACAGGGAAGCCTGGCATGCTGCAGTCCATGAGGTCGCAAAGAGTTGGACACGACTGAGCCACTGAACTGAACTGAATGTATTTATTTATTTATCTATAGTTGCACTGGGTCTTCGTTACTGCTTGGACATTTTTCTAGTTGGGGAGAGCCGGCTTCTCATTGCAGGGGCTCCTCTTGTTGTGGAGCACAGGCTCTAGGTGTGAAGCCTTCAGTAGCTGCAGCACTTGGGCTCAGTAGTTGTGGTGCATGGGCTTAAATGCTCCGAGGCGTGTGGGATCTTCCTGGACTAGGGAAGGAACCATTGTCCCCTACATTGACAGGCAGATTCTGATCCACTGTACCACCAGGGATGTCCTCTGGAAAGGTTGTAAGTGGAGGCTGAGACCCCAAGAAAGGGCTGGCTCCGTCAGGGATGAGAGGAAGTGAATTCCAGTTCAAGGGAACTGCAAGGTGGTCCCACCTGAGCGCAGGATGAGTTCCGAGCAGGCACAGTGCCTGGAGTGGGGTTTGGGTACTTCTGCTCTGGTGCACAGCCTCTGGTCTGCACTGGAGCCATTCCTCCCTTCCTGAGACTGCCTGGCACCCTGGAGGAAGCCCTGCCCTTCCTGATGGCTGTGGAAAGGGGATGGGGGAGCATCTGCTTCCCTTTCTTTCAAGAAAGCACAAAGGGAATGTAGACAGAGAGTGCAAGTTTATTCTGCCAAACTGTCCCTCATTATCATCCCATCCTCATCTCAGGAAATGGCCCTCCACCCTCACAGGATATCAGAGCAGGACAAGGAGCTGACCTTGACTCTGCCCTGCTTCCAAGTCCCAAAAGTGCAGTGTGCCTGCTGCCAAACTGAATGCCAAATTGGATCACGTCTCCAGTCTCCATGGCCCACTCCAGGCTCCATCATTGCTCCCAGTTTCCTGAATCCACCCTGTCCTCCACCAAACCTCTCCTACACACACTGTAGCTACTGCTGTCTCAGGAGGGTACCTGTAAATGCCTGAGTCAGGGGTGTCTCCCCTCTGCTCAGAACCCTCCACAGCTCCCACTTCACTCAGAGGAAAAGCCAAAGTTTTCCCCAGCCCATGTTCTATCCATTCCCTCCCTACCCGCCTCTCCCCCAATTCCCTCCCTCCCTGCACTCCAGCAACAGCAGCCTCCTGGCTTTTCCTTAAGTCAATTCCTACCTCAGGGCCTTTGCACATCCAGTGTACTTTGCCTGGTACATTCCTTCCCTGATATAATCAGGATTCACTCCTCACCTCCCTCTATTCCTGGTTCAATATCACCTTCTTAGTCTTTCCCAGGATGCTCTATTTAGAGTTTTCTGAACCCTCACATTTCCTATTCCCTTCCCTACTTTATTTTTTTCTTAGCACCAAGCACAAGCTACGTCTCCATATGTTTTATTTTTTAAACATTTATGCATTTATTTATCTGTATTGAGTCTTAGTTGTTGCTTGGGTGATCCTCCATCTTCTACTTCCACTTGGGGAATCTTTAGTTGAGGCATGTGAACTCTTAGTGATGCCACGTGGGATCTAGTTCCCTGACCAGGGATGGAACCTGGGCTGGGGCTTTTGGACAGTGGAATCTTAGCCAGTGGCCCACCAGGGAAGAGTCCCTTTATGTATTTTATTTTTGTTTCTGTTGCTCCTACTTTTAATAACGATCTCTGCATGATGGCAGGAATTTTGGTCTCTTCTGTTCATTACTGTGCCCCCAGCACCTGGAATGATGCCTGGCACACAGTAGGTTCTTTAAATTTTCTTTTTGTTTTTCATTGTGTTGGGTCTTCTTTGCTGTGTGGGCTTTTCTCTAGTTGTGGAGAATGAGGGCTACTCTCTAGTTGCGGTTCACTGGCTTCTCCTTAAAGTGGCTTTTCTCCGTGTGGAGCACAGGCTCTAGGGCGCTTGGGCTTCTGTAGTTGTAGGACGGGGACTCAGTTGTGGCTCCCAGGCTCTAGAGCACAGGCTCAGTAGTTGCGGTGTATGCGGTTAGTTGCACCGAGGCATGTGGGATCTTTTCAAATCAGAGATCTAATCTGTCTCCTCTCCATTGGCAGGTGGATTTCTTATCACTGAGCAACCAGGGAGTCCACACTCTAGGCTGTCAACACTGTTTAAGCCACTGTGGAGCTAGAGAAGGAAGAACCACGGTTTACGGTTTTTAAACATTGGAAGGACTGATGCTAAAGCTGAAACTCCAATACTTTGGCCACCTCATGCGAAGAGTTGACTCATTGGAAAAGACTCTGATGTTGGGAGGGATTGGGGGCAGGAGGAGAAGGGGACGACAGAAGATGAGATGGATAGATGGCATCACCGACTCTATGGACATGAGTTTGAGTGAACTCCGGGAGTTGGTGACGGACAGGGAGGCCTGGCGTGCTGCGATTCATGGGGTCGCAAAGAATCGGACACGACTGAGCGACTGAACTGAACTGAACTGAACTGAAACCTCCGTAAAACTTGGGCCGCGCGGGGGAGCTCTCCGCTCGCACACTTGGGGCTGGGGCCAAAATAAACAATGATCTTAACTTGCTAAAAACCCGCCGGAAAGTGACCCCAGCGGAGGATTTTCCCAGACCTTCCGAGGGACGTCCCCGGTCCCCACTCGGCACCTTTTCCCAGGCCGTTTGGGGCGGGAATTCAGCACCCTCCACCCTTAAGAAGAAAGATCCCCGTGGAAATTCCTTAGGAACAATCTGGGAGCAGCGAGGAAAGCTTTTCTGGCTGGGCAGTGACTCGCAGCCCCTTCCCCGGGGGAAGGGCTCGAGCGTCCCTGAATGATCCTCCCTTCCCAGTCTGCCGCGCGACCTTCTTGGCCTTTCTCTGGTCTCCATGGCGACAAAGCGCGCGCCCCACAACAGGAAGCCTTAGGCGGCGGGGCTCCGCGCTTGGAGACTCCAGGATCCCTAGCCTTGAAGGGGCGGTTGCCGAGTTTGTGGATGACCGGCGCAGGCGAGGGCTGAAGCCGGGGGCGATGGCGTGCGGCTTAAATGCGCAGCGCCGGACCTCCCAGCATCCCGCGCCCTCTCCCTACAAATACAAATAGAACAAGCCCGGGCGAACACCCGCACAGATTTAGTGCTGGTACCTGGGGTTGGAGTTTCAGAAGCTGCGCGCAGACGGCGGGAGTTTGAGCGCCCCCTCTCCTCCCCCATTCCGGGCCTGGGAGCTACCTCAGTTTCCCTGCCGAGGGCAAGGGTTCGAGCGCCCCCGCTCCCCGCCCCGGTCGAGGTCTTTGGCCTCAGTTTCCCCGCGGAGCCTGGGAACAGCAACTCGCTGCGTCAGGACCACGAGGCTTCCTTTTTTTTTTTCCTGGAAGCTGTAAAGACGCCCCCGTGGCCGAGGTCCAGGCCGAAAGGGGAAGCGATGAGTAGGGGAGTAGAAGTGCCCATCCGTGGGGGATGCAGCGCCCCGGATGTGATGCGCCTTGAGTCTTCCCCTCCAGGGTTCACAGGCGCCTGGAAGTGCCTGGGCCTGCTGCGGTCGCTTCTCGAGAAATCTCGGTGTCATCTGGGCGGGTACTTGCCCCTTAGGGCAGGGGCACCCGTGATCGAGAGCGCCCCAGGAGGATCCTGGGCCCCACCGAAGCGAGGGACGGTCCACTCGATTAGAGGCCTGCTTGTGCTGGGGAGTTAGACTTGAGTTCTAATGCCCTCAAAGCTGGAAGCCTCAGTCTACCCCTCCGTGGAAGGGACACGATAACAGTCCCTACTGTCTAGGGTGGTTGGCAGGATCCAATAAAGCTCTTAGCGCAGTGTAAACGCAAAATCAAGGTTAGCCTGGCCCGGGGACAGGAACCCTAGCTCCGGGAGTCTTCCCTGGGTTATTTTTTTGGCCGCTGCCGCCAGGCAGCCCTCAGGACTTGAATTCGGAAATTCCGGTGTTGAGCGGCCACCGAGGGGGGACATAACCGACTTCGGCCAGGCACCCTCTCAACCCGGAAATGCCCGGGCCCTTGTTCCGGAGGGGAAAGCAGGAGGTTTCCGGGAAGCACCGCCCCCTTGGCCCCCCTCGGCCAGCCCAGCGGTATAAAAGGACCCGCGAAGCCCTGGGCGCCACAGTCTTAGCCGCGCGCCTCCGCCCCGGCTGGTCCGCCCCGCCTCCGCCTGCGATGGCTCTCGGCGCCGCCCCTGCAGCACAGCTTGCGCTCCTGGCCCTGCTCGGGACTCTGCTCCCAGGTGAGTCAGGGGTGAGGGCTGCCGTCGAGTCAGCTTTCGGGATCCGAGGTGCGCCCTGAAGCCATGGGACGACCGGCTCCCGACCGGCTGGGAATAAGGCTATTCGTACTTAGGTCAGTGTTTCTGGGAAGTTGGGGTTAGAGGCACCGATTGAAAGTCAGCAGCCGAGGGTTCCCATCCAGACCCTTCATGGCCCTATCCTGTGCTCTCCGACTGCGGATTGCCCCTCCCGAGGATCTACAGGTTTTCCGCTGTAAAATGGAGACGTTTAACAGTGGCCACCTCGCAGTGGTTGTGTCCTGGCCCCAGGAGGTGGTCTGACGGTGTAGACACACGCCCCAACCTTTAGGTAGACTGGAACCTCCCTCCCCCACCCCGCCATGCACATGTTCCTCACCCCGTGTCCCTAGGGGGAAGTCCAGGACTCTGCTCAGGGGAATTCCAGGGCTGACTTGCCCAGGGAGCAGAGGTTGAGAAGTGGGATGCCCCTGCAGCCCTTCCTCACCTCCAGCTAGGAGGAAGGTGAGAAGGGGAACTGTGCTGTGTGCTGTGCTAAGTTCCTTCAGTTGTGTCCAACTCTTTGCCACACCATGGACTGTAGCCTGCCAGGCTCTTCTATCCATGGAATTCTCCAGGCAAGAATACTGAATTCCCAACCCAGTCTCCTGGGTTGGGACACTGGAACCCGTGCCTCCTTCGGCTCCTGCATTGCAGGCAGATTCTTTACTGCTGAGCTACGGGGGAAGCCCAGGAGAAGCGGGACAGCTGGCCTCAAATGCTGGCCACTTTGAAAAGCAGGAGTGTGAAAAATCCACACCATGGTTACCAGCTCAACGAAGAGTTCTAATTCAGACTCTAATCTGGAGTCTACCCTTTTCTAGCTGAGTAACCTCGCTTCGTGTGTAGGGCTCACCAGGCTCCTCTGTGCATGGGATTTCCGGGCAAGAATACTGGAGCGGGTTGCCATTTTCTCCTCCAGGGGATCTTCCCGACCCAGGGATCGAACCTGGATCACTTGCACTGGCAGGGGGGGTCTTTACCACCTGGGAAGGCCCAGCATCCCTTCCGATCTCAAAATTTCCTTCTGAAATGGGAAGGATTCCAGAATCACCCTTGGAGAATTCAAAGAGCTGCTGTTTCCCTCCATCCCAGATGGAGTAGACCTAAAGTTGAAGGCAGAAATCTTTTTTTTTTTTTTTTGGGGGGGGGGTGTTGGCGAATAGGATGGATGGGCTCAGAGAGACATTTTTTCAGCTTTGAAAGTGCTGTGGTCTGAGGGAGCTCATCAGAACAGACCACCTCTTTCTTATCTGCAGCCACTGCCTACCTGCCCTGTGCTAGGAGTTGCTTATGTCAGCGGAAGTTGTGGTGACTGTATTTGCCCACTTTATAGATAGAGGAAAGTGAGGCCCAGAGAGGGGAAACCACTTGTCCAAGGGAGTGGGGACTAGCCTGATTGGAGCCCCTTTACCCCTGAAGGGCTGGCTCCCTCCCCTTGACCTCTTGGGATTGAAACATACACTGACTTCATGCCCCTCTTTTGCTAAAATCCTCCCCGTCTGCTCAGAAGTTCCTCAGAATGAAGACCACATCCCTGGCATGGCTTAACACTGCCTGCATGATTCTTTTGACCCTGTTTCCCCCCAACTTACCCCTTACTCTGCTCCAGCCACCCTGCCTCAGGACCTCTGTACTTGCTATTCCTGGAGGTCATTTTCCTTTTCTCTGGAATGGCTTGCTTCCGCTCTTCATCCTAATCTCTGGCTCACATATTCCCCAGTCACCAAGGCACTGTCTGTTCTCTCATCCCATTTTGTTTTTGCCAAAACCCTTGTCAGCATCAGTTGTTAATTATGTTGTTTACTCATGAATTTTTCTGTCTCCCACACTGAAGGCAGAGTTTTGTCTTGTTCAATGCTGTGTCCCCAGCACGGGCTGAATGCAGTAATATTGATGAGCCCCAGCTGTCATGCCTGACAACCCCCCTTTTGATTCCAGGGCCTGGAGGTGCCGGAATATCAATACATCCTTCAAAAGCCATCATACCCCGTGGAGACTCCCTGACGGTGAACTGCAGTAACTCCTGTGACCAAAAGTCAACATTTGGCCTAGAGACTGTATTAATCAAGGAGGAAGTGGGCCGTGGGGACAACTGGAAGGTTTTTCAACTGCATGATGTGCAGGAAGACATCGAGCTGTTTTGCTACTCAAACTGTCACAAGGAACAGACAATAGCTTCAATGAACCTCACCGTATACTGTGAGTGGCTGGGTCCAGGGCCTGGACTAGGCAGACTGTGCTGGGGAGGTGGACAGGGGAGTCCCCAGCAGGTTGGAACAACCTTTATGACTTGGTGGGTGAAGGCAGGGTCTCACTGAAGAGCAGGGGTTCTATCTTTGGAAAGTCTCATTGTTGGTCTGGAACTCTTCCTTGAACTTCCTTGGGCGTGCCTTTGGAGTATGGTCAGAGAATCAGAACATTCAAGAATGCTGGCTCTCTAGGCCTCTTAAAACAGATGACAAAGTTGTAGATCTGACTCTTTAGAAAAAGATGCTGGGGGTTTCCCGGCAGTGGTTAGGATTCCGGGATTTCACTACCTTGGACTAGGTTCAATCCCTGAGATCTATCATCCTGCAAGCCTCACAGCTTGGCCAAAGGGGGAAAAAAAAAAAAAAAGATGAGAATTCAAATTAGCCCTGAGATGACACTTTTCACTTATTGGCAACAATCCAGAGAATTGATAACAGCTGTGTTGGCAAGGGTGTGCAGAAGCAGGTAATCCTAGGACATTGCTGACAGTGTAGGGGTGCAAAAAGCACAACTTCCAGTGGGGCAGGGGGCAGCAGTCTTCAAAAATGTCACACAAGGGGGTCCTTTGATAGAGAAGCCCACTCCTGGGAATTGGGGCTATAGATGGTCCTACCCATGAGGGAACTGAGAGGGGGCAGGGTTATTCACTGTGGCTTGATCAGGACGCGCAAAAATTTGCAAGCCACTCGAATGTAGGGAACTGGGGAAAGAGAGCAGTTTGATCTGGAATAGTATGCAACCGTATAAAAGAAGGAGACCGCTCTCCCCAACCCCTGGCAATCACTAGTCTGCTTTCTGTCTCTGTGTTTTCCTATTGTGGACATTTCCTTTACATGGATCATGGAGTGTGTGGCCCAGTGTATCTGGCTTCTTTCACTTATCAAACTGTTCAAGGTTTATCCATGTTACAGCATGTATTAGTACTTAATGCCTTTTATGGCTAAATAATATTTTATCGTATGGATGTAGAACATTTTATCTACCCATTAGTTGATGGCCATTTGGCTTGTTTCCATCTTTTTAGGTGGGATAGTGGTCACTCTAGCAGAGAGAGAGTGCTAGTGGTTGATGGGGGCATTTAGGGGACTTCTGGGGTGACTAAAAAAATTCTATCTTGAGTAGTATTTACAAGAGTCCTAACCTTAAAGCAGTTATATTAACCTGCACATTTACTTTTTTATGGTTTTCTGCTTCTTAGTATAACAATTAAAAATGTTTTTTAAAAAAGAATGAGATGGAAACTGCCAGGGGTACTGTCAAGTTCAAAAGAAGTAAGGTCCTGTCCAGAATCAGTAGTACACCTATCACAGTGTTAGAGAGCCACAGGGGCTAGGTGAGGAAGACTGTGTTTCTGCATTAAAGAGCCCTGAGAGGAAACACAGTAAATGAGAATAATAGCTGGCTGTGAGCAGAGAAGCTGGGGGCCTCTGGGAGAGGGCAGGGGGTCTAGTTTTCTCTGTGTACCTTTTGTTTCCTTTGGGCATTTTGACGTGTGACAGTGAATTAACATGAATATAAGCAATAAATCAGTTCAGTTCAGTTCAGTCTCTCAGTCATGTCCAACTCTTTGCAACCCCGTAGACTACAGCACTCCAGGCTTCCCTGTCCATCATCAACTCCCGGAGCTTGCTCAAACTCATGGCCATTGAGTCGGTGATGCCATCCAACCATCTCATCCTCTGTCTTCCCCTTCTCCTTCTGCCTTCAATCTTTCCCAGCATCAGGGTCTTTTCCAGTGAGTCAGTTCTTTGAATCAGGTGGCCAAAGTGTTGGAGTTTCAGCTTCAGCATCAGTCCTTTCAGTGAATATTCAGGACTGATTTCCTTTAGGATTGACTGGTTTGATCTCCTTGCAGTCCAAGGGACTGTCAAGAGTCTTCTCCAACACCACAGTTCAAAAGCATCAATTCTTCAGTGCTCAGCTTTCTTTATGGTACAGTTCTCACATCCATACATGACTACTGGAAAAACGGATCCGCCTGCAATGCAGGAGACCTGGGTTCTATCCCTGGGTTGGGAAGATCCCCTGGAGAAGGGAAAGGCTACCCACTCCAGTATTCTGGCTTGGAGAATTCCATGGATACTATATTATTCATTTGGGCTTCCCTGATAGCTGAGTTGGTAAAGAAATAGAGACATGAATTTCAAATTAAAACAGAAGAAAATAAAAAAGGAGGAAAGAAAGAAGATTGGCCTACTGGCTTTGGGATTAGACAGCCTTGGGTTCTAGTCCCAGCATGTGTGTGTGTGTGTGTGTGTTCAGTCGTGTCCAACTCTTTGCGGCCCCATGGACTGTAGCCTGCGAGGCTCCTCTGTTCATGGGATTCTGTAGTCAAGAATACTGGAATGATTGCTGCTTCCTACTCTAGGGGATCTTCCTGACCAGGGTTTGAACAAGCATCCACTGTCTCCTACATTGGCAGGTGGATTCTTTACCACTGAGCCACCTGGGAAACCCCTAGCT
>NW_011495051.1:8176193-8177497 GCF_000754665.1 Bison bison bison | reverse complement strand
CTAGTCCCAGTAGGGTCCTCACTAACTGGGTGACCCCAGTGTGGGGGAGCGAGGGGGAAACCCATGGCTCCTGATTGATTTTCACTTGAAACCTCCTTGGAAGGATTTAATGATGCAGTGAGGCCTGAAGGACATTCTGCCTTCACAGTACCTGTGTCAAAGAAGCTTTGGGGTAAATATCAGGTTTGTTTCTGGTTTGAAGGATGTTTGAGCATCGGCTAGCCAAGTGAGGGAAGTCCCCAAACATTCCCAGTGGCCTCTGAAACCACACCCCCACCCAGAAACGTCTTCACAGAACTGTCTGCCTCTCAGCCTGAGAGCTGAAAGCCCCTCCCGCCAGGTTTGAGTCCTTGCACTACTACGTTTCTCCTTCTTTGGCTTCCAGACTTTACCTTAGTTTTCACCTCTGGGAAATGGAACAGATGGGCGTACCCAGTAGCAAGGCGTCACCTAGGAGACACTGTAGCTTGGTCTTGCCCCACCACCAGTGGAAAGATAAGAGAGCATCTCTGGATGGCTGAGCTTTCTCTAGAAGGAGCTGTAATTCCTGCAGGAGGGAAGCCCTAGCTGGGCTTTGTAGGACATGTAGGAGTTGGTAAAGACAGGCATTCTAGTCAGAAGGAGCAGACTGGGCAAAGGTTTGGAGTGGAGAAACAAACAGCCTGGGATTGGGGAAACCAGAGGGATTGACTATCAAAAGATCAGGGTCACTGGAGCTGAGTCTGGCAGGACCTCGACTGCCAGGCTGTGAAGCTGAGATTTCTCCTTTGGGAAATAGGGAGCCATGGAGGATGTGTAAGCAGGCCAGGGATCTAGAGCAGAGGGCTGAACTTAGAGGAAGCCAGAGAGCAGCTGGCCGTGGACCCAATCCAGGTCACACATCTCATGGGCAGTGACACGTACAAGAAGGGAGTGGCCGACAAACATTTGAAGGGTGGAGTAATCAGGACTCAGTTTGGCACTAAAGATGGGGAGTCAAGGAGAGATACCAGTGGAACAGACCTCTTGCCCCAGTCTGGCTTTCAGGGCAAGGAGCTAGGCTTGCAGATGTGAGTCCCATTTGGGGACTGTGGTCTGAGGAGGCCTTCAGCTCTGCAAACAAGGGTTTGCAACAGATGGTCAGAAGTAAGAGTTGAATGTCTGGGGGTTTTCTCACCCCCTCTTTTTTAACAGCTTTTAATGTACAATGCAATGAACTTTGGTGTATTTATAGAAGTGTACAACCAAAATCTACTTTAAGAATGTATCTGTCATATCCCTCACCTTAAAATTAACCTCATGCCCATTTACAGTCACTCTCTCAA
>NW_011495051.1:8168415-8176093 GCF_000754665.1 Bison bison bison | reverse complement strand
TATGAGTCTTCCCTGGTGGTACAGCAGTTAAGAATCTGCCTTCCAATGCAGGAGTTTCCGTCCCTGGCTGGGAAACTATGATCCCACATGCCAAAGGGCAACTGAGTCCAAGCACCACATCTACTGACGCTGGGCACTCTGGATCCCGCCCACCATAACTAGAGAGAAGCACAGTTTGCCGCAGGGAAGAGCCTTCTTGCTTCAAGGAAGGATCTGGCATGCTGCAATGAGATCCCGCACACATCAGGTAATAAATATTTAAAAGTAAATTAATAATAATAATAACAAGAGCCCTACTCTCTTTAGACCCAGTTTATAGCTTAGAAAACTCAGACTTCCTTTCCCTAACCCTGAGGGCAGGGATTATTCAGGTGGCAAAGTCACTCCCCCACTGGCCAAAGCAAGGAAGCAGAGAAGCTAGGAATCAACTCCAGCCTCCTGACATTTTAAGATCACTGCTCTTTTTTTTTTTTTGATGCTGGCAACCTGGGGAGAAGGTGAATTCAGGTCTGAAAACCAACTCGAAGCAATGCTGCTATTTAAGTGACACTTCAGGGCCTCTTGAGAAGGCACTAGAAGTTCGAGGCCTCAAGACCCCTCCCTGGGGAGTCTGGGGAATGTTTCAGTGCTAAGCCACAGTTCACTGGGGCTCTGTTGGCAATTTCCACTGGCAGGAAGATCCAGGCTGGGAATTCTATTACCTCATGCAGAATGGAGACCCTGGCCTGTGGATACCACCCCCCCCCCCACCGACAGATGGTGCCTTCAGGGGATACTCAGGCTTCGTTTTGAGTGTCTGTTCTGATATGTTTGACATTTCAGGGGATCACACAGTTCATTCAGGAACCCTTAAAAGGAAACTCCCGAAAAGCCTCGAGTCAGTGTGCCTGACTCTATTTCATTCTTTCTACAAATACAGAACACCTCCTGGGTGCCAACCGTACAGCTGGGGACAAAACAGACAAACACCCCTGCCCTCCTGGGCTGACATTCTGTGGCAGGAAGAGTAGAGAAACCAATGAAGTCAGTCGATGATCTTGTATGTCAGAGGTGAGAGCTGCCGTGGAGAAAAATAAGGCCACAAAGAGAAGGAAGAATTTCTCTTTTTATTTTACAGCAAAGTCTAGAGACTGGGCAGCTTAAGTGTAATGTATTGCTGGGACTCCAGGCAATAGACTTTGAAATTCCTTTCCATTTGTCAGTCTCAGATGCTGCAGTGAATAAAGAGTTGTTTTGCCTCCTTCACAACCACTTGGGGACATCTCACCAGGTTATCCTGAAGCTCTTAACATTCCGATCTGGCTTAGGTGGTTTGGGGAGTGTTCTGGGGATAAAATGGTGAGGTTCCTGGAGCAGGTGTGTCCAGGGCCCCAACACACCCGCTATGGGCAGGCAGCCAGCCTGTCCTGTTCACATAACACCCCTTTCCCCTGCAGGGTTCCCGGAGCATGTGGAGCTGGCTCCCCTGCCCCTCTGGCAGCCTGTGGGTGAAGAACTCAACCTGAGCTGCCTGGTGTCTGGCGGGGCCCCCCGGGCCCACCTCTCCGTGGTGCTGCTCCGAGGGGAGGAGGAGCTGGGCCGGCAGCCCGTGGGAAAGGGGGAGCCCGCCAAGGTCATGTTCACAGTGCAGCCGAGAAGAAAGGACCATGGCACCAATTTCTCTTGCCGCTGGGAACTGGACCTGCGGTCACAAGGGCTGGAACTCTTCCAGAACACCTCGGCCCCCAGGAAGCTCCAGACCTATGGTGAGGCACTGGGGAGCCAGCAGAGAAGATGCACTGAGGGGGATTTCTTACTTGGGATGCGGGGTCCCTGGGAAGCAGAGGCCCCTGGCCATGGGGCTGCTGAGAAAGTGGCAACCTTGATTGCAAAGGCTTCTGGGAAGAGCATCTTCTTGGCCACTGGGGTGGAATGTTCTGGGCTGGGTGCCTGCACTGAAGGATGATCTGGAAAGGCTGTGACCCAGGGCAAGCGGTAGGTGTGTCCTGAGACAAGAGTGACCTAGCCAGTTTCCCTGGAAGAGGGCGTTCCAGGCCGGGGGATGGAAATGGCCAGGGAGAGGGCTTCAGGATGTCTGTCTGCCCCCTGTTTACACCGGCTCTGTCTCGCCAGTCCTGCCATCGATCGACCCTCACCTTGAGGTCCCCCCGATTGTGGAAGTAGGCTCACGGTGGCCGGTGAATTGCACGCTGGATGGACTGTTCCCAGCCTCAGACGCTAAGGTCTACCTGGTGCTGGGGGACCAGAAACTGGAATCCAATATCACGTACGATGGTGACTCTGTCTTGGCCAAGGCCTGGATGGAGGAAAATGAGGAGGGCACCCATTCCTTGAAGTGTTCAGTGAGTCTGGGAGAGAACAGCCGGAGGACGCAAGAGAACGTGACTGTCTATAGTAAGTAGAAACCCAAGTGAGCCTTCCAAGGGGCTGGGGCTAATGCCAGGGGTGGGGCTCACTGTGTGTCTCACTTCCAGGCTTCCCGCTTCCCACCCTGACCCTGAGTCCGCCTGAGGTCTCAGAATGGACTATTGTGACTGTGGAATGTGTGACCCGTGATGGAGCTGTGGTGAAGCTGAACGGAACCTCAGCTGTGCCGCCGGGTCCGAGGGCCCAATTGAAGCTGAACGTCAGTGCCAGCGACCACAGGAGCAACTTCTCCTGCTCTGCTGCCCTGGAGATAGCTGGGCAGGTGGTCCACAAACACCAGACCCGGGAGCTCCATGTCCTGTGTGAGTGAGGCCGCTGGACAATGACCCCTAAGTTCCAAGCCCCAACCACCAAGACCCTAAGAGCTCCTGCTCTCCAAGGCCTACCATCACCCCTACCGACCCCCTCCCCAATCTTGTGTTTCTTCAGACGGCCCCCGACTAGACCAGCGGGATTGCCCGGGAAACTGGACGTGGCAGGAAGGCTCGGAACAGACCCTGAAGTGCGAGGCTCAGGGGAACCCAATCCCCAAGCTGAACTGTAGCCGGAAAGGGGACGGGGCTTCGCTGCCCATCGGGGACCTGAGGCCCGTTAGGCGGGAGGTGGCGGGCACCTACCTGTGTCGGGCCACCAGCGCTCGTGGCAGAGTCACCCGTGAAGTGGTCCTGAACGTGCTCCGTGAGTTCGAGTTCTGGAATGGGCAGGGCAGGGGCAATGTGGCCAGCTCAACACTCACTGCTGCCTTGTGTCCTCCCCACAGACGGCCAGAATATCCTGGACTTCGTCATTCCGGTAGTAGCTGTGACCCTCATCTTGGGTGCTCTGGGCACCGCCGGTTATGTCTATAACTACCAGCGGAAGATCCAGAAATACGAGCTGCAGAAGGCCCGGAAGGCCCAAGAAGAGGCTGCCTTGAAACTGAATGCACAATCCACGCCGCCCTGAGCCCACCCCAGGATAGGACTTCTTCAGCTCCCCAAGCCATGACAAATGGGGCTGCATCAACCAATGGTGGACACATGCCGTTAAGCTACACCCACCTTCCCTGGATGCCAGAGGACCAAATAGAGGACTCAGTCAGGACAAATAGCATGTGGGGTCATGGCCTCTGCACAGTTATGACCCCCAGGCCTCACACCTGACCTGGAGCCACAGGACTAAGACAAAAGAAGGGGCCAAGACTCAGGGCATGACTCTGAGGGATGTCAAAGTCTGACCTGGCCGGAGGCTGTGTGATGGAGACCCTTACCTCCAGCATGGGGACACTCAAATGGGAAACATTGAAACTCACCTCCTGCTGTGTGTGCTGAGGCCCTACAGTCCGAAGAGAGATGTAGCCCTGCTCAGACACATGCAGCATTGAAACACAAATCCCCACACTTCCTGAACAGAAACCAGCTCCGGCATTACTGTCCACAGACTGTTCCCAGATCTTGATGATGACATATTTATTCACTGGTTTTTCTACTAGCTATTTATTGAGTGCCTTCTATGGGGGCTAGAATTTGTAAACAAGAACACTGATTCCAGCCCTCAGGGAGCTCTCAGTCGAATCTCATTCAGGGTCGTCAGGTACAACTATTAGGGCTATGCACTGCACAAGAGTGCCTGGCAAAAAGATTAAGTGGGGCTAGGATTTCCCACTCCATTGGCCAAGCTGCTTTCTCCCAGAAAGGGATTAGTAATGATGATAGGGTATTGCTGGTGACATGCCCAGAGATGACCCACTGAGCCCTTATACCCCAGAATTAGTGCTGACCTCTGTTAAGACACCTATCCACCCATATGCATCTCTGCTAATGCTCACAATGACACTTGGTTGTTTAGTCACTGAGATGTGTCCAACTCTTGTGACCCATGGACTGTAGCCTCCCAGGCTCCTCTGTCCATGGGATTCTGACACTTGGTGGCAGGCCTAAATGTGGTGCTCACTCCTTCATAGCTACACCACAGGGTCACATGAAACTCTGCCCAACCCCTGTGTGCCCCTGCCTTGCCCTTCCTGTTTCCATCTCAGTGGGACCACACAGTTCCAAATTCCTGCAGGGATGAGGGTCCTGCAGGCAGTGGGGAGGAGAGGCCTGGGAGTAGCCCCCCACAGCGTGGGAAGCCTCTCCCCAGTGCTAATAAAGCTGTTTCATCCTCCCAGCCTTGTGTGAGTTGAGGGGAGGTGTCATGTCCAGCTGGAACTCTTTCTACCAGTTTTCCCATTTCCTGCTCCAAGAAAAGGCTGGGAGTTCAAGGCCCAGCCCTCAGGCTCTAATCCAAATGTGAGGCTTATTAGGGCCTTTGAAGACTTTAGTGAAAATAAAAAATCCCTCTCCAGAAAAAAACATGACGTTTGGTTTGGAATGGCGTCGAGAGTCCATTTGTTAAGCTGTAGGGGTGGGGTGTATCCTGCAAGGCTCCTGGGCCCCTCAGTCTCTGTCTCTCACCCCGCTTTCCCCACCCGGTGGGGCCGAGGAGGCGGTGCTACGAGCCTCCTTATCTCCAGAGCCAGCTGTGACTCCCTGGCGCCCAGCCCTTCAGTCCGGGCTTTTTGCCATGGGGTCTGTGCTCCTCGTCTTGCTTCTGCTTTTGCTGTCGCCCTCCTACCCACGAGGCGGGAGCGCGCGGAGCCGTCGGGGTGCGCGGACGCAAAGCCCGGGGGGCAGCTCTCACCCACAGTTCTGGGTGCGCCTAAGCCCCGACTTCAAGGCAGTGCCGCTGGGGGGCTCAGTGTGGCTCAACTGCAGCAGCAGCTGCCCCCTCCCGGAGGGTTCCAGCCTCCGCACCGAGCTGCGGCGGGGTGAGACGCTCAGTGGGCCCCGCTGGGTAGCCTACCAGCTGCTGGATGTGAGGGCCTGGAATTCCGATGTGCACTGCTTCGTCACCTGCGCGGGAGAAACGCGGGGGACCACGGCCAGGATTACAGCCTACAGTGAGGGACAGGGCTCAAGCCGGTCTGGGGTGAGGGGAGCAGGACGGAGTGGGGGTAGTTGACAGTCGCGCTAGGAGGAGCCCTCGGACCTTGCCCAGCGGCCCCCTCTTGCTTTAGAACAGCCAAGCAGCGTGATCCTGGAGCCTCCGGTCTTAATGGGCAGTGACTACACTCTGCGCTGCCACGTGACACACGTCTTCCCCGTGGGCTTCTTCGTGGTGACTCTGAGGCGCGGTGGCCGAGTCATCTACTCCGAGAGCCTGGAGCGCTTCACCGGCCTGGATCTGGCCAACGTGACGCTGACTTACCTGTTACCCTCCCGGCCCGGTGACTTTGGGCAGCCCGTTACCTGCCACGCCCGCCTCAATCTGGACGGCCTGGTGGTCCTCAGTAGCTCGGCACCCGTGACGCTGCCAGTCCCTGGTGAGGCACCCTTATAATCCTGGGAGGAGTGGGGAGGTGTTATGACCCCAAAAGGGGGCAAGGGCCAAGCTAGAGCATGTCCATGGGGGTCCTCACACCTCCAAGCGCTCTGTTTCGAATTCTCCCCTCCTATTCCCAGCTTGGAGTCCTGCGTCCATAGCCTTGGCCTCTACCTCCATCGCAGCCTGTGTGGGGATCTTTCTTGTCGTGGGGGCCCTCTGTCTGCGAAAGTACCTATCGATGCAGCCTCCGGCATAGAGGCATTGGTCCATGCAGGCTGAACTGGAGGAAAAAGCAATCTGGGACAACTGGTGGAACCTTGCCCGGATCAATAAAGACTTTCTCAGCCAGCTCTGCCCCTGGGCATAAAGTTCCCCCATTAGGGCATCTCCTATGACTGAAGTGGTCTTCTTTTTTGGCCTAGCCTCTTTCATTTTTCTCCAAGTTGCCTTGTCTCCCTGAGGGCCCTTGAGGTTTCCTCACTCTAGTCTCCCATACGGGAGCCCCAATCCCCCTGCATTGCCAGCTTGTGTAGTAAGAACCTCTCTCCTGGTCATTATCTGTGAGGAGCAGAAGGGCAAAACATGGGCCCTAGGGGGCTTCAAGATCTGAGAAGGCTGCTTCCTGGTGTGGCTTCTTCTGATTGGCTCCAGCGCTGCCACACAGCAGCTCTGATTGGATGTTAAGTTTCCTACCCCGCCCCCTTTAGACCTTGCACTTTACTGGAGGGCAGGGGCGGGGCGAGAAGTAATCCCCAGAGTTCTCCATTAGCTCTAAGAGGGAGGGCACAGGTGGGCGGGGTCATATGTATATTTTGAGGGACTTGGATCTGCAGAAAAGATACCCGGGTGGTGACTGAGAAGGTGCAACCATATGGTGTGTGTGTGGGAGGGGGCGGGTGTGTGTCACAGACTCACAGCCTGGAAACATCCTGATAGTCACCCGGCCAGGTGGGCACATGGAGAGCGTCCAAATCTGGGGCCCAGAGACAGGGTCAAAAGTATCACAGTTGGCCTCTTGGCCTCGGGTGGACACAGAATCCAGACCTGCAGCGGATGCCTGGCAAGGCCCGTGTGGTCCAGGGCCCCGCCCGCCGCGCAGAAAGCGGATGGGGACGCTCTTCGGCGGCTTCAGCTCACACACGCCGCGCAGACACGTGCCTGCTGCACGCTGGGTAAATACAAGACCCAGAGCCGAGCCGACCCTAATTTAGACGCCCGAGAACGCAGCGAGCACGCACACGTGTTCCCAACTCGCTGTCACTTTCGTCCCCGCCCCTTCTGTCGCGTGCGGGGGCGGAGCCAGAGAAAGACTAGAGGCGTGGCTGTAACTCTTAGCTCCCTGGGGTTAAAAGGGAAAGGATCAGTGAGCGAGCCATCTCGAAATCTCCTAGAACCTTTCCACCCCCAGCTTCCGCTTCTCAGATCTCTCCTAGCCCCCAACTCAATCCCCGCTTTCAGGGGCTCTGGTGGGAGGGATTAAATATGGAGATGGAGTTCGGAGTCCAGCTCATTATGGAATCTAAGCAAGTGGTGGGTGGGGGTTTGCGAAGGACAACCCTGCATCCCCCACAACCTTCGCGTCGCCGCCGGGGATGACGCGGGAGCGTGCAGCCGCCCCCAGAAGGCTCCGGGCGATGGGGCCGGCCTCCATGTAGACCCCGGGGGTCGCTAGCACCTGCCAGCACGCCTTCACCAAGGCCGGTAGCCTGGTGCAAGCTCGCCTTCCCGCCCCCTACCGCCGCCTCTGCTGCCGCCCCCTCCTTGGAAACCAAGTTACCAACGTTAAACCAATCCCCGAGCGCAACTCAGCCTCCTCCACACCCCACCCGCCGCGCACCGCCGTCCTCTAGCCCAGCTCAGCGCTCGCGGTCCCCTCACCTCCTGCGCTTCCCCCGCGGCGGCGATG
>NW_011495051.1:8167090-8168315 GCF_000754665.1 Bison bison bison | reverse complement strand
AATCTACTTTAAGAATGTATCTGTCATATCCCTCACCTTAAAATTAACCTCATGCCCATTTACAGTCACTCTCTCAATTTCTGAAGTGGATTAATAATAGTCCTAAAAAAAATAATATTACTCCTACCTTCATTAGTCCCAGCTTACAGCTTAGAAAACTGAGGCTTGGTTTCTATAGCCACAAGGGCTGGGACTGTTCAGTGGCAAAGTCACTCCCCCATAACCCATAGCAAAGAAGCAGAAAAGCTAGGAATCAACTCTAGGCTCCTAACATGTTAAGATCTCTGCTTTTTCTTTTTTTGGTTGGAAAAGGAAAGTTTGCTTTGTTCAGGGGGTTGGCAATCTGGGGAGAAGGTGAACTCATGTCCCAAAACCAACTCCCAACATCACTGCTGTTTAAGTGACATTTCAGGGCCACTTGAGAAGGGACTAGGAGTGGGAAGCCTCAAGACCTCTCCTTGGGGAGTCTAGGGTGGAGCAGGGGGCTCTCAATGCTAAGCCACAGCTAATGCTGGCAATTTCCACTGGCAGGAAGATCCAGGCTTGGAATTCTTACCTCATGCAGAATGGAGACCCTGGCCTGTGAATACCCTGCCCACAGATACTGGTTTCAGGGGATACTTGGGGGTATTTTTTTTTTGAGCATCTGTGGGTTGTTCTTACATTTTTGACATTTCAGGGGATCAGACAGTTTATTTGGGAACCTTCAAAAGCAGGCTTCCGAAAGGCCTCAAATAGGTGTGGGTACTCCAACCTCATTCTTTCTACAAACACAGAGCACCTCCCGTGTGCCAACAGTACAACAGGGAACAAAAAAAAGATTCCTGCCCTCCTGAACTGACATTCCATGGCAGGAATAATAGAAAACAAATGAACTCAGTCGATGATTTTGTACCTCAGAGGTGAGAGATGCTATGCAGAAAAATATGGCCAAAGAGAGAAGGAAGAACAGAAGTTTTGTTTTGTTTTGTTTTTTTATAGCAAAGTCTAGAGACTGGGCAGCTGAAATGTACTGTATTTATTTGCTGGGACTCCTGGCAATAGCCTTTAAGTTCCTTTCCCACTTGTGACTCTCAGATGCTGCAATGAATAGAGTTGTTTTGCCTCCTTCACAACCACTTGGGGACATCTCACCAGGTTATCCTGAAGCTCTTAACATTCCCATCTGGCTTAGGTGGTTTGGGGAGTGTTCTGGGGATAAAATGGTGAGGTTCCTGGAGCAGGT
>NW_011495051.1:8166470-8166990 GCF_000754665.1 Bison bison bison | reverse complement strand
CCTCGCCAGGGCTGCACCGGGCGCTGCTCGGCCTCTGGGCTGCCCTGGGCCTGGGGCTTCTCAGCCTCTCAGGTAAGCCGGTCTGGCTGAGGGTGGACAGGGTGGGGGCGGAGTTCCTGGACCCGAGAAGCGGCCACAAGCTCCTCCCCTCTCCGCCCTCGCCTCGCTCCCACGCTTCTGCTCCCACCTTGAGCCCAGGGGCCTTCTTTAACCCTCTTCCCCACAACACACACTGAAAACCCAGCTTCCTGACTTCTCGATCGCCCAGGTCTCTACCCTACCTTCTTCGAGATCCTGGTTGCTCTTTTGCATCCATCCTCGAGCTCTGGAGACCCCACGTCTCCCTTGACCCCTCCCGGGGTACCTCCTTAGGTTCTACTATGCACCATAGTCCCTACGGCGTCTTCCTTACTCGAAATCAACGAAGACCCGATCTTACCTACTGGCGTGACTCAAAGGCGCTGTTTCCGCTCCGCTCGGAGCCCTGGCAACCGAATCCATCGGCTGTCGGCTGTTCCCG
>NW_011495051.1:8159108-8166370 GCF_000754665.1 Bison bison bison | reverse complement strand
GTTCCCGCGGTTCTTTTCTTGAGCCCAGCCCCAGACCTCTTTCCGTACTCTTCACCTCTTCACCGGGGTTTGGAATCCTCCTTTACCCTTGCTTGACTCAGTCTCATCTCTCTTTCGACACCTCCTCCACTTCAATCAGTCTCCCCCTCTCTTGGCGAGAACAGTGAGAACCAGGTGGTTTCCCTTCCTACCCCCGGGGTCCCCTCCTCCCAGTATTGCTGTGTGCATTGGAGACCCCATCTTTCCTCTCATCTCTCCCCTCCCCGTATGCTTCCCCATCACTCTGCTGGCAGCTTGGAGAGCAGGACTCTTCGCTACCATGTACCAGAGACACCCTCGAGGTTTGGGTCGCGGGAGCGCGCTTGTAAACCCGAGACCTCGGCAGGATTTGGCTCCCGGCTGTGGCCTCTGCTCCTTCCCTGGGAATCCCTGACTCGGGCAGAGGGGCATGTAGATCCTAGGGAGGTGGCTCCCAGGCTAACCTTGCGTTTCTCCGAGCAGCCGTCACGCAGGAACCTTTCTGGGCGGACCTGCAGCCCCGAGTGGCGCTCGTGGAACGCGGGGGATCACTGTGGTTGAACTGCAGCACCAACTGCCCACGGCCCGAGCGCGGTGGCCTGGAGACCTCGCTGCGCCGGAATGGGACCCAGAAGGGTCTGCGCTGGCTGGCGCGGCAGCTGGTGGACATTCGCGAGCCGGAGACTCAGCCCGTCTGCTTCTTCCGCTGCGCGCGGCGCACATTGCAGGCGCGTGGGCTCATTCGCACTTTTCGTGAGTTCTCAGCTGCCACGCTCTTAACTCCACTACTTTCCCTCCCTTCCAGGTCCCGCTCCCTGGGTCAAGGGGTCCTCTTCTTCAGACCCCACTCTCTGAATCCGCACCCCCTCCCCTTCTTGGTCCCCGGAGTTCGAAGCCAAGTCCTTCTGAGCCAGGCATTTCCAACAGCCGTAGTTCCTCCTCCTTGCAGAACGGCCAGATCGTGTGGAGCTGGTGCCGCTGCCAGCTTGGCAGCCAGTGGGCGAGAACTTCACCCTGAGCTGTAGGGTCCCCGGTGCTGGACCTCGTGGGAGTCTCACATTGACCCTGTTGCGGGGAACCCAGGAGCTGATCCGCCGCAGCTTCGCCGGGGAGTCACCCCGAGCGCGGGGCGCCGTGCTCACAGCCACGGTCCTGGCGCGCAGGGAGGACCATGGGGCTAATTTCTCTTGCCGTGCTGAGCTGGACCTTCGGCCTCATGGCCTGGGGCTGTTTGAAAACAGCTCAGCCCCCAGAGAGCTCCGAACCTTCAGTGAGTAGCTAGGAGGAGAAGGGGCCCAAGAGGGGTCGGGCTGGTGTTTAAGAATTTTGAAGGCAGAGGAATCAGAATTCTGATTCTTGCTCCAACACTCACCAGCTGAAAGTTATTTTCCTCTCTGCCTTGAGGATAATTCCATATTATAGTACATGTGAAACGCTTAGAGCATATTGAGCGTTCGGTACAAAAGTTCAAACTCTGTTTTTCTACCACCAGCCCTGCCTCCGGAACCCCCTCGCCTCACTGCCCCCCGGCTCTTGGAAGTGGGTTCAGAAGGACCCGTGAGCTGCGTCATTGATGGGCTGTTTCCAGTCTCGGAGGCTGGTGTCTACCTGGCGCTGGGGGACCAGAGGCTGAGTCCCGATGTCACTCTCGAAGGGGACGCTCTCATGGCCATTACCACAGCCACAGCTAGCGCAGAGCAGGAGGGAGCCAGGCAACTGGTCTGCAACGTGACCCTGGGGGGCGAGAGCCGAGAGACCCGGGAGAACGTGACTGTCTACAGTAAGAGTGGGACCTTGGGGGTGGAGCCAGAGGAAGGCGAAGGCGGGGCCAATAGTGGGTGGGGCCGTGGTACCCCAATAGGCGTGGCCCGAGAGTCCCGAAGAGGCGGGGCAGCTACTACCTACTAGTTAGTAGCTAGAGAGGTGGAGTCTATGCTGCCCCAACTGCAAGATCGCAGACCCGACGAGGATACCTAGATCTGTGGCCTGATCTCCTCAAGAGGGCGGGGCAAGAAGGAAGAGAAGCCTTAACAGCCCACCTGTGGGGTGGGCGTCCCCACAGGGGTCTAGGGCGTGGAATTTGAGCTGAGTCTTGGAAAGATGGGCGTTTCTGAACCTGCACTGTACGCACTGTTCGGCTGCAGGGGTAAGTTTCGGCTTACTGAGCTGCAGCCTTGAGAGGTGGGAGGGGCGCGGTCAGTGGTCTCCCGGCCAATGCCCCCCGCCCCAGGTTTCCCGGAGCCCCACCTTACTCTGAGCGAGCCCAACGCCCCCGAGGGGACGATCGTGACAGTAACCTGCGCAGCGGAGACCCAAGCTCTAGTCACACTAGACGGAATTCCAGCCGCGGCCCCGGGACAGCCCGCCCAGCTCCAGCTAAACGCCACGGAGTACGACGACAGGCGTGGCTTCTTCTGCGACGCCACCCTCGAAGTTGACGGGGAGACCCTGAGTAAGAACGAGAGCGTAGAGCTGCGCGTCTTATGTGAGTTGGCCTTTAACCTCTCGCCTCCCTCCTCGTCATCTCAAGGGCCTACCCGATCTCTGGCCGTATCGTGGAAGTGGAGGCTTTTCTCACGTCTAGGCTCCTGTATATATATGCCCCTGCCCTCAGACGCTCCCCGGCTGGACGATTCGGACTGTCCCAGGAGCTGGACGTGGCCAGAGGGACCAGAGCAGACACTGCGCTGCGACGCCCGCGGAAACCCACAGCCCTCGGTGCACTGCGCGCGGCCCGACGGCGCGGCGGTGCTGGCCCTGGGCTTGCTGGGTCCGGTCACTCGTGCGCTCGCTGGCACTTACCGCTGCACTGCGACCAACGACCAAGGCCAGGCGGTCAAGGATGTGACCTTGACGGTGGAGTGTGAGTTGGGGTACATGGGGCACACCTCTGTCTGGTTCTCAGGTCCTAGGGGTGGCCTGACTACACAGGAGTGTGGAAACAGGGTCTAAGGTGTGCTTTTGAGCAGGATTTTGAGAAGGTGGTGAGCGGGATTATGGGAAGATCTTAAGAGAAGGACGGAGAGGAGGAGGTGGGAGTGTGCACAGGGGCCTGGGGCGTGGCGTTTGAGCTGAGTCTTGGAAAGGTGGGTGCTCCAAACCAGCTAACAATTTTTAGGTCAAAGACTGGGGAGGGTCAAACAGTGATCAGTGCCAAACTCCTTTGCTTCGGTGGCCAGTCCCTGTGCAGAGTGTAGCCTGTCTGCCTAGGATGGGAGAAAAGGGTCCAGGGACTCTAGACTGTCCACTAAACCCCAGACTCAACAATACTCCCCTCTCTAGATGCACCAGCGCTGGACAGTGTGGGCTGCCCTGAACGCATTACCTGGCTGGAAGGAACAGAGGTCTCCCTGAGCTGTGTGGCTCTTGGGGTCCCACCACCCAACGTGAGCTGTGTGCGTTTTGGGGGAGCCGAGGTCATCGAGGGCCTAATGCGTGTGGCCCGGGAGCACGCAGGCACCTACCGCTGCGAAGCCACTAATGCTCGAGGGTCGGCAGCTAAAAATGTGGCTGTGACAGTGGAATGTGAGTGGGGACAACACGGTTCAAGATGGGGCATGTCAGAATAACCTTGAATAACTGACTTCCAGTTGCACTGCTTCCCAGATGGCCCCAGGTTTGAGGAGGTGAGCTGCCCCAGCAACTGGACATGGGTAGAAGGATCTGGGCGACTTTTTTCCTGTGAGGTGGCTGGAAAGCCACAGCCAAGTGTGGAGTGTGTTGGCTCCGGAGGCACCAGTGAGGGGGTGCTGCTGCCACTGGCACCCCCAGACCCAGGTTCCAGAGCCCCCCGCATCCCTAGTGATCTGGCACCGGGTACCTACATCTGCAATGCCACCAACCGGCACGGTTCCATGGTCAAGATGGTCACCGTGAGCGCGGAGTGTGAGCGAGGCCCAGGCGGGCGGAGGGTAGGGGGCGCTCCGGGTCTCGGCCTCTCCCTGACCCACTCCCCCCATCCCCCCACAACCCCGTGGCTGTTTTGCAGCGCCACCGCAAATGGATGAATCTACCTGCCCAAGTCACCAGTCTTGGCTGGAAGGCGCGGAGGCTGCTGCGCTGGCCTGCTCCGCCCGGGGTCGCCCCTCCCCACAAGTGAGCTGCTCCCGGGAAGGCGCGCCCCGGCCACAGCGGCTGCGGGTGTCCCGAGAGGATGCGGGCACTTACCGCTGCTTGGCCACCAACGCACACGGCACGGACGCCCGGATCATCACCGTGGGCGTGGAATGTGAGTAGGGCAGCACCAGATACATGGCACTCGGTCTCCAGGACAGTGAATAGAAGAGGTGGGATTGCCCAGGGTTGTTCAAGGGCACCTCTCCTAGTCCCGTTCCCAGGAACAAGGAATCCGGGCCTTAACATGAGGGTAAAGGAAAACTCTAGGGAACAAAAGCCGGCTCCCCTCAGTTTCTGGGTCTGAAAGGCACTGGCCTGGGTCCCCACCTCCTTCCACTCAGTGAAGCAGGGCTCAGTTTAATCCCAACAGGCCAGTGGTAGGGGGAGGGGACGCTGATGGAAGGCAGAATCCTTGCCTGTTCATTTCAAGAGGGGCGGTCTCAAAAAGGGGCGCTTGGTCAGCAGCTGGCCCCCTTCCACATCCTGTCCCCTGTAGACCGCCCAGTGGTGGCCGAGCTGGCTGCTTCACCTCCAGGAGGCGTGCGGCCAGGTGGGAACTTCACGTTGACCTGTCGAGCCGAGGCTTGGCCCCCAGCCCAGATCAGCTGGCGCGCGCCCCCGGGGGCGCCCAACATTGGCCTGTCGAGCAATAATAGCACGCTGAGCGTGGCTGGCGCCATGGGCAGCCACGGCGGCGAGTACGAGTGCGCAGCCACCAACGCGCATGGGCGCCACACGCGGCGCATCACAGTGCGAGTGGCTGGTAAGTGGCAATGGGGAGGAGGCGGGGTGAGGGATCTGAAGGCGGCTGTGACCTGCGCCTTGGTATTATTGATCCCACCCCTGCCTCCCTCTCAATCTCCACAGATGAGACTGATGTGAACCAGGGTAGAAATTAGGGGCGCCCTGATGGGTGGGGCTTTGATGGCGGGTTCGAGATGGCAAGTGGAGGGACAGGGAGCTGACTGGAGTCAAAGTAAGGGAACCTTGGAGGATGTGACTGTTATGAGGAGGGAATTTATATTAACTTTTGAGCAGTGAAGACTTGATACAATTCAGCCTCCACTGTGTCTCTGTGGAGAAGGGGGTTAAAGAGGGACCAAAAGAAGAGGATTGGGGTGAGGCCCCAAGATTCCCACTCTCATTTCGTGTATCTCTAGGTGGGGTTGGGTTCTTTTTTTTTTTTTTTTTCCAACTTTTTTTGCCATGTGACACTTAGTTCTCTGACCAGGGATGGAAACTGCGCCCCCTGCAGTTGAAACGCGGAGTCTCAACCGCTGGGGAAATCCCTAGGGGCTGGGGTCTTTCTGGGGAGTAGGAATGACCAAATCACCCTCACCATCGTTTTGAGGGTGAGAGTCGGACACGACTGAGGTGACTTAGCAGCAGCAGAGTTGGTTGACTTGGTATCCCTGGGGTTAGGGGCTTTTATCCTCCCTGTGATGGGGTGGTGTGTAAAATGGGTCAAGGGCTTCACCCGAGTTGGGGGTGCCCTTTACTGGAGTCACTCTTCTCCTCCAAGGCTGAGTTCCCTGATGCTCCCTGCCAGGCGCATGAGGACTGACTTCATTTCTGTGGGGAGGGGACAGAAGTGGCCCGGGCTGGGCGTGTGGACCGAGCCCGGAGCTCGTCATCCTCTTTGAGCGTCTCCACCCCGCAGGTCCGTGGCTCTGGGTCGCTGTAGGCGGCGCGGCGGGGGGCGCAGCACTCCTGGCCGCGGGGGCCGGCCTGGCCTTCTACGTGCAGTCCACCGCCTGCAAGAAGGGCGAGTATAACGTGCAGGAGGCCGAGAGCTCAGGCGAGGCCGTGTGTCTGAACGGCGCGGGTGCAGGCGCCGGCAGGGACGCAGGAGCTGAAGGTGGATCAGAGGCCGCGGGCACCTCGGAGGTGCCGGCAGGGGGCGAGGTCTTCGCCATCCAGCTGCCCTCAGCTTGAGCCCGCACCCCTCTCCCCGCGGGCCGGGGACGCCCCGCCCAGACTCACAAGGGGGCTGATTTATTGTTCTATTTATTTATGTATTCAATTCTAGGGGCGTCACCCCGCATTTTCTACCCCCTCCCCCAATAAAATTTTTTTAAAGGACTCCGGCTCCATCTGCTTCATTCTGCGATGGGGATTCAGCAATCCAGGGTTCGAATCCCAGCCCTGCCGGTTACTGATTCAAAAAAACCTTTTGGCTTTTGAGGACCTACTACATGTCAGGCACGGTCCAAGCCACCTTTTCATGACTAGACCTGAAGTTTGCTCTCCAGGCGCCGTTTCCTGCCCTCCCTAGACCCTTGGGCCAGGGTGGGGACCTTGCTCCTTCCTCCCTTTCAGCCACTTATCTCTTCCGCCCAGCGCTGCCTTCTAATCCGGCTGGTGTTTGGGGGTGGGAGCTACATGAGCTTTCCCCCAGGCCTGGTTCCGAGCAGAGCTGAGCCTGCCTTCCTTGGATGGGTGGAGGCCCTTCCCAGGGGTCTAGGCACTGCCAGGCCCCCAAGCCCTGCAGGGATGGGTAAACAAAGCTGGGTCTGTGAGTGTCAGCCTCTGGGATGTCCCTCCTATTACAGAGTCCACCCCTGCCCCACCCTCAAGGCCTCCTTCATCCTGTGCCATCCACAGTGGAGTTTACCCCTAACCTGTCTTTCAGTATTTTTTACTTATTGGCTGCACCCGCAGCAGGTGGGATCTTAGTTCCCCGACCAGGGATCAAACCCACGTCCTCTGCATTGGAAGGCGGAGTCTTAGGCACTGGACCACTGGGATGTCCCCCAGCGTGCCTTTCATCGACTTGGCCATCGTGATTCAGAAGAGACACAGAGGGTACCAGCTGCGTGCCCCATCCCCCACAGCACACCACCAGCCATCCCCCTCACCCTCTGCAGCAGAAGGAGAGAGCAGCTGTGCCTCCACTGCCCCGTTTCCTCCTCCCTCAAAAGCAGGAACACAGAGCTGCCAGAAGGAAGCAGGCCTGGACAGCTCCAGCTCCACAGGCTGGCCCCTCCACCTCAACATTTCAGGAGAAAAGGTGAGAGCAGGAAACAGGGGCACCAGAGGCCAAGCCAGTGCTGGGTGCCAGGTACAGAAGGCGACAAGGCCCAAGTGAAGTGCAATCCCTGCTGTACCCCCGCCCCTTTATTTATCTC
>NW_011495051.1:8155947-8159008 GCF_000754665.1 Bison bison bison | reverse complement strand
CAAGGTTTCCGGAGTCCCACAGAGTCCTCCCTGCCACAGGGCTTTTGCTCGTGCCATCGCCTCGGCCTCAGGTGTCCTCACCCCCTGTAGCTGGTTCCTTACCATCAGGTCTCTACACAGAGGTCACCTCCTCAGAGAGGCCTTCCCTGCGAACATGGTGTCATCCCCAACTCCTCACCTCCTTATGTACTTTACTTTCTTATTCTTTCTTTCTTCCTTTCTGGCTGGGCTGGGTCTTTGTTGCTCTGCACTGGCTTTCTCTAGTTGCGGTGAGCATGGCTACTCTTCGTTGTCGTGTGTGACCTTATTGCGGGGGGGTCTTCCCTTGTGACTCAGTGGTAAAAAATCTGCCTGCAATGCAGGAGCCACAGGAGACACGGGTTCGATCCCTGGGTCCAGTAGATCCCCTCAAGGAGGGCGTGGCAACCCACTTCAATATTCTTTACCTGAAGAATCCCATGGACAGAGGAGCCTGTCGGGCTATACAGTCCATGGGGTCACAAAGAGTCGGACACGATTCAATCGACTTAGCACGCACGCACCTTCTTGTTGCCGAGCACAGGGCCGGCTTCCGTCGCTGCGGGCTCCTGGACTCTAGAGCACAGGCTCAGTAGTTGTGGCCCATGGGCTAAATTACTCTGCAACATGTGGGATCTTCCCAGATCAGGGATTGAACCTGTTTCTCCTTCACTGGCAGGTGAATCCTTTACTCCTGAGCCACCAGGGAAGCCCTCTTTTTCTAATTCTGTTTTTTAATTTGGCTGTGCCAGATCTTAGTTGCAGCATGTGGGATCTAGTTTCCTGATTAAGGATCAAACTCAGGCCCCCTGCACTGGAAGCGCAGAGTCTTAGTCACTGGACCACCAGGAAGTTCCACTTTATTTTTCTCTGTAGCATGATCACTACTTGACATTCTATTAGTCCTCACTGAATATTTGCTTACTATTATTCTAGAATATTGGCTTTGCTAGAGCAGGGATCCTTGTTCTATTCCCAACTGAGTGCCCCATGGGGGCCTGGCACACAATACTTGCTCCATAAACACTGACTTAGTGGATATGACTTGGTGGATACAAACAGCCAGGGGTTTGGAGACACATAATCTGAGACCCTTGTGTGCTGTATCTATCCCTCAAGAGCTTCTCCATGCTGGGCACTGGTGGTGGGGTGGGGAACTCATGGTCAAGAACACAGAGGTGGTGAGCTTGGATCTCTGAAGTCATGGTCCAGTAGGGGAGATGAATGTGAACGAAACAACCCTGGACCAGTACAGAAGTGAAACATTTAATTAAAACTTTTAATTATTTTTGGCCACACCACGTGGCTTGTGGGATCTTTGTTCCCCAACCAGGGATTGAACCTGCAACCCCTGTAGTGGAAGCACAGAGTCCTAACCACTGGACTGCCAGGGAAGTCCTGAGGTGAAGCTTCTGAACCTCTTAGAATCTCCACAGGTTCTAAGAGGGAGATGCGTTCTAAGAAGCTGAACTAGAGCCTAATGTGGGGTGGGAGGGGTGTCCATTTTAGGCTGGATGCTCAAGGAAGGCTTCTCTGAAGATGTGGTGTCCGAGCAGAGCACCCTCCCCCCTCACCCCACAAAGGATAAGGTAGCAGCTACAGGAGAGGTGCGGGAGGTTATGCTGAGCCCAGGGAAGGCAGGATGGGGTGAGTCAGGGATCTGAGGGCTGAGCCATCTGGCCCTAGGCCTTCTCCACAGGCTCAGTCAGGAGAGACAAAGGGGGTCTCAGGGGCTTATCTTCCCTCTGAGGCCAAGCGGGCCTCACTCACACCCCCACAGCAGGGACCATCCTGCCCATCCTTGACACTCTCCGCCCTCCACCCCTCCCTCTGCCCCTCCTTCCGAGCAGTGGTGTCCTGTATATCCTAGTGACAGGGGCAGAGCTCCATGTCTCTCCCATGTGGCTTTTGGCTTCAGGCTGGGGACACCCTTTGGTGAGGTCAGAGAACATGAAAGGGGGAAGGGGAACACAGGTGTGCGGAAGGAGTGGGGAAGGGGACACTCTGCAGGCCGCGGTGGGGCTGCAAGATGAAGGGCCCATTGTGTCTATGTGCCGTCGATGTGTCTTTCGTGTGTGTCTGTACTGCGCGTGTGTGTCCTGTGTCTATCAACATATGTGCCTCATGTGTGTCGTTCTGTCCTGTGTGTGGTCTGTGTCTGATGAGCGACAGCACGTGTGTGTCTGCTGATGTATCTCCTCTGTGTTTTCATGTACCTGCCAGCCTGTGTGTCTGTCTTGGGTCTTTAAAAAAAAAATTTTTTTTTTTTTAAGTTTTGGTTGCACTGCATAGCATGCAGGATCTTAGTTCCCTGGCCAGGGACTGAACCCTTGTCTCCTGCATGGGGAGCATGGCGTTTTAACCACTGGACTGCCAGGGAAGTCCTGGTGTCTGTCTTTCTGAATGTGCTGCCTCTGCATGTGCTGGCAGTTGCCCTCTATGGGATGTTGTAACAAAGGTGACTAATTGTCTTGTGGGGCAGAAGGCTGGTAGCTGTTTAGATGACTGTGTGTGTGCCTCGGAAAACCCGGTGAAAAAACCCCTCCCCACATTCCTGGGCCAGGGGAGAGGCAGGTGAGGGCGCGCAAGGTGGGATCCCAAAGTTACAGTGCCCCTTCTGAACAGATCTATTCTTTATTGTCACTTCTATTAACAATATGAGTGTCATTGCTGACAGCACTTCCTGAGCGGGGTGCTCAGCCAAGCCTGATTGAAGCAGGAGCCAAAGAGGGGGCTAGTGACCCCCCCAACCAGGAGCTCTGGGGCCTTGAGGCCTGGGTCTTCCATCTGAGGTCTCTGGATGGGGAGGGGGTGGAGAGGAGGTAGGCTGGACCCCTCAAGACTCAGGCTCTTCCCCCTAGGAGGAATTCAGCCCATTTTCCCCCTGGAGAAACTGAGGCAGGACAGGCTTGGCTGGGTGAGGAAGGGCTTACCCTTCCTGAGCTGAGGCTGGGTGGGGGCCCAGGGACACCCCACATCTGCCACATAGCTTCTTGGGCTGCACATTTTTCCTGGGCACCAGCCAGCAGCTAGAGCACCGGGT
>NW_011495051.1:8153301-8155847 GCF_000754665.1 Bison bison bison | reverse complement strand
TAGAGCACCGGGTGCCATATTTCTTGTACCTGGGATGGGGGTGCAAGAAACCAACATTCAGCAGGCAGGGGGAGCCCAGAAACCGCCACGAGGGAGGCACGTTCCCAGAGGTGGGTGTTTTCCCAATACCCCATGCTGGCTAAGCATGGACTCAAGTGAGGACCCCACCCCCAACCCCTCTCCATTTTGAGGACCTGATGCCACAAGCGTTGCAGAGAGGGGTACCATCCTCAGCATCTCTCCATAAAGGGGTCCTCTCGGTCCTACAGGAAGCACAGCGGCGGGGTGCTGAAAGGGCAGAGGTCAAAGGGTGGGGTCAGAGGCCAGAAGCCTGAGCTCAGGAGACCTGTGTGGGATGGGCCTTTTGTGTATATGTGGGTGGGAGGGGGCTCTCTATGAAGGCTCCCCCCCCCAACTCCCAGCCAGCCCCAGATCTAAGACAGAGGGAAAGCCAGGAAGGGAGACAGATGGCAAAGCTCAGCAGAGGAGGAAGCCGGGGGTGAGGGTGACTCAGCTTGAGTGGATGGGGGATGCTGCGACTCCTCCTGGATGGGTCTAAATAGGGAAGCAGGATGGGGAGAAAGATAAGGAAGAAAAGAAAATGCTGCCCCCTGCACCTTTCCCCAGTATTTATAGCTCTTAAGTCTCCAGGACTCACCCAGGGCCTCGCTGCCTCCCGGGTTGGCCTCTGGGCCTCTGGCAGGGCCTGGAGTGGGAGGCCCTGGAGAGCGGCTGCTGCAGGCCAGGCTGGGGAGTAAACAGGGCATTAGCACAGAGGGTCTGGATCCTGCCCCAGACAGCCCCCAAATTAAGATTTTTAAATGATATTTATTTATTTAGTTTTACAACGCGGCTTGTGGGATCTTAGTTCCCTAACCAGGATAGAACCCACGCCTTCAGCAATGAAAGCGCGGAGTCTTAGCCACAGGACTGCCAGGGAATTCCCCCAAATGAAGATTTACTATCAAGGCATCTAGCACTGCTCCCCTCTCCCCTGACCAAGGGGGCATCTGATGCCTGAAAGGCCTGGCCTTGCCCTTCATGAGTAATCATAATCATTTGAGGAGACAGTAAGCCTATGGCCAGCTTTGCCAGGTTGAAAACTCAATTCTCCCATGTCTTTGCTGTGTGACAAGGGATTTCATCCTCTGTGCCTCAGTTTCTGCATCTGTAAAGTGGGCTTCACAAGGCCTCAGTGAGTCCATACACACCAAGTGCTGTTACCTCTATGGCTGGTGTCACGTCTGACAAATGGTAGCTATTATCATTGCAGGAAAAACTAACAGAAGCAGCAGCCCCCAGGTATGGTGAAGCCATTTCACTAGGAGAAGACTCTGGCTCAGGCCTGGATTTGACTGGCTCATAGCAGAAAGGACAGGAATAGGCATCAGCCTGAGGTCTCACTCAGAGATGAGGCTGTTTGGACTTCCCTGGCAGGCCAGTGGTTAAAACTCTGCACACCCAATGCAGGGGGGTGAGTGTTGCACCCCTGCTCAGGGAACAAAGATCCCACAGGCAAAAAAAAGTTTTTTAAAAATATAAAGAAATAAAAAAAGGAGAAAGGCAGTTACAGAGATGAGGCCATTTGTAATGCAGGGCTGGGGTGGCAGTCCATAAGCAAATGCCTGGGAGCACCTCCCTACCCCCCAGCTCTATTATTGTTTAGTTGCTGAGTCGTCTCTCCGACTCTTCTTGACCCCATGGACTATATAGCCTGCCAGGCTCCTCTATCCATGGAATTTCCCAGGCAAAAGAATACTGGAGCAGGTTGCTATTTCCTTCTCCAGAGGATCTTCCGCACCCAGGGATCAAACCCGCATCTCCTACATTGGCAGGTGGATTCTTTACCACTGAGCCACTAGGGAAGGCCCACTGATATTGTTATTACTTGCAGAAAGGGTGCCCTTGCCCAGGCCAGCTCCTACCTGTAACTGGGTATAATCTGTAGGCTGGAATCCGGCTTTATCTGAAACTTCAGGGTCACCCCCTCAAAAAGAGGGTCCACTTTTTCGGCACCCCGCTGGGGGTTTGACTGCTTCCGGGGCCTTCTCTGTGGTTGGGCTGGAGAAGTAGGGGGAGCCCGTGGGGACCCCAGGTTGGGGCTCTGCTGGCTGACTAGGGTCAGCATGTTCTTGTCATCCTTGGCCTGAGGTAGAGGTCCCAGGGTCTCCAGGGCCTTCGGCTCCCAGTAGGGCCCCAGAGCCTTGGTGTCCCAGGGGGTCTGGGCCAGCTCCTCTGCTGTCTCTTGGAGGAAGCGCAGGGCGGTGACCGAGTCTTGGTGTGCAGGCCAGAAGGACCTGGGGACAATGGCCGGTGTGGTCAACCCCCTTCCGTGGGCGGCAACTACGAGGGTCCCAAAGACACGGAGCAAGAACTGCACAGTCTCTGACCCCCATATGACCCCCCCAATATCCCTGGGGATCAGGATCTCGTCCTTGCGAGTACCAGTAACTAACATTTTGACCCCTGAGTAACCCTAGGAACCAGAGATCATGACCCATTGACCACTGGGCCAGGTGGGGGGAAGGGCTGCTCGTGTACGCACC
>NW_011495051.1:8151803-8153201 GCF_000754665.1 Bison bison bison | reverse complement strand
CCCTCTTTTTTAACAGCTTTTAATGTACAATGCAATGAACTTTGGTGTATTTATAGAAGTGTACAACCACAATCTACTTTAAGAATGTATCTGTCATATCCCTCACCTTAAAATTAACCTCATGCCCATTTACAGTCACTCTCTCAATTTCTGAAGTGGATTAATAATAGTCCTAAAAAAAATAATATTACTCCTACCTTCATTAGTCCCAGCTTACAGCTTAGAAAACTGAGGCTTGGTTTCTATAGCCACAAGGGCTGGGACTGTTCAGTGGCAAAGTCACTCCCCCATAACCCATAGCAAAGAAGCAGAAAAGCTAGGAATCAACTCTAGGCTCCTAACATGTTAAGATCTCTGCTTTTTCTTTTTTTGGTTGGAAAAGGAAAGTTTGCTTTGTTCAGGGGGTTGGCAATCTGGGGAGAAGGTGAACTCATGTCCCAAAACCAACTCCCAACATCACTGCTGTTTAAGTGACATTTCAGGGCCACTTGAGAAGGGACTAGGAGTGGGAAGCCTCAAGACCTCTCCTTGGGGAGTCTAGGGTGGAGCAGGGGGCTCTCAATGCTAAGCCACAGCTAATGCTGGCAATTTCCACTGGCAGGAAGATCCAGGCTTGGAATTCTTACCTCATGCAGAATGGAGACCCTGGCCTGTGAATACCCTGCCCACAGATACTGGTTTCAGGGGATACTTGGGGGTATTTTTTTTTTGAGCATCTGTGGGTTGTTCTTACATTTTTGACATTTCAGGGGATCAGACAGTTTATTTGGGAACCTTCAAAAGCAGGCTTCCGAAAGGCCTCAAATAGGTGTGGGTACTCCAACCTCATTCTTTCTACAAACACAGAGCACCTCCCGTGTGCCAACAGTACAACAGGGAACAAAAAAAAGATTCCTGCCCTCCTGAACTGACATTCCATGGCAGGAATAATAGAAAACAAATGAACTCAGTCGATGATTTTGTACCTCAGAGGTGAGAGATGCTATGCAGAAAAATATGGCCAAAGAGAGAAGGAAGAACAGAAGTTTTGTTTTGTTTTGTTTTTTTATAGCAAAGTCTAGAGACTGGGCAGCTGAAATGTACTGTATTTATTTGCTGGGACTCCTGGCAATAGCCTTTAAGTTCCTTTCCCACTTGTGACTCTCAGATGCTGCAATGAATAGAGTTGTTTTGCCTCCTTCACAACCACTTGGGGACATCTCACCAGGTTATCCTGAAGCTCTTAACATTCCCATCTGGCTTAGGTGGTTTGGGGAGTGTTGTGGGGAAAAAGTGGTGAGGTTCCTGGAGCAGGTGTGTCCAGGGCCCCAACACACCCGCTGTGGGCAGGCAGCCAGCCTGTCCTGTTCACACAACACCCCTTTCCCCTGCAGGGTTCCCGGAGCATGTGGAGCTGGC
>NW_011495051.1:8144799-8151703 GCF_000754665.1 Bison bison bison | reverse complement strand
CCTCGCCTACAGACCTCTCTGCCTCAGTTTCCCGCTGGCCCATCACCGCCGTGGTAGGGGGAAGCTGGGGAGGTCTGGCAGATGCAGCTGTAGACCCCAGAGCCTGCACCCCACCCCCACCAGCCCCAAGGACGCTCAAGATGCCAGATATCTGTTAAACAGTTTTATTATCGCTCCAATTAGATTCCACCCCATCCACACCCCCATTCTCATGAGCTTGGTTGAGGCAGCCCCATTAGGGGCCGGGCCCCACCAGAGCTGGGACATGGGATCTCTCTGAAGCCAGGGTTTTGACTTTCTGGGTGCTTCCGCCATCTCTCTCCGATCTGTCCGCGCTCTGGGCTGGGCTGGCATCTTGGCTATGTTCTTCTAGTCCTGGCCCTGGGGCCGTCAGTGTCTGGGACCGTCCAGTTGCCCATGTCAGTGGGGCTTGGGGACGTGGCCATCCACATAGAAGTTCCTGGTGATCTTGGGCAGGGTGAATTCGGCCCCTTCCAGCTCAGGCGTCAGCACGATCTGGCAGCCCAGCCGGGAGTTCTCTTGGAGGAGAGGGGCCATATCCAGCATGTCGTCCTCCCTGGAGTAAAGGGCGGCAGCAGTTGTTAATGGATCCAGGGGTAGGGGCCAGAAGGGAAGCTCTCCCGCCAGCAGCTGGAGGGGAGAGAAAAGCCAGGGCTGCCCTCTGCTATGGCCTGGGCGGATCCCGGAATGCCGAGGCTCAGCAACCAAGCCTTGCAGCTCAGGGCTGGGAGGGGCCACCCTGCTCACCTCTCATCAGGAGGCGGCAGAAGGTCCAGGTGGTCCTCACTCACATACACGTGGCAGGTGGAGCACGCCAAGGACGCTTCGCAGGCCCCTGGGGGCGACAAGTGAGGGACCGTTGGTGAGGGACCGTGCTTGGGCAAGCACCATTCAGAGAAGGGCTTAAAAAAAAAATCCCTTTGTTTCTTATTTTTTGGGGGGTGGGGTGGGGAGCCACACCCTCAGGCTTGTGGGATCTTAGTTCCTGATCAGCGATCAAACCCAGGTCTATGGCAATGAAAACAACTGGACCACGAAGGAATCCGGTGAATCTGTTTCACCATGTGACTCTCATTTCTCCCTCCCAGGCCTGCAGGCCCACTCTGTGCATCCTCCACCCTGTCACTGACTTGGCTGACTGTTGCTGATCTGCACACAGGTTTTGCAAACGGACTTCAGGGTTTCCCCCAAACTCTCCAGAAGGCTGATGACCAGGCTGGGCACCTGGCACCATTAATGAGCATGGACTGGACTTCAGTGTAGCTGAGAGGAGACAGGCCAGACAGGTTCCCTGTAGCCTGTGAACGCTTGCTGTGACTCTGCCACTTTGCTGGGCTGCCCTGATGCTCCGAGGGACCGACTCACTCGGCATCTAGTGCTGCAGCAGGAGAAGGGGTCAGGAAATAAAGGGGTGAATGGTACAGAGTCGAGGGTTTCCTGCTTGCCCCGGACACGTTCCCAGGCTTCTGACTGAGCGCTGGGCTTCCGGATAATGTCCTCTTCCAAACGGTTTTCATAGCTAGAATAAAATCCAAACTCGTCACCTCAGCCCTTGAGATTCTCCCACCTCACTGCACTCAGCCCCTTCGCTCAATTCCTCCATGCCAAGCTCAGCCCCTAGCACAGGACCTCTGCCCTTGGCATACTTGTGATCTGGAATGCTCTTCTCTCCAGTCTTTCCATAGCTAGGCCTTTTTGTCTTGGGGCACTACTCAGTTGTCCTCCAAGTTCCCATCTCCTATTTCTTGTCCTTCCCCCAACTCTTGTTATCCCTTTAAAAATTTCTGGACAGCATTTATCACAATCTGAAGTTACCACCATCATTTCTCGGTTTCCCTGTGCTGTGTCAACCTGCCTCTTCTCTCTGCATTCAGCACTGAGCCTGGGAGGTTGTAGATGCCTCGAGAGATACTTGTTCTAAGTAAACAGGACAGAATTCTTTCTCTTCCAGACAGGTCGGACCATGAGGGTGGAGCTACAAGACAGCTTTCTGATCCAGCAGACCCTCCCCTGTGGGCTGCAGTGACTAAGTCGCCCACCTTCCCTGTCTGGAGAAGAAACAGTCTGGGCCTTGAAACTCAAGTCATCCCCAGGTGTCTTTCTCAGCCCTCTCTCCCAGCTCATTGACATCCTCACCACATGAGACAGAGATAACCTAGTACAATCATTCCAACTACTCGCTGCACACCAACCACGTGCCAGGTATTACACACCGTACACATGAAATCTGCTTAATCCTCACAGCAACCCGGTGAGATAGGAACTAAATTATCCTACTTTATAGACGAGGAGGCTGAAAGATGGTAAGTAAGTTGCTCAGGGTCACACAGTTGGCAACAGAAAAATCTGAACACAGGCCACGTGCCTTGAAAACCCATGTTCTAATCTTTGTCATGAACTGCCAGCCAATGGATTCCAGAACAGAACTTAAGGTAGGTCTGCCAGGACTGCCCCCAATTCTCCCCCCTCCCCCAACCGCTAATGATTAAATCAGCTCCTTATTATATACACTGGGGCTTCTCAGGTGGTGCAGTGGTAAAGAATCCGCCTGCCAACGCAGGAGACGCAAGAGACGTGGGTTTGATCCCTGGGTCAGGAAAATCCTCTGGAGTAGGAAATGGCAACCCACTCCAGTATTCTTGCCTGCAAAGTTCCATGGATAGAGGAGTCCATGGGGTTGCAAAGAGTCCCAACACAACTGAGCATGTACTCATGCCATGTATACATACATACACCCAACACTATACACTTTTTAAAAGACCACTCTCCCAGTTGCTCATGATATAATTACATGTTTATGCATGGGATTATTGTCCCTATTAGGTTGAAACTGGTGTGAAATGACAAGGGCCTTATCTGCTTTTTTACATTGCTACCTGGCACACAGTATGTGTTCAATATTCACAGAAGAGTAGCACAGATTAGTGGCTAAGATAGGCTGGGTTTGAATCTAGTTTTGCCACTTACTTGACCTTGGACCAGGTCTGCTCAACCTGGGGTTCAGTTTCCTCACCTATAAAACAGGATAACATTCTCTCCTATTGCATAATGTTGTCATGAAATAGATTCAATCAGTCAAAATGTGGTAAGGGGCTTAAAGTAACGTCTGCTATTATTATCTTTCCTTTAACAAATACTGATTTAATACCTGTTACATCTAAATACCATGACAGGCAACAGATAAGTGTGAACAAGGCAAACACGGTTTCTGATCTCATTTTGGGGAGAAACGACAAAGAAGGAAACAAAACAATGAGAAGTGCTATGCAGACAATACAGCACACTGATATGAATAGAGTTATTGGGGCATGGGGACTGCAGTTGGGCTGAGAGGGATAAGACTGTCAGGAAGATGACATTTACATCAAGACCTGAAGGATGAGGAGCCAGAAGGTCTGGTGGGAAAGCACTTTCGATGGAACACCAAATGCGAAGGCCCTGAGGCAGGCATGAACTTGGCTATTTGAGGAACAGCAAGCAAGTCAGTGTGGCTAGAAGAGAGGGAGGAAAAAGGAAGAAAATACAAGCTCCTGGCGGGCAGGAGTTTTAGGAACCTCTACTAAATGCTCAATAAATAACTGCTGAATGAATAAAGATTAAGAGAGCAGGGGATGAGATCCTGTTGAGGAGTCTGAAGTTAACCATGTTGGGTGGGAAGCCGTGCAAGATTAGGTAGTGGAGAATCCTATCTGACTTGTGTTTTTTTAAAACGAATGAATAAAGATATCTCCAATTCCCTATGCCCGGCTCCCACCTTCCAGATCCAACCCATGGCGCTGGGCCAGGTGGAGAACATTGTCCCCGACTCTGCCGCTCACCGGAATCCGTTGGCCTGACCGGTCTACGAACACCACGTTCACCCTGGGGGCAGATGAGAGTGCAGATGCCTCAATTGGATGATGGGAGCAGGGGCCAGGTGGAATATAGGGTTAGGAACTCATGTTTGGGGTTTGACGGGACATGGAAATAGGGTGATGCAGAAGGGGGGACACAGGGATGAGGCTGTACGGCAACGTGGGGACCGGAGGAACCCCGTGCTATTATTAACGGGGGACTTGGCTCCCACACTCACACGTCCCCGGGCCGCTCGGGGCCGCCGGCTTCTTCCTCCCCCGCCGGGCGCGAGCCTGGAAAACACGGTTGGGTGAGCTGCCGTGCCGGGCACAGCTGGAGTACGATGGGTTAACGACGCCCGCCCGAGGCTCCCCAGGTACCTGTCGCCCGGAATTTCCTGGCTATCGCTGGCGCCGCCGCCTCCCCGGACCCCCAAAAGCCTCCAGGACGGCTCCACCAGGCACCCCTGGCAGCCCGCAGCAGGAACCCAGCATTCACACCTCCCCAGGCCACGGAGGCGGCCATGACAGGCATCACGTGACCAGGGACTAAGCATGCGCCTTGGTGCGTTTAGAAGCCACGGCCCTGTAATTACCCGAATAGAAGCGCCTTTTTTTTTTTTTTTTTTTGGGCGTCGCTGCACGGCATGGAGGCGCGTCCAGGGGAGGCTGCCAAACTGGGAGCGCAGTGCGCAGGCTCGGATGAACCAAGACCTGCAGGGCTATCCCCGACATCCCACCCAGGCATATTGTCCCAAGAACCAGCCGGGTCTGCTTTCTTTAAAACCATTTACTTACAAACTTTAATTCAGCAAAGGTTTGTGTGAGAATGGGGAGGAGACAGCCCCCCGGAGTGGATGTGGACGCCGAGTCAGGGGAGGGGAGCTGGTGGCCCAGCTGGCCAGGGTCACAGCCCAGGGTCACCTCAGGCTAACAGGTCCTGCTGGTGGGAAGGGGCAGAGTTTATCTGCACCTTGTCTTATTTTCCAGCACTGGGCCACAGGGAGGCCAGCTCTGGGTGATCTGGCTTGGGGATGACAAGGCAGGGCTCATCTTCAACATGGGGGAGAGGACAGAGGCTCAGTGAGATGCACAATGCCCAACAGACAGTAGGACAGCAGGGGAACTGGGTTAAGCTGGCAGAGAAAGCCCACCCCGCACCTAGGCCTGGGCAGAGAGGGCTGGTGGGACTGGTTTGCCAAGACCAAAACTTTGGCCTTCTACTGTCCCCACGATCGGGGACCTTGGGTAGAGGGGCCCGATCCCCAGGCCAGAGCCATTTGGTCCTGAGTCAAGCTTCCGGAGCTCAGCATCTGAGAGGCTCTGGCCGGCGGGGTCTGGGGCCTGGCTTTTAAGGCATCAGAAGGCGAGGGGACTATGGTAGGGAGCAGGGGACCCGGAGCTGGGGTACAGGCCAGAGAGGGCAGGCCAGGGCAGGAGACAGCCATGCCTGCAACAAGTGTGGGAGAGAGAAAAAAGGGCTGAGCCATTTCAAACCGGAAAGTGTGGAATGGAGGCCCAGACATGCTGGGCCTTGAAGGAATCAGAGCTGGGGGGGCAGGGAGGGAACGTCCTGGATTGTTTAAAAATAATAAAAATTAGAAAAGGAAACCAAAGTCAATTGTCAAAGTTAGAAAAGGGGGGACAGTCTCTGATCCTCACGGGAGGTCAGGGAAACCTCCAAGGCACTCGAAAGGCCAAGATACAGGAGCGACGAGGCAGGAGGGGACTCCCAGAGAGACGGACACAGGCGGACACGGTGGCGGGAGGAGGGGAGAGACAGCAGGCTGGTGCCCCTCCCTCTTAAGGCTGCAGGGTTTCCACGCTGGGAGCAGGCCAGAGGTGCAGAGTGCTCCCAGATGCCCCCCGCACTCCTTGGGCTCCTGCTGGTTGGTCAGCAAAGTCTTTCAGAGATTTTTCTATTACCCAAAGGAAAAGAAAACTAACAACAAAACACCAGAAAACCCCAAAGCGATTTGGTGCAGGCCTTTGAGCATCTCCAGCACTGGCCCTTTAGAAAATCCTCTTGCGCTTCAGGTAGGAATCTGCGTAGTGGCCACCAAGGCCCTGGGAGTGCTGGCCCACATAGCTGCCTTCTGGGCTGGGCTCGGGTGAGGGCAGCAGGTGGGCGAAGCTGCGTTTCTGTCCACCCAGTGGGGTCTGGAGACAGAGGGGAAGGGCTGGTGGGTCAGGGGCCACCCAGGGGCCACCACTCCCCAGCCCTGATGGTTCCCACCCCCTGCCCATACCTTCAGCAAGTGGCTGTGGCCATTGGGCCCAGGGCCAAGGCCCAGGAGCCCTTCTCCGGAGCCCAGTGGGGAGGAGCCAACCACCTGGGAGAAATGGGAGATGTGGGATGGGAGAGGAAGCAGCCCCTGGAGCAGAGGCGAGAGTTTCATGTTCAAATCCTGCCGCTGCCAGTTACGAGCTCTGAGACTGGGGGCTGATTATGTCATCCTTCTGGGCCTCAGTTTCTTCATCCGTGGGTTGGGGCTACATCACCCACACCCTGGGCTGCTGGGGGAGGAAGTAAGAGGCCCAGAAGCCTGGGCAGTACTACATGCAAGACATAAGGCTTGAGGAGGACGGCCTGTTTTAGCTCAACCCTGAGCAAAACTGACCCCTGCCACCCACCCGGCCGTGACACTGAAGGCCCCCGGGGCTGCGTGTGTCCTGGTTGCCCTCAGGGCCGCGTCCTTGGCGGGGGCGGCGCCTCACCTTGTTAAGGTGGCTCTGCCTGAGGCCAGCCTGCAGGCCGCTGGTGAAGCAGGACGTGGGTGAGCCCGCATAGAGGTGGGAGAGGGGCCCACCGCCACCTCCGACACCCCGTTCGCCAAAGCCACCGGGTGGGGGGGACATCTGCAGAAAGGGGGCCGCCTGAGTCAGACAGGTCACTGCTGTGCCACCCCCTTTGGGAGGTCCCCCAAAGAAGTCTGCGCTCTGGCCCCTAGGAGAGTGTGTGACAATGCCAGCAGAGGGGCCAGCCCGCCCTTCCTCCGCCGGGGAACCCCGGGACCACTAGCACATGCATGAGCACAGGCTGGGCGGGC
>NW_011495051.1:8141881-8144699 GCF_000754665.1 Bison bison bison | reverse complement strand
GCACAGGCATGAGCACAGGCTGGCCAGCTGCAGGATGAGGTCCAAGTGCAGCAGGGAAGTCACTGCAGCCGGGGCTGCATCCCCAGCCCACTGACTGCCAGATACATGAAGGGGGCCACTACGAACTCCCAAGACCCAGCTGAACTGCTTGGTGACTACAGAGAACTGCCCCCCCAACCCCCACACCCCACAGGACAGTGAGAATAATAAACTATTTCCTGTTCTAAGTCACAAAGTACTGGGACTGCTTCTTATGCAGCATGAGCTAACTGATACACCCAGGAGGTGGGATGGACAGGGAGGCTCTTACTCTGTGTCGGCTGGGTCCGTGAGGCCCAAGGGTTGGCTCCCGTGGGTGGGAGAAGAGCCGCCGAGGTCCCACATCCTGAATGAGAGTGGGAGAAGCACGTTGAATGTGGGGGGCGGAGGGGTGTCTATAACCAACCTCACCCAAATTCAGCTCCACAGCACAGCTGTCACTAGGGAAGTCTGCCTCCTCCAGGAGGAGGCAGACTCTAGTGCCTGGGGCAAACTCGGCAAGCAGGGTGGGGCAGTGGCACAGAAGCGGTGCCTGGTCCCAGGGGGTGGCTGCACCTGGACCCCAGAGGGCTGTGAAGGTATGAGGCAGGAGCTTGGGGTCTTTAAGGCAAGCAGGGCACCCAGGTGCGAACTCCTGTGGTTTCAGTAATTTGTCACTGGCATTTATCTCGATTATTTTTTAAAAAATCCAGTGTGGGCCAAACACAACACATGTGGCCAGTCTGCAACATCTGGCCTAGAAGTCAGAACCATAGAAGGAGCAGTTCTCCAGGGACCGAGATGGGGCCTGCAGAGGGGAGCAGTGAGAAGGACAGACAGAGAGGAGGCTGAGGAGAAGCAGACATGTGGCCACAGGCCTCTTGGGAGAGAAAGACTGACAGGAAGCAGGGTTTGATGATGCGCAGAGACAGACAAGACTTGAGCGCAGGGACCACGTCTGGCATGCTCCCTCCTGTCTCCCGTGCACTCAGCCCAGCCCAGCACAGTCAGTATTAGAAAGATGTCGGACTGAAGAATGACATGCTCTCGGGACACAGGGCCTTTGGAAGGGCTGCCCCCAGGGTGGCCACGTATACTTACTGAGGGGTATTCGAAGCCATAGCTGTCAGGCAGCCCTGGTTCGGGGGGTAGGCGGGCACTGGAGAGGGGGCTGAGCAGGCGGGACTTGAGCTGGAAGGCTTTGCTGCTGCCGCCACCTCCACCACCGCCTCCGGGGGCTGGGGGGTGAGGCAGGGGGCCCTCAGCTGGGCGGCGGCTTCTCCCAGCGCCTCCCCAGCCCCGGGCCTCCTTACCCGCCAGGTTGCTGGCTGGGAGCAGGCTGTGTAGGTTCAGGTAGGGATTCAGGGGGATCCGGAAGTCCTTGGGGGGCTCCCCGAGCAGAGAGACCTGTGGTGGGAGGGCTAGATTCATGAGGGCCTCTGGCACGGGGGAGCTTGCAGGGCGGGAGGCTGGGGTGATGGCTGGGCACCAAGTGGGGCCTTACCCCAGGGGGCGTTGGCAGAGGCCCACTGTCTTTCTGGAGGCCTCTGAGGCCCGCACCTCGGAGCCCCACGGGGGCGGGGGGTGGAGTAAGCTGGGGTGCTGGAGGACCCAGGCCCATGGGTTCCCGGTCACCTCCAGAGGGGCCGAGCAGTGGCGGCAGCAGGGGTGGTGGCTTCCCTCGCCGGGGTGGCAGCTCAGGGGGCAGGCCCCCTCCTACAGAAAGAAGAAGGGTGTCAGCAGCCCAACCACACAGGACCCCTTCTTCTGGGGCCTGGGAGCCTCTGCTTGAACCAGGGCCACTAAGTTTCGGACACTGAGCAGCATTCTCGAAGTCCATCAACTCCCAGGACGTCCGTGACTCCCCAAGGAGGCGGGCACCATGTGCTCAACTGACAGGTCGGGACTCAGACAGGTTAGGTCACTTGCCCAGAGCTGCACAGCTGGGAATGTACCACACCCAGGGAGGAGAGGGAAGGGGAAGTGGGATGAAGCCCAGAGAGATGGGGAGGAGGGAGTTGGCATTACCTGCAGACAGCTCCCCGAGGAGGGGGTTGGCTGGCTGGGCCCCAGGCTGGAGAGTGCCCAGAGGAGAGTCTCCCAAGATCCCAGGTTTCTAGGGACAGAGGACAATGAGCTGGAGATGAGACGGGGGGCCACAGGCCCAGCCCACAGCCAATCACAGGCAGACACAGGGCATCTCCCAATGTCTGTGACACCCTGGCCATTACCCACCCGCCAACAGTGACCAGGGGCCTCCTGCATGCCAGGGCCTGCCCGGGTGCTGGGGAGACCCCGGGAACATGGGATGGGCCATGCTCAGCGGGTCAAAGCCTGTCACCCAGTCAGTTACTGTCAGCAATTCACACAGTGATGTCCACCGGTTCACACCTAGTCCCCTTGCTGATTATCACAGACGCACAGCGTCTAACACACACAACCACCCTGATTGGAGATGCAGTGTGTGACAGCCACACGTAGATTCAGTCACTCTTATTCACACAACAGCCCACGCCCACAGCCTCACCTGTCAGTTACCCTCAGACACACCCGAGCCGCTGACTCGGCCCCAGTGAATCAAACTGGACAGGGTGGCGCGTGTTTCTGTGTATGTGTGCGCTGTCGCTTCAGTCCTGTCCGACTCTGACATTAAGGACTGTAGCCCGCCAGGCTCCTCTGTCCATGTGATTCTCCAGGCAAGAATACTGGAGTAGGTTGCTGTGCCCTCCTCCAGGGGCTCTTCCCTACCTTAAGTCTCGTGCATCGGCAGGCGGGTTCTTTACCACTAGCGCCGCCTATG
>NW_011495051.1:8140299-8141781 GCF_000754665.1 Bison bison bison | reverse complement strand
CTATGTGTGGTATGTCAGTTTTTCCGTGTGTGTGTTGAGGGGGTGGGGACGAGAGGCCCCTCTATTCCCCTGTGGGGCCTTGGCTTTCACTAAGTCACTTCCTGAGCACCTGCGAACCAGGCCCCCAGGGACACAGTCCGAGGGCCCACAGCTGGTAGATGGTAAGCTACCCGTTGGCAGAAGCAGCAGTGCTGGAAATGGAATCACGAGGGGCTGCGGGATGTGTGTGAGGGAGCCTGTGGCCCATAGGCCTGAGGTTACCTTCTGACTCTGGGTCTGGAGGGCAAGCTGCAGCAGCGCCGTGGACAGGGCAGGCCCGTTGAGCAGCGGCACAGCCGGGGGCGCACCTAGGAGGCCTAGCGGGAGACCCAGAAAATGAAGCGGTCCAAGGGTGGAACCCCCCACCCCCACCCCCCGAGGAAGCACAGCACCAGGCCCATTGAGAACATGAGGACAACTGACATACCCCAAGAAACAGCCTGGGTGATGAGTTCCCTCCTCACCCCCCAGGGATGGACAGTCCCTCCTCCATGACCCTGCCCCCTTGCAAAGGACTCAGGGCACCAGCTCCCTTGGGGAGCGTCATCCCAGACCCTCTTTGTGGGCTCATGTCACTTGGAGCTCAGACAGCAAGAGTCCAGGGAAGTGCCCAGTTCTGAGTGCTGGGCCGCCCTCGCCTTACCCTGCTTGCCACCCGCGCCACCGTGGAGCAGGGGGTTGAGCAGCAGCTGGAGGGAAGCAGAGGGCCCCAGGTTGTTGAGCAGCTGCAGGATGTTGGGCTCTGGCAGGAGCCCTTTGCCCCGATTGAGGGCCTGCAGAGAGGATCAGAGGGGCAGTTCAGAGCCTTGCCTGACTCCTTGGCTTCCCCATGCCCCTCCTCTGGGGCACCCGCCCCCCCGCAGCACACACTCACCGTGGCCTGGGCAGCAATGAGAGCAGCCAGCATGCTGCGGCCAGGGGGCCCGGGGGCGCAGAAGGAGACGCGCAGATGGCTGCCTCCCAGGGCCAGGCCGTCTGCCCGCTGCTGGGCCTCCTCTGCCATCTCTGCCGTCTCGTACTCCAACACAGCGAAGCCCTTCAGCTGCCCGTCCTGGCCATATGCCAGCTGTGGAGGGGAGAGACAGTCCTGAGCACCAGGGTGGCAGTGACCACCATCAACTGAAGTGACAGCCATGACCAGATGAGGATTCTGATGACAGTAACCCCCAGAGACAGAATGGACTCTGGGCCCTGTGCCCAGTTCCTGTGTTAACTCATCGAACCTTCTCAACAGCCCTGGGAGGCTGTATCCTGCCCATTATTCAGAGGGGACAACTGAGGCTCAGAGAGGTCAGCATGCTCAAGGTCACACTGCTGGTGGGAGGGCAGAGCCAGGCTTCCCACTGGTCAGAGCCACCAGGCCTTGTGCCAGTGCCTCTTGGGGACGTTGCCTGGGTTTCCAGAGTACACACTGCAGGGCCTGGAGAGGACGGGCTGGTGGGA
>NW_011495051.1:8133416-8140199 GCF_000754665.1 Bison bison bison | reverse complement strand
GGTGGGAGAAGCAGGTAGCTCTGGAGTTCAGCCCGACCGCACACCTCAGGCCGAGGATGCTACAGGTGCAGCTGGGAAGGGCACACAGTCTGATGATGAGGCAGATGGTCACTGAGCTCGGGTTTAAGGCTGGTAGTGCTGGGCAGGAGGGTGGGGTCACACAGCCAGTGTGTGGCAGAAATAGAGATGTGATCACGAGTGAGCCAGAGGCCCCTTCACCTGCCTTAACAGCAGTCATTTGGTACTTCAGGCCCTCAGCCCTCAATCCTGGGGGAGGATGTGTTCCAGGCCTTTTTTTTTTTAATTTTATTAGCTACATTGCACAGCATATGGGATCTTAGTCCTAACCAGGGATCAAACCCACACCCCTTGCACTAGAGGCACAGCATCTTAACCATTGGACCACCAAAGAAGTCCCTGTGTTCCAGGATTGAGGATGTTTTGGAGATGAGAAGAGGGAGCCAAACATACCCTATGTTATGTATCAGTCACCCCCAGGGGGTTCTGGGGCACCCTGGAAATCAAGCTTGAGAATAGCTGGGCAGCAAGATGCAAAGAGGAAGGCCACAGATGACCCCATGTCAGTTTGACTCAGACAACAAGACTCTTTGGTTTTCAGGGTGTTGTGGCTGCTAGACACTTGTCCAGGGCTGTCCCAGGGTGGGCAGATCCTGGCAGAGCGTCTGGCTGGGCCCCACACGCCCATGGGCCAGGGGCCACAGGTGCTGTTTCACTGCACCCCGGATACAGGTGGTCTCAGCACACGCACTTTGCAGGTGAAGTAACTCCCTGCAATTCAGGAGGCTCCAGTTCAATCCCTGAGTTGGGAAGATCCCCTGGAGATGATTATCCCCCAGTATCCTTGCCTGGAGAATTCCATGGACAGAGGAACCTAGCGGGCTACAGTCCACGGGGTTGCAGAGAGTCAGACGTGACTGAGCAACTAACGCCACTACATAGCACTCATAGTTTTTAAGCAACTTTGCGACAAAATGAACCAATTAAGATATGTAGGCACATGGGGAGGGAGGTGGGAGGGGGTTCAGGATGGGGAACACGTGTATACCCGTGGGAGATTCATGTTGATGTATGGCAAAATGAATACAATATTGTAATTGGCCTCCAATTAAGATAAATAAATTTATATTAAAAAAAATATGTAGGGACTTCCCTGGCAGTCAGGGCTCTGAACTTCCACTATAGGGGGCAAGGGTTTGATCCCTGGTCAGCAGTGAACTAGGATCTCAATAGTTCTGTGCAGCCAAAAATTTTTTTTAAAGAATAAATACAAATGACATGTATATTTGTTGTTGTTTAGTTGCTAAATTGTGTCTGACTCTTTTGCGACCCTATGGATTACAGCCCGTCAGGCTCCTCTGTCCATGGGATTTCCCGGACAAGAATACTGGAGTGAGTTGCCATTTCCTTCTCCAGGGGATCTTCTCCACCCAGGGATGGAACTTGCATCTCTTGCTTGGCATGCAGATTCTTTACCACTGAGCCACCTGGGAAGCCATATATATATATCCATATATCCATATATATGCACATACATAAATTGACCTGTTGATAAATGGCAGAGTGAACCAGACTAGGCTGCTATGGGCTTTCCTTCATGCTCTCCTCTTGATCATGTAGGAAATAAAATGCCCCCTGACATGGGCAGCAAATTCCCTTATGGGAGGTGGGGGTGCCCAGTTAAGAGCGTGGGCCCCTGGTCAGCTGCCTGATCTTGACTCCCAGTCCATCTCTTTCTGGCCAGTTTGGGGAGGTCACTGCAAGTGCCCATCCATGCCCCCTGGTTTCCTCATCTGTAAGATGAGACCATCAGCTGGATCCACTGGGTAGGGTGGCTGTGGGTGGGGGCCTAGTGCCCACTGGCCCAGGCAGGGAAAGTCTGGCCTTCAGCCCACTTGTAGTGAACACTTCACCTTTGCTGCTGGCCAGGCCCTGCACCAAGGCCTGGATGGGCTGCTTCTCACAATCACATCCATCTCATCCGATGAATATAGAAAGGGGTCAAAGGGCAATCGAAACCGTGTGGCTCCTAAATAGGGGGATGGAGGCTCAGGCTTTGACCTGGTTAACTCCCAAGCCCAGGCTCTGTTCAACAAGGATGCCCTGTGTGACTGGGCTCCTTGGAGGCGGTCACCTCCCGGCCAGGGATTCAGCAGATATATAAGCGGGGGAATGAGTGAGCAACCATTCACAATAACCCAGTCATAAAGCAGGACCAGATCCGTTCTGAGATGGGGACAGCCACACCCAGAGAGAGAACCTGTAATTGGTCATGGTCTTGCTGCCTTCAATCTCCAGTCAGTGGCTGCTGACTGTAAGTATATGTCACCTGTGTCCTGCGTCCCATCCAGGGCCTGGCACACAGTAGGCGTGCTGCAAAAGGAGCAGCAAGAAGTGGGGTTCCTACTAACACCAGTTCCCTGGCACCAACATCCACGGCAGCAGACCTGGGCTCTGAGCCCATATCCCAGCCTCCTCCAGGGTGGCCTGGGCTTCCTGGGCTGCCTCTGTCCACCCTGGCTGTCTGTCCTCGGATGTGTCCAGTGTGTGCTGAAGGAATGTCCACTCTGGGGACCTGGGAGCTCTCTGAGAGCTGGGCCTGGCCTATTCTCGCCCCACTGCACCTGTCACAGGGCTAGGCACCCTTACAGAAGGGCCTGACAAGTGAGACCAGAATGAACTAGGGATTGTTGTCCTAAACCACCACATGAGGGCTGAATCTCTACTTACAAGGGTAGGAAGGAAACCAAGACTCAGAGAGTGAGTGACCTGTCTGGGGCCACAGGGCAGGGCTGGGATCTGGCCATGTGTGACTTGCGGTGGGCTCTTCCAGTGGCCTCCTTGATGCTGGCCCTGGGGTCTGGAGGCATGAGCACAGGGGTGGATGTGAACGCAGGGTGAGCGGGTCTCAAAGCATTTTTTTTTTTTTTACAAAAGTAGCCTTGTTTGCATTTTCCAGGGGGAGGTTAAGCAAGTCGCCAGAGGGTGCGCAGGGATCTGAACCCCAGCCATCTGGCTCCTAGCTGGGCTGTCACCCACTGTACCACATGGCCTTTCTAACAAGAACACCATTCAAAGTGGCCTCACTGAAAGGGAACCCAGAAGACTGGAGAGAGCAGGTGACTCACATGGCCCCTCCGAGGTGCTCTGGGCTTCACATCTGCTCCCCCAGGTCCCTGCACCGGGCACCGGGCTTACCTGGCAGAAGGTGGGGGTGTGGACGGCTGACAGCGCCCGGCGCAGGGCATCCACATCACTGAAGCCAGGCGGCAGGCGGTCAACACAGAGGCAGCGGGAGTGGAGCAGGGCAGGTGTCAGCTGCCGGGCATCTGTCCAGTGCACGTAGAGGGTGCGTGGGCCCAGAGGCTTGCCCAGCAGGTCTGACTTGGCACGGGCGGCCGAGTCTTTCTTCATGTACTCGGCGAAGCCGTAGCCCTTGGAGTGACCAGTGCGCTCACTGTAGACCAGGAAGCAGCGCTCCAGGCTACCGAAGGGCCGCACCAGCTCCTCGAACTGCTGCTGTGTGAGGCTGGGGGGCAGGTTGGCCACGCAGAGCAGGGCGTCCGTGGGCTGCAGCTGCACCGAGAGCTCCCGCTCCCGCAGGCGGCTCTGGTGGAAGGCGCTGATGGCGGCCTCCGCCTGCTCCCCATTCAGCAGCGTCACAAAGGCTGCGGCAGGTGGGAGCATGGGGTCAGTGGGGCCCCCCGAGGGCCTGCGCCTCTACCCCATGTCCGCCCACACCCACCTCCCTCTAAACCACACGTGACCTCAGGAATACTGAACCACCAGGACATCATGGGCACCAGCGGATTGGAAGAGTCACCAGCAGTAGGCAACAATAGCCAGTGTCGCCTGGCTCCTCCAGGCTTGCTCCTTACAACCCATAGTGATGCTCACCCACTGGGGGCCTGGCCCCATCCTAAGAACTACTGTGTTGGCCAAAAAGTTTGTTTGGGTTTTTCCATAAGATATGCCATGTGGGGTAGTAGTGGTTACCCATGTGGTCCCTGGAGCCTGGGTTTCAACGCCAGCCCCTGAGTGGCTCTGAAGTCTGTTTCCTCCTTTGTCAAATGGGAATAACTTCCTCCTCACAACCACTATCTTTCCAGCAAGGAAATGGGCACAGGGCAGTGCCCTGCTCAAGTGGAGAAGCCTGGACTTGAACCCCGGCAGGCTGCCTCCCAGGCACCCACAGTTTTTCAGATGTTTTAATGCTTTTGGCTTCATAGCCAACTCTAACAGGCCATGTCCAATTTGCGGGTGAGAAAACCAAAGCTCGGGAGGGTAAGTCACTTGCCTGTGGCCAAACAGTGAGGACAGACCAGGACAAGAACACAGGACTCTTAGCCTCCGAGGTCCAAGATCTTACCCACAACCCTAGTCCACCAGGTAGGCCTCGAGGGGTCACCTATGCTCAGCTCCTCCTCACCCATGTTACAGACTGCAGGCAACGGCCCTGGCAGGTTTAACACCTGGCACGATGCCTGGTGGATACAGACATCCTCCATGCAGGGGGCCAAGACCAGTCCCTGTTCCCATAGAAATGACGACCGCGTGGAGGCAGGCGAGTGGGTCAGCAGCGACAGCCTAGGGTGGTCAGTGCTATGATGAGGTACAGGGTGTGCTTGGGCACTCGGAGGAGCCGCCCTGAATGGAAGAGACGTTAAAAACAGAGGGAACAGCCTGGAACCTTACACACCTGAAGAGATGGTAAGGCTGAGGTACCTCTTTGCAAGGTAATATCAGGAGGAGCTCAGACAGGTTGTGAGGAGACAGAAGCATGATCACTGTTAGGACCAGGTTTGATCAGATTTGTAATCAGATCAGAGCTGGCTGCCTAGGGGAAGGCAGGCAGGTGAGTGAAATCGTGGAAGCAGAGAGGCCAGAGGGAGGCCGTCATTTCGGGAGGCATGTCTCCTAGACCCAGGGCAGGACAGATTATTGCTCCAATCTGTCCCTCATCTTGGGTGTCCATCGTGGGGCATCCTTGCTGTTTCTCTTCCAGGCCACCCAGAAGATACCTGGGTACTGGGGACCCCATCCCAAACATTCCCTCTGCTGGCCAGTCCACCAGGCCTGTCTGACCTTCTTCAAGTCCTCCAGAATAACTGGTGCCCTTCCAATCCCTTGGCTCCCATCTGGTTCACGGCCCCCCTCTCTCTGCTGAATGTTGGGCCTGAAGTTCAGGAGACACTGGGCCAGGACTCTCAAGCTTCAGGGACTGTCATCACCTGCCACTAGGCCACCCCACCCCACCCCAGGGTCCCACAAACCTGTCCCTTTGTACTTGTCCACAAAGCAGTACTTGAGCTCATAGTCGCTGAGCAGGTCGTGCACCTCCTGTGGAGACAAGCCAAAGCACAGAGAATCATGGAGAAATGAAGAGAGCAACCCAGTGGCACGTTCACGAGGACCAGCTATGAAGGCAGGTCAATCACCAGCCCCATTTTACATGTGAGAAAATGGAGTTTCAGAGCAGTTGCTTGCCCAAGGCCATTGCAGCCATACCTGGCAGGGCTGGGAGGCCGAGCTCAGCTATAGAACCCATGCTTTTAACCAACACAACACGCTCTTATTAGACAGTCAGGTCGGTCTGAGTTCAAGACCCAGTTCTGCCCACAGGGAAGTTGTTTAACCCACCTGAACCTCAGTTTGCAAAACTGACTCAACAACCCTGCAAATCGGGTATTAACAAGTCCATTTTGTAGATGAGGAAACAGGCTCAGAGAGGTGAAGGAAATTGTCAAAGGTCAAGCAGCTGGTCATGGCACGGCAGTGGGAATGCCACCCCTGGGTACCTGACTGGGGACCCTGTGTACTTAATAAGCCCACATTGTGTGGCTTCACGTGCCTCCCCATTCCCTCCTACTGACAGCTTCCTGCAAGCCAGCTGCGGAGGCGAGGCTCTGGGGCCTTTTATTGCCAGACACACTGTGCACCCTGCAGGAGATAAGAAACGCTTCCGGCTGGGAGATGGTGGGCAGTAGGAGGTTGACTGACTGTAGAAACACCTGTCTCAGATCTGTCCCCAAATCACACCCCTTCCAACACTCCTAGGGTCTCACCACCCATGGGCAGAGAGAGCCAGTGGCAGGTGTGCTGGAGGGGCCAGGGGAGTAGGGATTCTCCACAGCAGGGACAAAGAACCCATTCCATTGCTGAAGGGTAGGGCAGACTAGGTTCAATCTTCCCGGGTCCAAAGAGCACTGGGAAGTCCTGCCCCATTTGGCGCCAAGAGAAGGGCACCCATGGATTACAAGGATCAGCCAAGGAGGGCTACATGGAACAATGCCCCCTCCTTCTCTGCAGGCCTGTGGCATGGGGACAGGAGATGACTCCATTTTTCCAAATTAATCCTGAGGCTTTTGAGGAAAAAAGACCCCTGGGGCTGCCTTAACTTCCGATCTACCCCTAAAAGAAATTCAAAAACGCTTGCTATAGAAAGGCACATTCTAGTCAACCATGAAGCTTATGGATATGAGATCCCACCACTCCATGCTAGAGCAGGAAGCAACTGGCGTCCCTGATTCCACTGTCCCAATCTGGCTGTCCATTCACTATCCCCCCAACATGGCCAAAGCTGCCCGCCCCTTTCCATTCCCCGCCCCCTTCAACCACTTGGCTCCTTCCAAGCCTCTGGTCGCCCCTAGCAACGTCCTCCCTCAGTCCAAAGTTGGTTTCTCCCTCCATCTCCGACCCCCTACGTCCCGCTCTTGGTCTCTCCCGATCCCGCGTGGACTCACCGCCGACGACCCCCCCCCCCGG
>NW_011495051.1:8127462-8133316 GCF_000754665.1 Bison bison bison | reverse complement strand
GCACGCCACCGTTGGTGTCGCCCGGTTCCCCCCGCGCACGCGCACGGTGGTATTTCCCGCCACGCTCCCACACGGCCCCCCCCCCCATACCTGGTTGGTCACGTCCCCCGGGAGGCCCCGGATCAGTATCTTGCGGCGGTTACGGAACTGGCGCTCGGTGTGTTCCAGGCGTTTCCGGATCTCCTCTGGATCTAGTGGCGGCAGTTCTTCTTCAGGCACCCGGCGCTCCGCGGCATCACCAGCCTCAACCTCGGCCCCAGCCTCTGGGCTCAGCGGCGGCCGGTGAGTAACGGACACGTCGGCCGCCATCTTGGGAAACCCGGCGCCTTCTGGGACCAGCGAGCCGGGGCGGAGCGGCATAGAGCGGCAACGAGGACGCGACCGACGATTGGCCAAGAGGAGCCCCGCCTCCCCTCGACTCCTTCAGTCCATTGGGTAAGCCTCGGCCCGCCCCTCGGTGTTCAAGCCCTGTCTGGGCACTACAGGTTCCGCCCTTTTCCGCTATCGCGATGTCACTCAATAGACTCGCGAAGCTGCGAGATGGAATCAAGCCACTGTGTAAGGATTTTAAAGCCTTTATTCGGAATTTGAAGATAGATACAGCCAAGCCCCCGTCGTCTTTGCTCAGTATCACTGAGCTCAGGATAACTCCTCTGCCACAGTCACGGGCTGTGTAGACGTGAGGCGCCACCGGGTGCTCCTTGGCGTCAGGTGGTAAATGTCATGTTGCCTCTGCACCCAAAAGACGTACACTGAGGCTGCAGCGAGAGTCACCAAGCCCAAGATCGCTAACACTCCCAGGACGATGTTGATAGTGACCGGGTTCCGACCTGTGCGGAAAAGCGAAGAATAAATACGCTCGTCTCAGCCCCTCCTAAACTTGCCCATCTAGGATAAATAACGCCTTGCCGAGGCTCACCTTGAACGTCCATCATCACTAACATTTTGTCCGTGCCCCGTGAACTGGCCGCCTGGCAGCTGTAGGTACCACTGTAGTTTAACAAGACGAGGAATGGAATCCCGACGGGCACCTTAAACTTGGAGCCTTCCCGCAGACACTGTAGCTGGGGGTTCGGGTTGCCCCGGGCCTGGCACTGCAGGATATGCATAGTCTTTTCTTTCCACATCAAGCGTTGGGGACATTTAGCTCTGTCAATCGTGGGGCCGTCTGTGGGACCGCCAAATGATCAGACACACCCAACACAGCCGAGGCACAATGGGGCAAGGGAGAGACAAGTCTCAAATCAAGGAAGCAAGGGATTAAAGGTCAGCGTGACCTACTCACACAGGACACGCAACTGGATGCTCCTATTACGGTGCAATGTCACCCCATGCACCTTGAGGGTGGCATTGCAGAAGAAGGTGCGCCTGTCGTCCATCTCGGTGGCCTTTAGCTGAAGCTGGGCAGGCTGTCCTGGTACCGCGGCTGGAACTCCGTCCAGCATGACCTGGACTTGGGGTCCGGCCGCGCAAGTGACAGTCACTGGGGTCCCCTCGGTGGCGTTAGACTCACTCAGGTTCAGGTTGGGCCCCTGGAATCCTAAAGGCGGGGCATTTCCCAGGAGTTTGCTGACCACACACCTCCCTTGGGTGAAGCCCTGCCCCCACCTGCGTCCTTCCCCTCGGGGTATCCAGGCTACCCCTTCGTCTACTCTGCAGCCCTCACCCGACCCAGTTTCGGGCACTCAGGCTCCTCTCGGGTTACTTAGGCCCCTCCTGTCTCAGGTTTAGTCTTTGTGTGCCACGCCCCCTTGGGCTGAAGGCCGTCACGTTCTCTTGGGTCAGCCCCGCCCCTCGTTTCCTGAGCTATTTTGTCTCCGCCCCCTATTACTACTACTTTTACTATGGGACTTCCCTGATAGCTCAGTTGGTAAAGAATCCGCCTGCAATGCAGGAGACCCCGGTTCGATTCCTGGGTCGGGAAGATCCGCTGGAGAAGGGATAGGCTACCCACTCCAGTATTCTGGCCTGGAGAATTCCATGGACTATACAGTCCATGTCACAAAGAGTCGGACACTTTCACTTTTCCTCTTACTACACGTAGTCACGTTCCCGGGTCAGCCCCACCCCTCGCCTCCTGAGCAGTTTTGGCTCCGCCCCCTCTTACTATAGGCAACCAAGCTCTCCCGGGTCTCTCGGTTCTCGACCCCCAAGGTTACGTTGCAGACAATCTCTTGGGTGCCCTCCTGTTCGGTTTTCGCTGTGGCTGTGGCCGTGAGCGTGTCCGCGTGGCTCACTACTGTGGCATTCAGCATCTGGTTCCCCAGCGCCAGTTGAATATGGGCCTCCGACGCTGGGAACAGCCCATCTAGGCTGCAGTTAACAGGCCAGGAGGTTTCCATCTCCCAGAACCGAGGGAAAACGAGGCGCGGGGCGGTCTTGGGCATGGCTTGAAAGAAGAATAGAAGTGAGCAGGTGGAGGTCTCACAGCTGTGGAGATCCTTTTCCCCATGACATTCATCCCCCTAAACTAGGGTCCTTCTTTCCCAGGATACCTTGCAGCCTGCATCACTCCCTTTCCAGAACACACACAGCCTTCTTCAGAAGTTCCAAGGCTGTGAGCCTCCCATCTGAGGCTACCCTGCCCAATGGCCAAGGGCATGTGTTCCTTAAAGCCCTGAGGGCCAGGCCACCCCATTCTCAGGAATTCCCGTGGCCAGGGAACACTTAACTCTGGCTCCACTCATCACCCACCGTCTGCAGTTCTTTCCCTCACCATAGGTCTGGAGCTTCCTGGGGGCTGAGGTGTTCTGGAAGAGTTGCAGTCCTTGGGACCGCAGGTCCAGTTCAGAGCGGCAGGAGAAATTGGTGCCATGGTCCTCTCTTCTCGGCTGCACCATGAACGTGACCTTGGCGGGCTCCTCCTTTCCCACGGGCTGCCGGCCCAGCTCCTCCTCCCGGCGGAGAAGCACCACGGTGAGGTGGTCCCGGGGGGCCCCGCCAAACACCAGGCAGCTCAGGTTGAGTTGTTCACCTAACGGCTGCCAGAGGGGCAGGGGTGCCAGCTCCACACGCTTTGGGAACCCTGAATGGAGGCGTGTGAAGGGGAGAGTAGAACTTACCAGCCAGCCCGGCAAAGACCACAGTGGAGAGGAGCCCAGGGTGGCCCAGTGCAGGACTGTGAACTTCAAGTTAATAAACCTGCTGGACTTACAAGTGTGCTAGTATATGTGTTTGCCATTATCATTAACAGCATGATTATTATTTCCTGTTTTGTTGGACTCCTTGGCAGGCATTGAAATGAATCAGTTTTTCTGTTCACAGTTAAGGGGGCGGGGGGGGAGCAAGGAAGAGGACTAAAGTTTATGGCCATTTATGATGTTAATAGTAATCATAACACTTCCTGTTTATCTTGAGTTTTCCTTCCTCTTTCCAAATGTCATCTACCTTCATTCACACACCAACCAAGTGAAATCTCCTCTATTCTTCCCTTTTATGGACAGAGAAACAGGCCCAGCGAGGTGAGGTAGTCTGCCCAAGGATGTGCAGCCAGGAAGGGGCAGAGCCAGGCTTAGATAATGGGTTTCCCAAACTCCAGATCTGTGTGCCCACCTACCTCCATGACATTAGATCTGGGAAGTCCCCTGACCCCTCCTTCAGCCTCTGGCCTGGACTCTGATCTTGGCCTTTCCCAGAGCTTGGTCCAGTCCTCCCCAGTCTGTCCCAAGTGCTCAAGGCCTACGGCAGCCTCTTGAGGGTGCTCTGTACAGTCCTGGGGGTACTCAACAGATCCAGGCTGGGTCCAATCCCAGCTGCAGCTGCAGTGGCTCTCAAAGGCACACATTCCAAACCCTGGTCCTCCCCTGGGGGAGCAGCTCTCAAGCCTGGCTCTGAAGCTGTCACAGGCCTGTAGACTGGCTTCCATGGAAAATTTTTAACATCTAAACATTTACAGGGCTTCTCTGGTGGCTCAGTGGTAAAGAACCTGCCTGCCAATGCAAGAGATTCAGGTTTGACTCCTCGTCCAGAAAGTTCCCCTGGAGAAGGAAATGGCAACCCACTCCAGTATTCTTGCCTGGAGAATCCCCATGGAGAGAGGAGCCTGGTGGGCTACAGTCCACAGGGTCGCAAGGAGTCAGCCACGACTTAGCAACTGAACAACAACAAATGTACACTTTTAGAGTATTTAACAAGGAGGCCTCCATCTTAACCTCCACTCAAGGGCTAGTTGTATGGTAGCCAATGCTGATTATGCCTGAGCTCTCTATGGTGGATGAGGGAGCCCGCATGTGGAGTATTCGCCAATTTCTGTGGTGTAAATACTCCCACTCTGGGCTGATTTAAAGCCACTCAATGTGACACAGAGTTGGGAAGAGATGAGCCCAGTGGGCTCTTGTGAGCCAGGACAAATAGGCTCCTGCACAGCACTGGACAGAGGCATCTCACAGTCACACAGACGGGGATACCCAGATACACACGTAGGCAAACGTGCGGATATACACACAAAGACACATATAGACACATACTGGCCCAGACATCCACACATGCTCAGAAACAGACATACTCACATAGATACACACGCGGGCACAGGTACTGACACATACACATGCGCAGGCACACACAGATACAAATCCAGGGGCTTCCTTGGTGGCTCCGTGGTAAAGAATCCACCTGTCAATACAGAAGACATGGGTTCGATCCCTGATCCAGGAAGATCGCACATGCCAAGGAGCAGCTAAGCCTGTGCACCACAACTACTGAGTCTGTGTTCCAGAGCCCGAGAGCTACAACTACTGAAGCCCGTGCATCCTAGAGCCCGGGTTCTGCAACAAGAGAAGCCATGAGAAGCCCGAGCACTGCAACAAGAGAGTAGGCCCGCTTGCCACAATGAGAGAAAAGCTTCTGAAGCAATGCAGACCCAGCCCAGCCAAAAACAAATAAATAAAAATTTTAAAGTTATTTTTAAAAGATACAAGTCCAGAGACACACGCAGGCACACACAGCATACAAACACATTTGTAGACATACAAGTACACTCACACAAAGATAAGGACACTCAGATCCACATGCTCACAGACATACAGGTACACAACCATGAATACAGACACTAGTGTGCGCACAGGAAGAGCATACACACAGCTCCAGATGTACACTACACTTTTCTGAGGCCTCACAAAACCGTCGGCACCCTGAGTGATGTACTCAGCTATTTCCTAGTCTATTGGGTTGTTTTGTTTGTTTGTTTTTGGCTGCACCACGTGGCTTGTGGGATCTTAGTTCCCCGTCCAGGGACTGAACCTTGGACCTTTAGCAGTGAAAGCGCTGAGTCCTAACCACTGGACAGCTGGGGAATTCCCTGTCTTCTTTTAAATTCAGAGAACCTGGAAGGATTCATAAGAAACTGGTAACAGAGATATCAGGTCTGGAGAGGAAGACTTCAGCTGTGAAGAGCAGGGATTTGAGACCTGGACTCCAGGCATCTCTGCTCATGGACCCTGGCAAGTGACTTTACCCCCGCTGAGCCTCAGTTTCCTCATCTGTGAAATGAGGCTCATGAGTGTACCTCCCCAGCCCGGGCTTGCATAAGTGCTTTTGGGTGAGCGCCTAGGCGTCTGCACTAAAAACAACAGCCACTCACAGCCGACACTAGGTGAATGGAGACTTGACACTGACTCCCCCTTTTTTTTTAATACTTTCCAATTTGGGAACCACATGAATTTATTACCTGTCATAAAAATAAAAGCAACAGGAGACTTCCCTGGTGGTCCAGTGGCTAAGACTCCACTCTCCCAATGCACAGGGGTTCAATCCCTGGTCAGGGAACTAGATCCTACCTCCCGCTTGCCACAACTAAGACTCAGGGCAGCCAAATAAATAAGTAAATACAAAAAAAAAAAAAAAAAGGGAATTCCCT
>NW_011495051.1:8126561-8127362 GCF_000754665.1 Bison bison bison | reverse complement strand
AAAAAAAAAAAAAAGTAGGGACTTCCTTGGTAGTCCAGTGATTAAGAATCTGCCTTGCAATTCAGGGGACACGAGGTCAATCCCTGGTTGGGGAACTAAAATTCCCTATGCCACAGAGCAACAAAGCCCCAGAGCCACATGTTCTGTGAGCCCGCATGTCACAACTACTGAAGCCCATGTGCCACAACTAGAGTCTATGCACCACGAAGAAAGATCCCGTGGGCTGCAACTAAGACCTAACGCAGCCAAACTAAATAAATAAATAACTATATTAAAAGAAATTTTAAAAATTGAGTAAAAGACATGTCCTTTTTTTTTGGCCATACTGAGAGCGTTCCACAGTTTTAGTTCCTTGACTAGAGATTGAACCCAGCCCCTTGGCAGTGAAATCCTGGAGTCCTAACCACTGGACGACCAAGGAATTCCTGAAATATCATTTTTAAAATGCTTATTGGGCTTCCCAGGTGGCACTAGTGGTAAAGAACCCACCTGCCAATGCAAGAGACTCAAGAAATGCAGGTTGGATCCTTGGGTCAGGAAGATTCCCCTGGAGGAGAGCACGGCAACCCACTCCAGTACTCTTGTCTGGAGAATCCCATGGACAGAGGAGCCTGGTGGGCTACAGTCCATGGGATCACAAAGAGTCCGACACGACTGAGGCAACTTAGCACGCATGCACACACACAAAATGCTTATTGAGAACCAGATAAGTTGATTTCACAGCTGCTGCTTTGGCATGCGGTTGAGATGTACCCCGTATCTCTGACTCTCTCTCTCTCTCTCTCTCTCTCTCTCTCTCTC
>NW_011495051.1:8126364-8126461 GCF_000754665.1 Bison bison bison | reverse complement strand
TCTCCAGGGAGAGAGGAGCCTGGTGGGCTACAGTCCACAGGGTCGCAAGGAGTCAGCCACGACTTAGCAACTGAACAACAACAAATGTACACTTTTA
>NW_011495051.1:8122820-8126264 GCF_000754665.1 Bison bison bison | reverse complement strand
CTCTCTCTCTCTCTCTCTCTCTCTCTCTCTCTCTCACACACACCCAGGTCTGAGCTCTGACTGAGTGTCCAGGTCCATTTGTGCAAATTCAGGGCCCCAGCCCCACCTTGCTCCCTGCACCACTGGTCATCTACCCCCACCACTGCCCAAGGCCATCCCACCTCCAGCCACGGCTACTCACCAAACACTGTGATGTTAGAGAAACCCACCACCTGGGACTTATTGCAGATGCCAGAGCAGAGAATTTCCATGTCGCCAGTCACGTTGGTGAGACGGAAGGCTGCCCAGCCCAGGCCCCTGCTGTGGGGCTCCTTGGAGAGGGCTGTCTCCAGGGAGATTAATCCAGGCCCGGGGCAATCTAAGGTGCAGTTTACCACGAGGGGCTCTCCAAAAGGCACCACTGGGTCCTTCGGCTCCACTCGTACCTGGTAGGTCTGTCCCTGGGCACCTGCATGAACAGAGTCTGTGCTGGGGGCTCCAGTGCCCCCCAGCCCACCCAGCTGCAGGTTCCATCCTTCAACAACCCCCCTAGCCAAGATATGAAGGTCTCTGCCTTCGGTGGTGTTTCAGTTTAGTGGGAAAGACAGATGATGGATCACGAACCAAGGAGAGTTGAGAAGGAGGCCAGGAGGAAGTGAGTCAGGAAAGGCTTCCTGGAAGGAACCGCTACAGTCAGTTTTAAAGGGTCAAGGAGGATTTAGCCAAGTGAAAGGCAAGAGTGATCCTGGCAGACTGAAGAACATAGGCAGAGATCAAGAGTCCGGATGGAGCAGGGAGCAAATATGTGCAGGCATGAGTGTTTGGGTGGGTAAGTGTCTGTGCTGTGAAGGGGGCAGGGAACAAGTGAAAGGCAGGGACCTGGCCTCAGGGAGCCCTGAAGGCTGAGTTAAGGAGCCACCACTTTCCCCCAAGGATACTGGGAAGCCCCCTGACAGATCTGAGTCAAAGAAGTGTTGCCGCAGCCCTGGGCAGCAGGGTGTGAGGTGCACTGTTCTCCTTCCCCTCCCCAGCAACCCCCCATCTCCAGCCCTCCCCAGCTCACTGGGCCTCACCTGTGGGCAACAGACAGCAGGCAAGAAGCAGAAAGATGAGCGAAGTCCAGTAGACCCTGGGTGGTGGCCCTGAGGGCATCATGGTGACCAGCCTGGAGGAGGAAGTTCCCTTAATGAAGCGCTGGGCACCGTCGAACATGCAGGACCTCCAGGGGAAGGAAGAACTGTGACTGCAGCTAAGAATGCAGAAGCCCAGGGGCCACACCTTGCCCCGGATGAGGGAGGGGCAGGGGAATATTTTGTGCCACCCACTGGGAGTCCACAGTGAGGGTCTCAGGGAAATGGAGAGTGCTGGCGAGTCTCCGAGGAGTCTCAGAGAGAGCTCAGTTACACTCTTTGTCCCCAGATCAACCCACAGGAAGCGCTAGTGCAATTGGCTTCCTTTTTTCTCAGTACTGGAAAGCCTGGAGGGGGGCAGCGGTGAAGGTGGTAAGACATCTCCTTCCTGTTGAACTTAGGTGAAGAAGGCTGTTTTGTTCCCAGAGAGGAAGTTAATGGGGATATCTGAACACCGGCCTTGAAGGAAAAGGGGTGGGATTTCGAGGTGATGTTTCAAGGAGGGAACAATGGGCAGACTTCTGGGCAGGGCTTCAAAGAGTTAGCATGAGATCTCAACATTCCTGGAAGGCAAATAAAAGATTTGGGGGGTGACAATGAAGGATCCCCTATGATGAGTAAAACTGTGACAATGAACAGAGCCCACATTTACCGGGGACTTGTGCCAAGCTCTATGCTGGCTGCCAGGGTGACTTCTATAGGGCTCCTTATCTTTCCAATCGTCATTAACAGATGTGAGGATTGGACCATAAAGGAGGCTGAGTGCAGAAGAATTGATGCTTTCAAATTGTGGTGTTGGAGAAGACTCTTGAGAGTCTCATGGACTGCAAGGAGATCAAACCAGTCAATCTAAAAGAAATCAACCCTGAATATTCATTGGAAGGAATGATGCTGAAGCACCAATACTTTGGCCACCTAAGGTCTTTTCCAAGGTCATTGGAAAAGACCTTGATGCTGGGCAAGATTGAAGGCAGGAGAAGGGGGCGGCAGAGGGTGAGGTGGTTAGATAGCATCACCAACTCAATGAACATGAATTTGAGCAAACTCTGGGAGACAGGGAAGGACAGAGGAGCCTGGCATGCTGCAGTCCAAGCAGTCACAGAGTCAGACACGACTGAGCGACTGAACAACAACAACAAATCTTTGAAGATCTCCGGGTGCTCTCCCATTGCCTGTGTGCAGTGCTGAGGTGGAGCGTTTGAGGGACAGCTAAATCTTGAGCCATCGTCTGCCAAGGGTGATACTTTTAACTGAGTTCTTACCCTGTCTTCATCCCTCTTGCCCTTTTCCTCCAGGTAGCTGGTCTCCTCGTCCCAAGAGAAGGGACACGTGTGTGTGTGTGTGAGTGAGAAAGAGAGAGAGGTGGGCACTCCTACTCCATCAGTTCCATCTCTCAGGCCTCTGACCTGCCTGATCTGAGCTCCAGAGAGGGACCTTCTTGAGGACCTTGGTAACACTCAGGGTTCATCCACTTGCCCCATCCTTGAGGCCACGCCCCCTTCTCATCTGGCGTTCCTGCCCCAGTTAAATCTCTCCTCGTTTGCCCTGCCTCTGCAAAAGTCCACTTCCCACATGGTGCCAAGAGAGAAACTAAAACCCAAATCAAAAGTATTTGCAAATCATATATCTGATAAGGGATTAACATCTAGATTGTAAGGAATTCCTACAACTCAACCATGACAAACTCAATTCAAAAATGGGCAAAGGGGACTTCCCTGGTGGTCTAGTAGTTGAGACTCCATGCTCCCAATGCAGGGGTCCAGGTTCTATCGCTGGTCAGGGAACTAGATCCCACGTGCTCCAATGAAAAGACCCTGCATGTCACAGCTAAAATCCGGTGCAGCCAAATAAATAAATATTTTTTAAAAAATAAAAAATGGGCAAAGGACTCAAGTAAATCTCCAAAGAAGCTAATACAAATGACCGATCAGATCAGACCAGATCAGTCACTCAGTCGTGTCCGACTCTTTGCGACCCCATGAATTGCAGCATGCCAGACCTCCCTGTCCATCACCAACTCTGGGAGTTCACTCAGACTCACGTCCATCGAGTCAGTGATGCCATCCAGCCATCTCATCCTCTGTCGTCCCCTTCTCCTCCTGCCCCCAATCCCTCCCAGCATCAGAGTCTTTTCCAATGAGTCAACTCTTCGCATGAGGTGGCCAAAGTACTGGAGTTTCAGCTTTAGCATCATTTCTTCCAAAGAAATCCCAGGGCTGATCTCCTTCAGAATGGACTGGTTGGATCTCCTTGCAGTCCAAGGGACTCTCGAGAGTTTTCTCCAACACCACAGTTCAAAAGCATCAATTCTTCGGTGCTCAGCCTTCTTCACAGT
>NW_011495051.1:8112609-8122613 GCF_000754665.1 Bison bison bison | reverse complement strand
CTTTTTCACTCTCCACTTTCCCTTTCATCAAGAGGCTTTTTAGTTCCTCTTCACTTTCTGCCATAAGGGTGGTGTCATCTGCATATCTGAGCTTATTGATATTTCTCCCGGCAATCTTGATTCCAGCTTGCGTTTCTTCTAGTCCAGCATTTCTCATGATGTACAAATGGCCAATAGACATGCAAAAAGATGCTCGACATCACGAGCCACTAGGGAAATGCAAATCAACACCACAGTGAGATAGCACTTCCACTTATTGCTATGGTGACTCTCAAAAACACAAAACAAAACAGGAAGTAGCAACTGTTGGTGACGATGTGGAGAAACGGAGCCATTGTATTCTGTTGGCAGGAATATAAAATGGTGCGACCACTTGTAGGAAAGAGTTTGGTGGTTTCTCAAAAAGTTAAGCATAGAACTGAATGATTTTGCACTTCCACTCCTAGATATATAGACCTTCAAAGAATTGAAAGGGCTTCTCTTATAGCTCAGTCAGTAAAGAATCTGCCTGCAATGCAGGATACTCGGGGTCGATTCTTGGGTCAGGAAGATCCCCCTGGAGAAGGTAATGGCAACCCACTCCAGTAATCTTGCCTGGAGAATCCCATGAACAGAGGAGCCTAGAGATCTACAGTCCATGTTGTCGAAAGAGTTGGACACTACTTAGTGACTAAACCACCTCCAGCAATGAATTGAAAATGAGGATTCTAACAGATACTTGCCCACCAATGTTCATAGCAGCATGATTCAGACTAACCAAAATGTGGAAGCTACCCAAATTCTGCCCATCGACAGAAGAATGGATAAATAAATTGAAGCATAGCGGGAATATTATGCAGCCTTAAAAACAAGTGTCGCAAAGAGTCAGACAAGACTAAGCGACTAACACACACAAAAACAAGTGAAATTCTGAACATGCTACATGGATGAACCTCCAAACATTATGTTAAGTGAAATAAGCCAGACACAAACGAAGAAATATTCCACTTATATGAGGTCCCTAGAATAGGCAAATTCATAGAGAAATTAGAAGGAGGGCTAGAGGGAGAAGGAAATGGGAAGTTAGTATTTAATGAAGACAGTTTCTTTTGGGGGAAGATGAAAAAGTGCTGTAAACAGATTGTGATGATGACTATAGGATATCATGAATGTATTTAATGCCACAGAATTATATACTTAAACCATTTGTGTGTGCTTAGTTGCTCAGTCAGAGAAGGCAATGGCAACCCACTCCAGCACTCTTGCCTGGAAAATCCCACGGATGGAGGAGCCTGGTAGGCTGTAGTCCATGGGGTCGCACAGAGTCGGACATGACTGAAGCGACTTAGCATCAGCAGCAGCAATTGCTCAGTCACGTTCGACTGTTTGTGACCCCATGGACTGTAGCCCACCAGGGTCCTCTGTCCATGGGATTCTCCAGGCAAGAATACTAGAATGGGTTGCCATTCCCTTCTCCAGGGGATCTTCCCAACCCACGTATCAAACCCGCATCTCCTGTGTCTCCTGCATTGCAGGCACATTCTTTACCCACCGAGCCATCAAGGAAGCCCCTTAAATCATTTTAAAATGGTTAAAATTATAACATTCATATTCATAACATTCATAATAAAATAAAGTGACATCCACCTATTTTGTGTCCAAAACATGAGATGGATTGACAGATGGAATGGACAGACAGATGGAGAGACACAGTATGATAAAGAAAATTTAGCACCATGGTAATTGTGGAACCTATGGGCTTCCCTGGTGTCTGAGTTGGTAAAGAATCCACCTGCAATGCGGGAGACCTGGGTTCAACCCCTGGCCTGGGAAGATGCTCTGGAGGAAGGCATGGTAACTTACTTTAGTATTCTTGCCAGGAGAATCCCCATGGACAGAGGAGCCTGGCAGGCTACAGCACATGGGGTCGCAAAGAGTGGGACACAACTGAGTGACTAAGCCCAGCACGTGAATATTCACTGTACTCTTCTTCCAGCTTTTCTGAATGTTTGTAATTGTTCAGATAAAATGTTGGAAAAGAAAGCCTGCCTCTTGATCGACCAGGTAGCGGCTTGTCTCACGAAAGGACGGACAAACATTCCCTGAGTGTCACTTGCTGAGAGGACTCACTGCCCTCTGTGAGGGAGACTTGCCCCCAAACTGGACATGGAACCTGATGCTTGGTTGGTCAAACTGAGAACAGAGGAATGTGGTAAACTACATCACAAGGACACCATCAGACTGGTGAAATCTACAACACAAGCAGCTTAGTTTCTTCAACAAATATGTTGCAAGGGGGGGAAGGAAGAAGAGGAACCCAAAACTTACAGGAACTTGCCTCCAACCAGAAGCAGTGCATGAACCTTGTTTGGATTGTTAATAAACATTTATTGATTGATTTTACTTACCTATTGGCTGTGCTGGGACTTCGTCATGACATGTTGGCTCTAGTTCCCTGACCAAGGATAGAACGTGAGGCCCCCTGCATTGGGAGCACAGAGTCTTAGTCACTGAACCACCAGGGAAGTCCCCTGTTTGGATTTTTATTTGAATGAACTGTAAACAACCATTCATCAAATATTGAAGAAGGGAAAATCTAAACACTCTGAACTATATCATGATATTAAGGGATGACTGTTTAAACTTCTCAATTGTGATAATGACATTGTAGTTATTGCTTGTGGTAACATCTCTCAAGGTATATACCAGTTTTAACAGATGAAATGCCATGATTTCTGGGATTGGCTTCCAAATGATCCAGAGGCAGGGGTCAAGTTGAAGCAAGACTGGCCATGGGGAAACTTCCCTGGTGGTCCAGTGGCCAAGACTCTGGTCTCCCAATGCAGGGGCCCAGGTCTGATCCCAGGTCAGGGAACTAGATCTCACATGCGGCAACAAAGCTCCCGAGTACTGCAACTAAGACCTAGTGCAGCCGAAAAAAAAAAAAAAAGAGAGAGAGAGATGGGCCATGAGTATTAGAAGCTGTCGATGCTGGCTGTTGGTTAAGTGTGCATGTGTGCTAAGTCGCTTCAGTCCTGTCCGACTCTTTGCGACGCTATGGATCATAGCCCTCCAGGACTGAACCCACATCTCTTGGGTCTCTTGCACTGGCAGGCGGGTTCTTTACCACTAGCGCCACCTGGGAAGCCCTTCTTGGTTAAGTGTAGGTTCATTATATTATTCCTCCTGGTTTTGAATATGCTTTAAGTTGTCTAAAATAAAAGTTTAAAAAAGGTAGCTGCCCAATGCAAACTACTAAATATAGAATGGATAAGAAACAGGGTCCTGTGATCTGACCAAGGAGCTCACCTTCTCCCACACACACATCAAAAATATACAGCCTAGAAGGATGGGATGGAGTGGGAGATGCAAGTGAGGTTCAACAGGGAGGGGACACATGTATACTTATGGCTGACTCACGTTGATGTATGGCAGACACCAACACAATATTGCAAAGTGATTAGCCTTCAATTAAATAAAAATAAATTAAGGAAAAAATACATCTACAGGGAATTCCCTGGCAGTCCAGTGGTTAGGACTCTGCGTTTCCACAGCAGGAGACATGGGTTTAATCCCTGTGCTTGGTCGCTCAGTCGAGTCTGACTCTTTGTGACCCCATGGACTGTAGCCCACCAGGCTCCTCTGTCCATGCAGATTCTCCAGACAAGAATACTGGAGTGGGTTGCCATGACCTCCTCAATCCCTGGGGGAACTAAAAATTCACCTGCTGCCTGGCTGGAAAAAAAAAGTCTACAGAACACTGGCAGATGTCAGACTTCTAAAAGGGCAAGAAAATATCCCCTTAACTGGGTAGGACAAAAGAAAAAAAAAAGAGACAGAAACAACAAGGTCCTACTGTATAAGACAGGGAACTCTACCCAATAACCTGTGATAAACCATAAGGGAAAGTAATTTTTTTAAAAAAAGAATACAAAAAAAAAAAAAAAGCTGCCCAAGAAAAAGCTAAGAAGAATGAAAAAAGAATGAAGAGAGACCTGCCTTATCAACCATCGAAATATTTTCTGGGGGCAACGACTTTCTAAATTACTAGGTTAGATCGTGCAGCAGTTCCCGATGGGAACCTATCTTACAGATGCCCTTGAACGTGGGGGAAGCCATGTGAGCACACAGTCGCTCACTGTAACGGCAGCACGTGTGCAGCAAAGGATTAGGAATGACTACATGAACCTCGGCAGGGAACAAACGCTGATATATTTTTTTTCTTAAGTGCTTTCTTTTTTAAGATGTATTCATTTTTGGCTGCATTGGGTCTTCGTTGCAACTCGGGGCTTTTCTTCAGTTTTGGTGAGCAGGGGCTACTCTTTGTTGTGGTGCTCAGGCTTCTCATTGTTGCAGAGCATGGGCTCAGTAGTTTCAATTCCCAGGCTCTAAAACACAGGCTCAGTAGTTGTTTCATAGCATGTGCGATCTTCCCGGACCAGGGATCGAACCCGAGTCTCCTGCACTGGCAGGCAGATTCTGTATCACTGAGCCACCAGGAAAGCCCACTGATGCCTTTTGAATGATGAGTTGCAACACAACCACAAAATAGAAAGCTTGCCTCCAAGACCTGTTATGTGGGGGCTGGGGGTGGGGAATAGGTTAGAGCTCTAGATAGCAGTGCATATTATTCTTTTTGTAAATGATGGGAAAACATGTGTACAGATTGCCTTATGTCTGGATAAAATGTGTCTGGAAGCCAGAACAGGAAACCAGATGACATTAGTTGTCTCCCAGGGAGGTGACAATGGTGGCCGAAGGACAGAGGAGGGAAACATTTCAGTACTTATGTCAATATTAGTTCAGTCAGTTCAGTCACTGAGTTGTGTCCGACTCTTTGCGACCCCATGAATCGCAGCACGCCAGGCCTCCCTGTCCGTCACCAACTCCCAGAGTTCACTCAGACTCACATCCATTGAGTCAGTGATGCCATCCAGCCATCTCATCCTCTGTCATCCCCTTCTCCTCCTGCCCCCAATCCCTCCCAGCATCAGAGTCTTTTCCAATGAGTCAACTCTTCGCATGAGGTGGCCAAAGTACTGGAGTTTCAGCTTTAGCATCAGTCCTTCCAAAGAAATCCCAGGGCTGATCTCCTTCAGAATGGACTGGTTGGATCTCCTTGCAGTCCAAGGGATTCTCAAGAGTCTTCTCCAACACCACAGTTCAAAAGCATCAATTCTTTGGCGCTCAGCTTTCTTCACAGTCCAACTCTCACATCCATACATGACCACTGGAAAAACCACAGCCTTGAATTACCCATCCAAAAAAAAGAGGGGGGAGGATTTAGAATTATACTGAATATTTTATTTAATTATTTTAAAATTAACCTGCTGCCGCTAAGTCACTTCAGTTGTGTCCGACTCTGTGCGACCCCATAGATGGCAGCCCACCAGGCTCCCCCATCCCTGGGATTCTCCAGGCAAGAACACTGGAGTGGGTTGCCATTTCCTTCTCCAATGCATGAAAGTGAAAAGTGAAAGTGAAGTTGCTCAGTCATGTCCGACTCTTAGTGACCCCATGGACTGCAGCCCACCAAGCTCCTCCGCCCATGGGATTTTCCAGGCAAGAGTACTGGAGTGGGGTGCCATTGCCTTCTCCAAAAGTTAACCTAATCAACCTTTTCAAGTATTTATTTTAAAAATATTTATTTGGCTGCAGCAGTTCTTAGTAGCTGGCTCATGGGAGCTTCGATCTTCATTGCAGCACATGAGCTCTCTAGTTGCTGCCTGTGGTCTCTTAGTGTGGCATGTAGGATCTAGTTTCCAGACCAGGGAATTGAACTTAGGCCCCCCTGCATTGGGATTGTGGAGGATTAGCCATTGGACCACCAGGAATTCCCTGATTATTTAATTTTAAAAGCCATTATACAAAATTCCCTGGCGGACCAGTGGTTAGGACTCTGTGCTTTCACCACTGTGGGCCTGGGTTTGAGCCCTGCTCGGAGATCTAAGATCCTGCAAGTTGCATGTATGGCCAAAAAAAAAAAGAGACAAAACTATTACATAAAGAAAATATCACTAGATTCGTATGAAGTTGTCCAGCCAGGAAAGCTGCAATGCAGAGGGTCTTGAGAAGACCCTGGGGAAAGAAATTTAACTGTCTTCCACAATGTAGCTTCCCTGGTAGCTCAGCTGGTAAAGAATCCACCTGCAATGTGGGAAACCTGGGTTCAATCCCTGGGTTGGGAAGATCCCCTGGAGAAGGGAAAGGCTACTCACTCCAGTATTCTGGCCTGGAGAATTCCATGGACTGTATGGTCCATAGGGTTGAAAAGAGTCAGACATGACTGACAGACTTTCATTTCACAATGTAACTGACCCATCTCAAGAACACCCATTAAGTAGAAACATGTGAGCAAACACCAGATTAATAATGATATCAAATGTTTATTAAGCACTTGTTTGCATATCTGCTAAGCATTTGATGACCTTACTAGCTCTTTACATTAGTCCTACAAGGCAGCATGATCTCCATACTGTCCAAGGGACTCTTAAGAGTCTTCTTTAGCACAATTTAAAAGCATCAATTCTTCAGCACTCAGCTTTCTTTATGGTCCAGCTCTCACATGGACATCATGCTCCTTAAAGGAAATCAACCCTGAATATTCATTGGAAGAACTGATGCTGAAATTCAGTTCCAATACTTTGGCCACCTGATGAGAAGAACTGACTCACTGGAAAAGACCCTGATGCTGGGAAAGACTGAAGGCAAGAGGAGAAGCGGGTGACGGAGGATGACATGGTTGGATGGCATCACTGACTCAATGGAGATGAGTTTGAGCAAACTCCGGGATATGGTAAAGGACATGGAAGCCTGGTGTGCTGCAGTCCATGGGGTTGCAAAGAGTTGAACTGAACAACAGTAACTGAACAATAACGAGGCAGCAAGCAGGAACATCCCGAGTTCATAGTTGAGAGCTCAGGCTCAAAGAGGGGAAGCCATGTGCCTGAGGTCACAGTGAGAAAAGGGTGAAACTGGCAATCTTACTACATGGCATGTGGCCCCCAGTCCTTCGTTGATATATTTAACATATATCTTGAGGGTCTTCTGTGTTCTAGGCACTGGTCTAGTTGCTGGCTGGTTATTTGGAGGTGAGCAAAGGCTGAAGATTTGAATCCCGCTTCTTCTGCTGTGAGTGTCTGGCCTTAGGTGCAGTCCTCAGGGGAGAAGATCCTTGCTGAAAAAGGGCCCAGGGGCCACGCCTCTAGCAGAGGAAATACCAGTTTATACCCTGTTAGGGGAGATAGTGGGCTCAAAGGGCAGGAGCTAGGTGAGGGCAGAAAGATCAGCTTTGGGACTTCCATGGTGGTCCAGTGGTTAAGACTCCATACTTCCACTGCAGGAGGCATGGGTTTGATCCCTGGTTGGGGAACTAAAGTCCCACTTTGAGTGGCATGGCCAAAAAAGAATCAAATTCAAGGGCCTGGTTAGCTCCTTGTCCTGGGTCCTTCAGGAGTCTGTGTCAAGCTCATGACTTTGGAAGGGTCCATGATTTGAATGTTTGTGTCCCTTTAAAATTCCTATGTGGAAATTCTAAATTCCAAAAATGGGGCTTCCCAGGTGGCTCAGTGGTAAAGAATCTGCCTCTAATGCAGGAGACACAGGAGATGCAGGCTCGATTCCTGGGTCAGGAAGATACCCTGGCGTAGGAAATGGCAACCCACTCAGTATTGCCTGGAAAATTCCATTAACAGAAAAGCCTGGTGGGCTACAGTCCATAGGACTGCAGAGAGTTGGACATGACTGAGCATACACATGCATGCGTGTGCGCGTGCTTACACACACACACACACACAAAGTGATGGTATTAGGAGGTGCATAGGTCATGAGGGTGGTGCCTTCATGAATGTAATTAGTGCCCTTATAAAAGAGGCTCCAGGAAGATGCCTTGCCCCCTTCCACCTTGTGAGGATGCAGTGAGAAGGCACAGGCTATGAACCAGGAAGAGAGCCTTTACCAAAATTCAACCATGTTGGTGCCTGGATCTTAGACTTCCTAGCCTCCAGAACCATGAGAAATAAATTTCTGTTGTTTATAAACCACTCTGTCTGCAGTATTTTGTTATAGCAGTCCAAACGGAATAAGTCTAGGAAAGTCAGTTCACTGGGGTGGGGTCGCCCGATAGTGGTAAGGCACAGGGAGTCGGTGAGGCTGGCCTCCCATCTTGAGCTCCTCTTAGGTTAAGGACTAGGAGTTGCTCTCAGTGGGTACTGTCTTCTCCAACCCCCTCAAACAGAGCTGCTGGTGGGCTTCAGCAGACACTGAACACCGAGGGGGCCTGGCCTTGGTATTTCTCGTGGTATGATCTGAGGATGGGTACGAGGTTCTGGAAGGTCGGGCGGAATGAGGCCTCTGCCTTCCAGCAGTCCTTCATGAGGCAATAGATCTGGGGAAAGGAAAAAGTTTGTTATAGCAGTCCAAACGGAGTAAGTCTAGGAAAGTCAGTTCCCTGGGGTGGGGTCTCAGGGTAGCGGTAAGGCACAGGGAGTCAGGGAGGCTGGCTTCACCAGGTTGTGAACTCCACTGTCTCCCTGGTCCCACGGTGGGGAAGAGGAAAGGGAGGATCTCACCTCAGAGGGGCATTTCTCTGGTTGTGGCAGCCTCTCCCCTCGTTCCAGCAGCTCTGTGAGCCTCAGCACAGTCATTTGCCCTTGGGTGAGGCCTATGAGCTCGATGAATTTCTACAGAAGAAACAAGAGCAGCTGTTTTTTAAGAGATAGAGCTACCTCAATAGAGGTCAGGAGCCGGGAGCTGGATGGCAGTGATTCTAAGGGACCCTCAGGGGCCGATAGAGGATGAGATGGTTGGATGGTATCACTGATTCAATGGACATGAACTTGGGCAAACTTCAGGAGATGGTGAGGGACAGGGAAGCTTGGCATGCTTCAGTTCATGGAGTTGCAAGAAGTCAGACATGTCTTGGCAACTGAACAACAACCATTTCCCAGCTGTATAACTTTTAGACTTATGACTTCACCTCTCTGGGCCTTGGTTCTCTCATCTGTAAAATGGGTAATAAAATCTACCACCTGGGGTTATTGTGAAGTTGGATAAAACTTTTTTTTTTTTCTTTTTTGGCCACACCATGTGGCATCTGGGATCTTAGTTCCCCCACCAGGGATTGAACCTGCACCCCCTACATTGGAAGCAAGGAGTCTTAACCATTGGGCCACCAGGGAAGTCCCTAGTTAAACTGATATTCATAGTGTAAGTCTGGATTAGGTGTTTGATGTTATTACTAAGCCTCCCAGCTAGTTGTTTTTGCCTGTAGAGAATCTTATTTTCTCTTCTCCTATATACGCACTCTGATTGGCTTTGGGCATAAAGCCCTCGCATACTACAGGCTCCTCCTCTCGACACAGAACTACACAGTGATTGGCTTCCTTGAGGGCACGTGAACCAAGCTGGACCAGTCAGAGTCCTGAATCATGATGGAAAGAGAAAAATCCTCCTCCTCTCAGCTAGGTCCACCGTGGCCAAAGCAGAGGGCGGGCTTGCTTTTTTTTTTTTTTTAAAGGGAAGGTCCACTTGAGAAGTGCTGTGCTGTACTGTGCTTAGTGGCCCAGTCGTGTCTGACTCTTTGCGACCCCATAGGCTGTAGCCTGCCAGACTCCTCTGTCCATGGAATTCTCCAGGTAAGAATACTGTAGTGGGTTGCCAAGCTCTCCTCCAGGGGATCTTCCCAACCCAGGGATCAAACCCAGGTCTGCCGCATTGCAGGCAGATTCTTTATCGTCTGAGCCAGCAGGAAAGCCCATGAATACTCGAGTGGGTAGCCTATTTCCAGGAATCGAACTGGAGTCTCCTGCATTGCAGGCAGATTCTTTACCAGCTGAGCTACCTGGAAAGCCCTGAGAAATGCTAACAGTGGTTAAGACTCCACAGCCCACTGCATGGGGCACAGGTTCAATCCCTGTCAGGGAACTAAGATCCCTCATGCTGCATGGTGTGGCGGAAAAAAAAAAAAAAAAAAGCTACCACAGAGAACAGCAGAGTCAAGAAATGGAGACAACTGGGTTCCTAAT
>NW_011495051.1:8111405-8112509 GCF_000754665.1 Bison bison bison | reverse complement strand
ACTCCACAGCCCACTGCATGGGGCACAGGTTCAATCCCTGTCAGGGAACTAAGATCCCTCATGCTGAGGGGGGGGGGGAAAAAAAAAAAAAAAAAAAGCTACCACAGAGAACAGCAGAGTCAAGAAATGGAGACAACTGGGTTCCTAATGACATCTGACGATCTAGATCAAGCCATGTTCCCAATGTCCCCCTGGGGTTTGCAAATGGCAGAATTAGCAGTTCCTATTTCAGTGAGTTTCTGTCACAGTCAAAGCCCTCTGCAATGTAAGTGGCCAACTTTACAGAATAGGACTGTGAGGCAAATCCATGGTGTTGGTGTGCGGGCCTGGCTCTCACCGAGGGAGGGCTCTGGCTGGAGTCACAGTAGGTCAGCAGCTCATACATGAGGACCCCAAAGGACCAGACGTCTGATGCATAGTAGAACTTACACTCCTTCAGGCACTCCGGGGCATACCTGGGGAGAAAGGGCACTCAAGCCGTGGGCCGGGCCAGACTGGAGTCCTTATCTGAGGCTTAGGAGCCCTGTGGCCCTAAAGAGTGGAGGGGCAGGGTCACTGAACCCAGGCCCTGTTGTCTGGGGCCCCAGCATGCATCTACTCCACCCTGTCTGCTCTGGGTAGCCGTGGCACCTCCCACCCACCCCTTCCGCTGGGTCCCGCCTGGTTACCAGAACACAGGACTGTCCCCATCCTCGCGCACGCAGTAATACTCGTGGCCTTCGGGCACGGCCTTGGTGAGGCCGAAGTCCCCGATCTTGACTAGCCTGTTGTTGTCCAGCAGCACGTTGCGCGCAGCCAGGTCTCGATGCACGTAGTGCTGTGTGTGCAGGTAGGCCATACCCTGGGGGCGGGATGAGTCTGGATCAGTGGGGGCAGGGCCCGGCCTGAGGAGGCGTGACGAGGATGGCGCGGACCAGGCATGAGAAGCGGGCAGGATGTGAGAAGCGGGCAGGACGGCAGACCGGGCAGGAGCAGAGCCGGACAGCAGAGGAAGGGCCGCAAGGGGGCACTCCCAGGCTGGGGGCCAGAAAATTAGGAGGAGCCAGGCGCTGGGCGGGACCACGTCAGCTGTGGGAATTACGTGGGTTGGGGATCTGGGCCAGC
>NW_011495051.1:8110394-8111303 GCF_000754665.1 Bison bison bison | reverse complement strand
TCGGGGAGTAGGGGCGGGCCGGCCCACCTCGCAGATCTGCAGGGAGAAGAGCAGCAGCTGGACCAGCCCGACATTGTGCCGGGGCAAGTAGTCTCGGAGGCTGCCCAGGGGCATGTATTCCATGACCAGCTGTATCGACTTCTCGCCTAACACCAGAGAGGGGCAGCCCATAAGGGTGGTGGAGGCTAGGACCGCGGGCTGTCCACCCTGCACCCCCTAATCCCAAGGTGGGGAGGGAGAGCCAAGACCCGTCCACTCTAGGACCTGTCCTCAGGGGGGACGATCAAATCTCGACCCGTCCCCTGGCAAGGGAGCTGACATGGCTTCCACCCATCCTGATCTCAGAAAAGTATCTCAGAATAGAAAGAAGGCAGCCCGGCCTCACCCACCTTGGTGTCCACAAACTGCATCCTCTGCCTAGGACTGAGAGGCGGAGGTCATGACCAGGTCATGTTGGCCCCGCCCACAAAGCCCCACCCAAGCGCTAGTCCCGCCTCGTTACATTTGTGGGCCCCGCCCACCTTGGTCCTCGCAGCAGCCCTTGTACTTGACGATGTGCTTGTGGTAGAGCGTGCGTAGGATGTCGATTTCTCGCCTCCAGCCCGTCCGGAGCTGGGGACCGCAGCCTGCCTTGAGGGCCTTCACGGCTACCATCTCACCAGTGCCGTCGTTGGTGGGGTCGTAGCAATACAGGCTGACCTTTCCGAAGTGACCCTGGCCGGAGTGTGCAAGAGGGTCAGCCCCACCCCAGCTCCCCAAGCCCACTTTCCAGGCAGGGCTATTTGGAAAATCCTAGGCCCCGCCTGCTCCTTGTTGATGGGGGCCCCTGGGAGCCGAGGCCTCCCTTTCAATTCCCCAGGGCCTCCCTTGAAGCTGAGGGTCTCTAAGGCCAGAGTTTTCTTACAGCCT
>NW_011495051.1:8104998-8110294 GCF_000754665.1 Bison bison bison | reverse complement strand
CTTCCAGGCCCCACCCTGGGCACCCAGGCCCCGCCCCCAGCCCTCAAGGCCCCGCCCTCACCTCACCCAGATCCCGGATCTTTTTCAAGTATCGCTTGTGGAAAACCGTGGGATCTGAAGCCAGTGAATCCGGGCTCACAGACAAGACATCAGCGAGATCTGGGAGAGCCACAGTGGGTGAGTCCAGACGACCGCTCTCTCCCCCAAAGAGCCCATACTTGAGGGCACAGAAAGCCGACGACTGCTACCCTCCCAGCTCTGATCCTCCAGACAAGGAAACCGGTTTTACAAGGGCTGAAAAATTCCATTTGTCTAAAATGCATAGTTGACTGGACCAAAACTGACACCTGGGATATTTTGAGATTGGGTTAAGGGCACAAACTTTTCGTTAACAACCAAAACATTTTCCAGGGTCTAATTCATCCGAAGAAGTTGTGGCTCTCCTCAAGCAAAACACTGAGGGGGGGGGCGGGACGGGGAGGGGCTTTCCTGGTGGTCCAGAGGTTAAGAATCTGCCTTGCAATGTAAGGGACACTGGCTTGATCTCTGGTCCAGGAAGATCTCGTGTGCTGCGGGGCAGTTAAGCCCCATGTGCCACAACTACAGAGCCCACATGCTGCAGCTACCGAAGCCCATGCACCTAGAATCAGGGTTCTGCAGCAAGAGAAGCCACCGCAATGAGAAGCCCAAGCACCACATCTGGAGAATAGCTAGATGGAGAATAGCTTTAACCACAACTAGAGAAAGCCCACACATGCAGCATCAAAAACCCACCACAGTCAAAAAATTTAAAAAAAAAAAAATCTTTTTTTTTTTAAACGGAGAGCTTGGATATTCCCTCCCCTCTGCTTAAGTGAATTAGAAACCCACACACACTCTAAGCCACTGTACCAAGACTTGGGGACACCATGCCTGTGTCAGCAGGGATCCCAGCCCGTCCTCCCTCCTCCAGGATCCCCGCCCTGGCGAGGTGCTCACTCTGGGGCTGTAGCTGAGTGAAGTCACGCAGGATGGTGCGGAAGGATGGCCGCTGGGCTGGCTCGTAGGTCAGGCACTGGCTGGTGAGTGTGGCCAGCTCTGGGCATGAGGGCTCAGGCAGTTTGTGCTGCTTCTGGTAGAAGCGCTCTTTCTGGTGGGGAGGAGACTAGAAGTCAGTGTACACCCTCAGTCCTGGTCTCACAGGAGGCAAAGTCAAGTCCTCAGAGGGACAGGGTAGACCAGTTGGCTCCTTGTTCCTGTCATTCCCATTTTACAGATGAGGCCACTGAGCCTCTGCAAAGGGATGCAGAGCTGGCCATCACTGCAGAGTCTGGACTGGAACCCAAGTCCAGCCGACTGTGCTATACTGGAGCATCTCAACCTTGGCCTTTTCTGCTTGGATTTCCACCTGCCTCTGAGGATGGAAAGGAGGCAGCCAGGCCTCGCCCACCTTGGTGTCTATAAACAGCATCCTCTGCCTGGGACTGAGAGCCTCTAATTGGCCAGGTCCTGCTGGCCCCACCCACCAACTCCCAGGAAGTTCCTACGGTCTTCAGCTCCTTGAATGCACTAAAGCCTCCCAGCCTTTGCACAGGCTGTGTCTGCCACCTAGGCTGCCCTTCCCAGCCTGGGACATTGTGGTACTTCTGCACTTGAATTAAAACCTCTTCTGGGAAGTCTTGTCCCAACCCTCAGCTGGGTCAGGGGCATCCTCTGGGAACCCCTCCTCTCGACAGCCTGTTTGATGGCCTGGACACTGCTTAAAACTAAAGCATGTGACCTGGGACGTCCCTGGTGGTCCAGTGGTTAAGAATCCGCCTTCCAGTGCAGGGTATGCGGGTTCAGTCCTTGGGCGGGGAACTAAAGATGCCACACGCCACTGGGCAACTAAGTCTGTGTGCCACAACCAGAGAAGCCTGTGTGCTACAATTACTGAGCCTGTGTACTCTAGAGCTCAAGGGCCACAACCAGAGAGCTGGCACATTGCAGCGAAGACCCAGAGCACCCAAAAATTAAAAAGCAATAAGAATAAATAAATACATTAAAAACTATCACTTTATAAAAATAAATAAAGTATGTGACTATCTGCTGTGACCATGACCTTATGCGGCTTCCCAGGTGGCGCTAGTGGTAAAGACCCAGCCTGCCAATGCAGGAGATGTAAGAGATGTGGGTTCGATCCCTGGATCGGGAAGATTCCCCTGGAGGAGGGCATTTTCCCCTGGAAAATTCCATGGAGGGAAGAGCCTAGTGTGCTACAATCTGTAGGGTTGCACAGAGTCACACACGACTGAAGTGACGGAACACACACGTTATGAGGTCGGGACTGCAGTTCACTGCAACTGACAGATGAAACTGATGGAGCTCCAGCAAGATGAGGCTGCACAGCCAGAGGGGAGGCAGCTCTGAACCCTGAAACATGCCCTCTGGATTCCTTGGGGGGGTGCCAGCCCTCTTTGTGGGAAGGGCCCAGGGGTGCTCTGGCCATACCTCAGAGGGACTACGGCCCTGCAGGGGGGCCTCGCCGTCGAAGCAGATCTCCAGGAGGGTGGCACCAAAGCCCCACTTGTCGGCTGCGGTGCTCAGGCTGTTGGCTCCACCAGACAGGCACTCGGGGGCTGTCCAGGGGATCCGCTCCACCCGCTCTGGGGGCCGGGGTCAGAAGTCAGCAAGGTAAAGGAGTGAGGCAGCCCATCCCTGTGTCCAGCACCTCCTGGGTCCTCACCCTCCCTGGAGAGGGCACTCAGGCCCACGCCGGGGTCACTCAGCTTGATGAAGGGGCTGGTGCCCTCCGCCAGCCCCAGCCGTGCCAGCAGGATGTTCCGGCCACACACGTTGCCATGAACCAGGCTTTTGTCTTCCTGGAGTGGGGTGGAAAGGGGGCATGGTCACTGGGGGCTGTAGATCCTACCCTTACCCATCCCACATGGCCCAGGTAAAAAAGACAATTGTGGTTATTATGGATATGGCAGCACATTGTCACAGTGACAAGGCAGTCCAAGATCCCCAGTGAGTCCTTCTTGCTTTCCCAGCACTGGAGGCCAAGGCTCTCAGGGACAAAAGGCCAGAGGACCTCATGTTGTCCTCAGCCTGTGTCAGGCACACTCCCGCCCCAGGCCCTTTGCATTGTCTGCTCCCCCTGCTGGAATGCACCGCCCCTAGATGTCCTCATTCCCCCACCCCTGCCCCACATCCCCTCCAGGTGCCCTTAATGAGACCTTCCCCGACCCACCTATGTAAGGCTTCACCTCTTCCCCAAACTGCAGCAAATCCTCATCTCCACCTCTGCTTTTTTTCCCACAGTTCTTGCTACTTTCTGACACATCATGTAACATACTTATTATTGGGCTGGGCAAAAAGTCCATTCAGTTTTTTCTGTAAGATGCTATGGAAAAGCCAGAACAGACTTTTTGACCAACCCAATGTTACTTGTTTATCCCTCCCAAGTAAAATGCCAGCTTCCCCCAAGAATGGAGACTTCTGCCTATTTTCTTCTCTCCTAGGTCCCCAGGGCCTAGGACAGAGCCTGGCACACAGAGGGTGTTCTGGAAATGGGTGACTGGACCAAAGGGGGCTGAAGATGAATGGCAAGAAAGAGCAAACAGAAGCAACTCCCTTAGGGTCTGGGATATCAAGCTGGGGAGTCAGGGGAGACATGGGAGCCACAGAGGTGGGTGAGCAGTGGAGGTTCATGGAAAGATCTAGTGGGTAGAGGGATGTGTTGAGGCCTCCATACCCAATCGGGGGCTTCCCAGGTGGCACTGGTGGTAAAGAACCCACCTTTCAATACAAGAGACATTAGGGATGTGGGTTCGATCCCTGGGTTGGGAAGATACCCTGGAGGAGGGCATGGCAACCCACTCCAGTATTCTTGCCTAGAAAATCTCATGGACGGAGAAGCCTGGCAGGCTACAGTCCACACAGAGTTGCAAAGAGTCAGACACAACTGAAGTGACTTAGCAAGCATGCTCCCCTGAATGCGGGGGCTGCCCTGGCCCTCACCACCCACCCAGGCCCAGCCTGCAGGCCACGCACCAGGTAACTGAGGGCGCTGGCCAGCTGCTGGGCCACTGCCAACTTCCAGGCCAGGGGCACGCGGCCCCTCTCCCGCCGCAGCCATACGTCCAGGGGCCCGTGCTCCACGTACTCGGTCACCATGATGTCTGCAAAGGCCTGGTCACTTTAGATGCTGCACACCCACACACCCTCCAGAGTGCCGGGGGCAGGACCCACGGGCTGAGGCTCCCCTGGGGCAGGGCGCCAGGGGAGACTTGGGAGTGACTTTAGGGAGAAGAGAAACATGGGCTGGAGTGCAGGCTGAGGTGGGGGCAGGGTGAGGCCAAGGTGCAAGGCAGCATTGGGGTCCAGGGTAGGGCTGAGGCAGAGAGGAGGCTGAGAGTAAGTGATGGAGGTCAGCAGGGGACTGGGGAGCCAGGGGGAGGGGTAGATGATTGGAGGGAGAGGAGCTGGAGGTTGGAGCCCGAGTGACACTTGGATCCCCTGTGCACTGGGAGGGGTGTGGGGTCAGCACGCGGGCCAGTACTGGGGAGAAAGCAGGAGAGATGGAGCTTTGGGTCTGGGGGCTGCCCGTGGCCGCCCTATACAATGAAGTACACGCAGAAGAGGTGGGGCGGAGGAACAGGGGCTGAGCTCTGGGAAGACAGCGGGGCCAGCAAGGCTGGGGTCTGCATGGTGCCACGGCATAGAAGGGGTCAGAAGGTACACAAGGCTGGGGCTGTAGCGGTGTCTGGTGGTAAAGGGAGTTTGGGATGCAGTCTGCAGTCAGAGTGGGGGTGGAGGGTTGCGGTGTAGCCAAGGATCACGGTGCAGGTAAGGGTTAACGTGTAGACAGGGTTCAGGGTGTACGTGAGAGTTGAACAGGCACAGATTGGGGTGCGGTCAGGGCCCGGAGTATAGTCAAGGGGTCAGTGGATGGGGATGAAGGTCAAGAGTCTAAGTGGGGCCAGGCTGTCAACGGGGAGGGGACGTCGGCGGTCTGTGTGTCGGGGGCAGGGGACAGGGCTACTCACTCTCGGAGCCGTGCACGAAGACGCCGTGCACGAAGGCCAGGTGCACGTGGGAGACCTGGCTCATGAGGCTGGCTGTCTCGTAGAAGGCCTGAGGGGACACAGCGGGTCAGGAGGCCGCAGCCCCTCCATCCTGCCCCGGCCCCCGGGCTGCGCTCACTCACCAGGGCGATGTCGTGGTGACTGGGGTCTAGCACCTTGAGCACCACACGAAGCTCCTGCCCACGGTCCCCAGCGGGCGTGGGGGGTTATAAAGTAAGAATGGTGATTGGAAACGGTCTTGGGAGAGG
>NW_011495051.1:8104627-8104832 GCF_000754665.1 Bison bison bison | reverse complement strand
GTTCAGCCGTTTCCTCTTCCGATCTGATGGCGTGGGGGGTTCCTCGCCATCTGCCTTGTCCTCCTCGGGACCTCCGCCCCCCACTCGCAAGAGGCCCTCATACACGTTGGTCCTTGTGCCCTGGCCCAAGTGGGACAGCTGGGGGAACGTGGAGGGGAAGCTCTCCATGACAACGGCGTAAGGCTGCCTCTCTGGTGCCCCATAC
>NW_011495051.1:8102968-8104496 GCF_000754665.1 Bison bison bison | reverse complement strand
TCCCTCGAGGCGCCCCCATCTCTGTACCTCCGGGCCGGGGCAGGCAGCAGCGACGCAGGGAAAAGCAGTCGTTGCCGGCCCGCAGCGAGCAGTCCTGCAGGGCAGCCCTCAGGTCCCGCACGCTGGGGAAAGACCGGCCCCAGCCCTCCAGCATGACTGTCCCGGCCTGGAGCTCGATAGGGAACTTCCGCAGGCGCAAGCCCTTAGTGCCTGGAGACTGCAGCTGGCGGCAGCAGGGGTGGCGGCGGTGAGCAGGGGTCCAGGCAGGGAGCGAGCCCAGCCCCGGCCCAGGACCCCCCGCCCCACGCCCACCTGGTCGCGCTGGGCCACTGTGAGGATGAGGCGGTGGAGGTGGCTGGTGCTCCAGTGGATAAGGTAGAGGCCAGCCTCGGGCTTCAGCTTGGCCAGCACAAATGGCTCCCTAGGTGGGTGGTGGGTAGGAGTGGGGGACCATTAGGGCACCTGGGGGCACTGCAGGACCCACGCCTGGCAACAAAGACACATAAAACCTGCCCAGCAGGGCACACTCCCAGCTGGGAGAAATGTCAGACACTATGTCTGAACACACACATGAAATGTCACACCGTCCCATGCATGAAAACTCACACAGACACAGAGCAGACACACACTCATGCATAATAATTGTCAGGTACCGTGGCAAACAAGGCGACACACACAAGCACAGAGGAAACAGCTGTCAGATGGCAGCTGAACACACGCCCAGCCACAGACCCCACCACTCCCAGTTCGGTTCAATTCAGTTCAGTCGCTCGGTCGTGTTCGACTCTTTGCAACCCCATGGACTGCAGTACACCAGGCTTCCCTGTCCATCACCAACTCCCAGAATTTACCCAAACTCACGTCCATTGAGTCGGTGATGCCATCCAACCATCTCATCCTCTGTCGTCTCCTTCTCCTTCTGCCTGCAATCTTTCCCAGCATCAGGGCCTTTTCAAATGAGTCAGTTCTTCGCAACAGGTGGCCAAAGTATTGAAGTTTCAGCTTCAGCATCAGTCCAACAAACAGAAATATTCCAATGAATATTCAGGACTGATTTCCTTTAGGATGGACTGGTTGGCTCTCCTTGCAGTCCAAGGGACTCTCAAGAGTCTTCTCCAACACCACAGTTCAAAAGCGTCAGTTCTTCAGCACTCAGCTTTCTTTATGGTCCAACTCTCACATCCATACATGACCACTGGAAAAACCATAGTTTTGACCAGATGGACCTTTGTTGGCAAAGTAATGTCTCTGCTTTTTAATATGCTGTCTAGGTTGGTCATAACTTTTCTTCCAAGCAGTAAGTGTCTTTTAATTTCATGGCTGAAGTCACCATCTGTAGTGATATTGGAGCACCAAAAAATAAAGTCTATCACTGTTTCCACTGTTTCCCTATCTATTTGCCATGAAGTGATGGGACCAGATGCCATGATCTTAGTTTTCTAAATGTTGAGCTTTAAGCCAACTTTTTCACTCTCCTCTTTCACTTTCATCAAGAGGCTCTTTAGTTCTTCTTTGCTTTCTGCCATAC
>NW_011495051.1:8053027-8102868 GCF_000754665.1 Bison bison bison | reverse complement strand
AGGATATTTCTCCCAGCAATCTTGATTCCAGCTTGTGCTTCCTCCAGCCCAGCGTTTCTCATGATGTACTTTGCATATAAGTTAAACAAGCAGGGTGACAATATACAGCCTTGACGTACTCCTTTCCCTATTTGGAACCAGTCTGTTGTTCCATGTTCAGTTCGAACTGTTGCTTCCTGACCTGCATACAGATTTCTCAAGAGGCAGGTCAGGTGGTCTGGTATTCCCATCTCTTTAAAAATTGTCCACAATTTGTGGTGATTCACACAGTCAAAGGCTTTGGCATAGTCAATAAAGCAGAAATAGATGTTTTTCTGGAACTCTCTTGCTTTTTCGATGATCCAACGGATCTTGGCAATTTGATCTCTGGTTCCTTTGCCTTTTCTAAATCCAGCTTGAACATCTGGAAGTTCATGGTTCACATACTGTTGAAGCCTCATTTGGAGAATTTTGAGCATTACTTTACTAGTGTGTGAGACCAGTACAATTGTGTGGCAGTTTGAGCATTCTTTGGCATTGCCTTTCTTTGCAATTGGAATGAAAACTGACCTTTTCCAGTCCCGTGGCCACTGCTGAGTTTTCCAAATTTGCTGGCATACTGAGTGCAGCCAGCACTTTCATAGCATCATCTTTTAGGATTTGAAATAGCTCAACTGGAATTCCATCACCTCCTTTGTTCTTAGTGATGCTTCCTAGGCCCACCTGACTTCGCATTCCAGGATGTCTGGCTCTAGGTGAGTGATCATACTATCATGATTATCTGGGTCATGAAGATCTTTTTTGTATAGTTCTTCTGTGTATTTTTGCCACCTCTTCTTAATATCTTCTGCTTCTGTTAGGTCCATTCCATTTCTGTCCTTTACTGAGCCCATCTTTGCATGAAGTGTTTCCTTGGTATCTCTAATTTTCTTGAAGAGAACTCTCGTCTTTCCAATTCTATTGTTTTGCTCTACTTCTTTGCATTGATCACCGAGGAAGGCTTTCTTATCTCTCCTTGCTATTCTTTGGAACTCTCCATTCAAATGGGTATATCTTTCCTTTCTCCTTTGCTTTTCACTTCTCTTCTTTTCACAGCTATTTGTAAGGCCTCTTCAAACAGCCATTTTGCTTTTTTGCATTTCTTTTTCCTGGGGATGATCTTGATTCCTATCTCCTGTACAATGTCATGAACCTGCGTTCATAGTTCTGCAGGCACTCTGTCTATCAGATCTAATCCCTTGAATCTATTTCTCACTTCCACTGTATAATCATAAGGGATTTGATTTAGGTCATACCTGAATGGCCTAGTGGTTTTCCCTACTTTCTTCAACTTAAGTCTGAATTTGGCAATAAGGAGTTCATGATCTGAGCCACAGTCAGCTCCCGGCCTTGTTTTTGCTGACTGTATAGAGCTTCTCCATCGTCGGCTACAAAGAATATAATCAATCTGATTTCGGTATTGACCATCTGGTGATGTCCATGTGTAGAGTCTTCTCTTGTGTTGTTGGAAGAGGGTGTTTGCTATGACCAGTGCCTTCTCTTGGCAAAACTCTATTAGCCTTTGCCCTGCTTCATTCCGTATTCCAAGGGCAAATTTGCCTGTTACTCCAGGTGTTTCCTGACTTCCTACTTCCTATTTGTGTCGCCGTGCCCAGGGTGACACACAGTACAGTCTGGTACACACACAAAGGTCAAAGATCACAGACATAGCTGCTCCCCCGGTGTATTCCAGGGGCCAGCATTCCAGACCCAGAGGTGAGCACGGTCATAAACACAAACAGGAACCATGAGGTGACATAGCCCCACGGGCCCTCGCAGCTACACAGACTGGATGTTTGCCTCCCCTAAAGTTGGACTTCCCTGGCAGCTCAGCGGATAAGGATCCACCTGCCAACGCAGGGGACACAGGTTTGATCCCTGCTCTGGGAGAATTCCACATGCTGTGGAGCAGTTAAGCCCACAAGCCCTAACCACTGAACCCCGCTAGCCCTAGTGCCTGTGCTCCAGAACAAGAGAAGCCCCGGCCACAAGAAGCCCGCACGCCACAGCTAGAGAGCAACCCCTGCTCACTGCAACTAGAGAAGAGCCTGAGTAAAGCAACGAAGACCCAGCACAGCCAAAACTAACTAAGTAAATAGAAGTTTAAAAAAGAATACAGTCAGTTCCTATGTTGAAGCTCTAACCCCCAAGGTGATGGCGTTAGGAGGTGGGCCTGGGGGGAGGTGATGAATCATGAGGGTAGAGCCCTCATGAATGGGATTCAGTTCAGTTCAGTTCAGTCGCTCAGTTGTGTCCGACTCTTTGCGACCCCATGAATGGCAGCACGCGAGGCCTCCCTGTCTATCACCATCTTCTGGAGTTCACTCAGACTCACGTCCATCGAGTCAGTGATGCCATCCAGCCATCTCATCCTCTGTCGTCCCCTTCTCCTCCTGCCCCTAATCCCTCCCAGCATCAGAGTCTTTTCCAATGAGTCAACTCTTCGCATAGGTGGCCAAAGTACTGGAGTTTCAGCTTCAGCATCAGTCCTTCCAAAGAAATCCTAGGGCTGATCTCCTTTAGGATGGACTGGTTGGATCTCCTCGCAGTCCAAGGGACTCTCAAGAGTCTTCTCCAACACCACAATTCAAAAGCATCAATTCTTTGGCACTCAGCCTTTTTCACAGTCCAACTCTCACATCCATACATGACCACAGGGAAAACCATAGCCTTGACTAGACGGACCTGGGATTAGTGACTTACAAAAAACGCACCCCAGAGATCTCACTCACCCCTTCCACCATATGAGGACACAGCCAGAAGACTGAACTTGTGGTTATGAAACAGGAAGTGGGGCTCTCACAGACATCAGATCTGTTAACACCTTGCACTTGGACTTCAGAACTTGAGGAGTGTCTGTGGTTTCTAAGCCACTCAGCCATTGGTATTCTATTTGAATGGACTAAGATGATGCTGACATGGCCCACAGACGTCCATGAGGCCACAGCCCCTTGAGAGGTGAGGAGCCCTCACCCTCCTCTAGCATACAGACTAGGCTGGGAGGGGTGAGACCTCTTACAATGCACCCCCAACCCACATTGGCAGCTAGTCCCAGTGTCACAGGTAGGACAAGGGATACCCAAGGCCAGAGGAGCTGACAGTCACAAACCCCAACCTGGCAGCAAACGGGATGGCCACACACACTCATCAGTGACCTTATAAGCCCTGACACTCAACCTTCTCAGCCACACACGTCCAGGCAGGCATACGCAGTGCCTCGCAGTAACCAGGGGTGAGTCACATTACAACTCCGGGGTGGAAACGCCCACATGTATATCTCAATGGCCACCACCATCTGAGAAACGCACAGCCGCGCAAAAGTCACCAGTCAGGTGTGAAAATATGCGCTGACAATTTAAAATGCAGTTGGGGGACTTCCCTGGTGGTCCAGCAGTTAAACTCTGTGCTTCCATTGCAGGGGGCATGGGTTCAAGGTTCATTCCCCGGTCGGGGGGATTGAGTTCCCACAACCTCAACGCAATGTCAAAAAACACAACAAGAGAAACAAAACAAAATCAAATGCAGTCACCAGAGCAGTGACACAGCTGTTAAACATCCAGACACGCATGGGGACCCAGTCCCAAAGCCAGGCACTCTCAGAATGGCACAGCACCCACGCCATTACAGGCGCCCTCTCTCCCTGCATAACCTCTGCCTGCACACATGCATGGGTCACACATGCACCCACGTGAGCATTCACTGATGTGAACGCATGTACAATGCGGTATGAGTGAATCCTTGCACAGTACACGCAGGCCCATACAGACACACGTGTACGCACTAAACACCAATGCTCGCACACACATGCACCCACACACATGCGTGTAGACTCAGGACACACACACTGATACGTACTCACTGAGACTTGAATGTGTGCACACCAGTGTGCACTCATACAGGTGGGTGGACACACAGGCCTGCCCACCCCAAGACGCACAGGCACACACTAAGACGTCAACGTGCACACACTTCGTTTAAACTCCACAGTCCCTAGAGCTCACTGTCCAGCCGGCAGCTGCCCCTCCTGCCCTGTCCCCACTGCCCCCGGCCAGGCACTCACAGCAGGGGGCCGTGGATACCATCCTGGATGCTCATCACCAGCCGCGGAGGAGCCACCTCGTGGCACAGGTAGTGGTTTGAGTCGGCGGTCAGGCGGAAGTAGCCATCCACCAGCGACACCAAGGACAGGGCCGCGGCCCGGGAAGGCAGGGTCAGCTCCTGCGGGCCGGGGGATCATCAGGCAGGCATCACGGGCCACAGGCATCTCCCCCCTCAGCCCAGTCCGCAGCCCCAGGCCCCACCAGGCACTTGTTGTCCTGACAATGGATGCTGACGTGGCGTTCCTTCAGCACCATGTGGGTGATGTCCTGGAAGTCACAGAAGTAGGACCAGGGGCTCTCCCGAGGCCTGTCCACTGGCTCGCTGCCCACCTCCCCGGCCTTCATTTTCTTCCCAGATGGGTCAGCATCAGGCATCCTGCTGCCGCCACCAGCACCACCATCAGCAGGCCCCTGCAAGCCAGGAAGTGGGGCAGGTGAACAGAGCAGGGCTGTGCCTGTTCAGTCCTCCTGCTCTTCCCTCCCTGGGGAGAGGCGGAAGCCGGAAGGGCCAGGTTACCTATTCGGGCATCTATCCATGAATGCAGTGTCATGAGCTGGACGGGGGACCCATCCAGAGAGATATAGTCACCAGAAGATGGAACTTTGGGGAGGGCAGAAAGGGGGCTCCTAGCCCTCTTGGCCCCAGAGGTCAAAGGTGTTCTCCAGAAGCAGCGACCCTAGCCATCAGCTCCCCAGGGGGAGAAGGCAGAGGATTCATCACCATGGGGTTGAGACAGCTGCTGTCCCTCCATTGAGGGCCAAGCTGAAGGAAATGGGCTTGGCCTAGAGCCTATCCAGGCTGATCAGGTAACCAAATATGTGCCATAGACTTTTAATTCCACAGCAGACTAGAAGAATGTCGCGTTATTGGAAGGGTTCTGGAACCAACATGCATTGGAAATGCTTAGGCAGAACATTAAGACTGAAATTAATTCTTGATTGCAGGCCTTATTAGAGCCTTTAAGACACTATCCAAGAAACAGACCCCCACTCACAGACAAACATATCCCAGAGCCATGTAGGGAAAACCACCTTTGCCATAGCCACCTTCCAAGGCCGAAGTCAAGGCTGAGCAGGAGCCCACACCCTCCACTGTTAGATGGTAGAGGCACCCCACTCCCCTCCGCCGGTACCAGCCGCCACCGGATGCCTTCCGTGCCTGACACCAGCACCTCGTGGGTGGGGGGTCCGGCAGCAGACTCAGACCCGGGGTCAGGAGGGGCTTGCCCACCGTCCCGGATGTAGCAGGGCTCCCCGTCGGCTTGGGACAGCAGCTCCAGGTGGCACACGGGCACACGCTCTGTGCCAAAGCGGGGTGCCAGTCGCTCGAGCGTGGCCAGGTACTTCACCATGACGACCTGCTGGGAGAGGCAGCCCGGCTGGAAGGCCCGCAGGAACTTGCGGAAGATGCTCCGTTGGCGCAGCCGTGTCAGAGCGTTGTGCTGCCGCATCTGCCGCCGGAAGGAGCGTGGGATGCAATCCTTGAAGCTGTGCGGATGACCAAGAGGGGCAGTTCAGGGGTCCCGACTGGGCCATGACGGAGAAGTGGTTTAACCTCTCTGAACCTCAGCTGCCTCATCTAGAAAACAGGCAAGCTAAACGCCATCGACAGATGAGCAGAGAAAGATGTGGTATACATATATAATGGAATACTATGCAGCCGTGAAAAAGAACAAAATCATGTCAGCTGCAGCAACATGGATGCAACTAGAAATTGTCATACTGAGTGAAGTCAGTCAGAAGGAGAAAGACAAATACCATACGATATCACTTATATGTGGATTCTAAACCCCGACAGGGAGTTCCCTGTTGGTCCTGTTGATAAGACTGTATTCCCAACGTAGGGGCCCTGGGTTTGATCCCTGGTTGGAGAACTAAGATCCCACATACCACAACTAAGCTTGTGTGCCATAAATACTGAGCCCCATGCATTCTAGAGACTATGTACCACAACTAGAAAAGCCTGCACAACACAGTGAAGCAAACAGTGCAGCCAGAAATTTTAAAAATTAATAATTAAAAAATATATATGACACAAATGAACGTCTCTACCAAACAGAAGCAGAATTATGGACATAGAGAGCAGGCTGGTGGTTGCCGGCGGGAGGGAGCTGGGGGAGGGACAGAGTGGGAGGCTGCGGTTAGCAGATGCAAGCTTTAGTATGGATAGACAGCAAGATCCTACTGTACTGCACAGAGAACCATATTCAATATTCTGTGATAAGCTATAATTGAAAAGAATACTTAAAATATATATATAACTGAATCACTTTGCTGTACAGCAGAAATTAACATTATAAATCAACTGTACTTCAATCAAAAATATTAAAGCTAAAAAAATATTAAAATTGAATAAAAGTACAAACAATAAAAAGCAGGCAGGCTGTTATGAAAGTGGAAAGAAAATGTGATAAAGCACAAGCATAGCAAGGCCAAATGGTGTCAGGGCCAGGGCCCAGGACTCTGGAGGGGACTGAGTGGCTGAAATTCCAGATATTGGGTGAATTACTTAAGCTCTAAGGAGCTCCGTCTTTTCATCTGTAAAATGGAATCAGTACCCACATCTAGGGCTGACAAGAGAATTAGGACTATTGATTGGCACAAAATAAAGACTATGTGAGTGTTGGCTGTTGTTATTACTAGAGAAATCACTATTGTTTTGATCAGTAATATGATTATCAATAAAAGGACAGCTCTGGGAAGCCCCTCTGCTCCTCACAAAGCCATACTCTTCACCTCTTCTCCTGCCTGCACTGCCCACCAGCAGAGCCCATTTATTTTATTATATATGTATGTATGTATTTATTTTTTGGTTGTGCTGGGGGAATACAGGCTCTAGAGAGAAGGCTCAGTAGTTCTGGCACAGGGATGGCATGTGGGATCTTCCCAAACCAGAGATCAAACCCAGGTCCCCTGCATTGGCAGGTGGATTCCTAGACCAGCAAAGTCCCCAGCATAGCCCATTCAGATTATAGGTTTCTACACCCCATCCTGGGTTTCCCCAGTGGCTCAGTGTGGTAAAGAATCCCCCTGCCAATGCAGGAGACGCGAATTCAATCCCTGGGTTAGGAAAAGTCCCCTGGAGAAAGGAATGGCAACCCACTCCAGTATTGTTGCCTAGGAAATCCCATGGGCAGAAGAGCCTGGGGGACTATAGTCCATGAACTCGCAAAGAGTTGGACATGACTGAGCAATTAAACACACACACACACAAGCCTTATCTTCCATGTCCCAAGCCATTTTTTCCATCCCTTGAATAGAGAGATCCTAAAGCTCAAGGTTCTAGCTGTCTTTTGCCCCTATTCCCAAGCTTTCCAGGGCTCCCTAAAGACCTGGAGGGAAAAAGACCCCCGATTAGTGCCTGGCTGACTCCAGCACTTGGGCAATTGCATTCTAAGTTCAATTGCCCTGGAAACAGGCCTTTGCCGCCTGCTGCCTCTGGGCCTCTATATATGCTGTTCCCTCTGCCTCCAATGCTTTGCCAAAGCAGTCCACGTCTGGATAAAGCCAACTCAACCTTCAGGTCTTAGCAGAAATGTCACCCCAGGAGCATCATCTGATCGCCAGGCTGGATAGGGTGCTTCCTCTGTGCTCCCCAGCATCCTGGCTTCATGGTCACAGCCCTGGTCCTCCAGAGTGATAACATGACAGGGATTGAAAAATATGTGCTTTAAGAATTGCAGAAAAAAAAAAAAAAAAAGAATTGCAGAGACACGGGTATATACCTATGGCTGATCTGTAGACCATTGTAAAGCAATTCACTTCAGTTCAGTCACTCAGTCATGTCTGACTCTTTGCGACCCCATGGATCACAGCACGCCAGGCCTCCCTGTCCATCACCAACTCCCAGAGTTTACCCAAACTCATGTCCATCGAGTCAGTGATGCCATCCAGCCATCTCATTCTCTGTTGTCCCCTTCTCCTCCTGCCCCCAATCCCTCCCAGCATCAGGGTCTTTCCAATGAGTCAACTCTTCGCATGAGGTGGCCAAAGCACTGGAGTTTCAGCCTCAGCATCAGTCTTTCCAGTGAACACCCAGGACTGATCTCCTTTAGGATGGACTGGTTGGATCTCCTTACAGTCCAAGGGACTCTCAAGAGTCTTCTCCAACACCACAGTTCAAAAGCATCAATTCTTCGGTGCTCAGCTTTCTTCACAGTCCAGCTCTCACATCCATACATGACCACTGGAAAAACCATAGTCTTGACTAGACGGACCTTTGCTGGCAAAGTAATGTCTCTGCTTTTGAATATGCTATCTAGGTTGGTCATAACTTTTCTTCCAAGGAGTAAGCGTCTTTTAATTTTATGGCTGCAGTCACCATCTGCAGTGATTTTGGAGCCCCCAAAAATAAAGTCTGACACTGTTTCCACTGTTTCCCCATCTAATTCCCATGAAGTGATTATCCTCCAATTAAAAATAAATAAATTAAAAAAAAAAAGGAATTGCAGTCCTAGGATTTCCCTGGTGGTTCAGAGGTAAAGAATCCACGTGTCAACGCAGGGGACAGGGGTTCAATCCCTGATCTGGGACGATTCCATATGCTGCAGAGCAACTAAGCCCATATGCCACAACTGTTGAGCCTGTGCTCTAGAGCCCGTGCTGGGCAACAAATCACTCCAATGAGAAGTCTGTGCACTGCAGTAGAGAGTAGCCTCTGCTCGCCACAACTAGAGAAAAGCCTACGCAGCAACAAAGACCCAGCGTAACCAAAAATAAATAAATAAATAATTTCAAAAAGAATTGCAGGTCCTAGGACTTCCCTGGTGGTCTAGTCATCAAGAACATGCCTTTCAATGCAGGGGATGCAGGCTCGATCCTTGGTCGGGGAACTAAGACCCCATATGACTTGAGGCAACTTAGCCCACACGCTGCAACTAGAGAGATCACAAAGATTCCATATACCTCAACTAAGACTCGATGCAGCCAAAAATAAAATAAATAATTTTTGTTTTCTTTAAATGCAGGTCCTGGGACATTCCCTGGCTGTTTTCAGTGGTTAGGATTTGGCGCTTTCATAGCTGTAGCCTTGGTTTCAAACCTTGATGGGGGAACTAAGATCCCACAAGCTACATAGCACAGCCAAAAAAAGAAAAACAAAAAACTGCAGGGTTGCCTCCTCCAGGCAGTGTGCCCTGATTGCTCCAGTCCTCACCTCAGTGGAGATGAGTAACTCCCCAGACTTCTGCCTTATCCCTTCCCTTGAATTCTAGCGAGTCATGCAAGCTCACTCTACTCCAGCCATACTTCCTCCAACACATCAGGCACAGCCCAAGCTCAGGGCTTTTGTACCGGCTGATACCTCTGGAAAATTCTCTTCTCACAAATACCCACCTGGCTCCCTCCTTTACTTCCTTCAAATCTCTGAAAGTGAATGTCACCTTTTCAGTGAGAAACTGATGACCCAGTTTTAAACTGTACACCCCTCATTCTCTGATACCCCCTTCCTCTTTTCCAGTTTAATTTTTCCCCATTGCATTCGTCACCATCAAAAACACTATACATTTTACTTTTGTATTTCATTTATTGCCTGTCTTCTCCATCAAATATGAGCTCCAGGGACTTCCCTGGTGGTCTAGTGGCTAAGACTCTGTGTTTGCAATGCAGGGGGCCCTGGGCTCGATCCCTGGTCAGGGAACTAGATCCCATGTGTCACAACTAAGAGTTTGCACGCCACAACTAAAGATCCTGCATGCTGCAACTAAGACCGAGCACAGCCAAAATAAATACACAATTTTTTTTTAAGTGAGCTCTAAGAAGCCACAGATTTCGTCTGCCTGGTTTACTGTTGTGTGTCCAACACCCAAAACTAGTACCAGCACACAGTAGGTGTTCAATAAATGTTTGTTGAATGAATGAAGGCATGGCAGTATGCAAGGTCTACCCTGGCCTTCAGACACCCGGGCATGTCCACCCACCTGTGCAATGTCCCCGCCCCATTCCCAGATACCTGGTCTTCTTGGCCACCTTTTCAAGGGGGACACCATTGCGGAGAGCGAGGTGGCAGAGGTGCAAAAGGGCCATGCCCAGGCTCTCATTCTGAAAGTGGTGGATCTCCTCCTCGCTGGATAGCTCCCATAGTGATGCCACGTCATTTACAAATTCATGCTTGCCCTGGGGATGGGGAATCAGGCAGAAAGGGAGGTGTGAGAACCTGTTCACTCCCCAGCTTCCGGTTACTTTCAGGAAGCGGGGGGACCCCATATGTATGCCTCGTCTGCCCAATCCTATGCCTGTGACAGACATCACTAATCAACCACAGTACTCTTACCCCTGCAACCCTAAGAGTCCAAAACCCTTTTGTTCAGGCAGCCGAAGGATCCCAGATGGCATGACTGAAACCCACTGCTTATAGCAAATTGGGAGGGAAGTGGGGGCTCCTCAATTGCCCAAGGTCCCTCACAAATAGTCACGCCTTCCCAGCCCTGCTCACACCTGCTCAAAGAGGTACTCAAAGGAGGCAGGGTCCAGGAGTTGCACCCCCTGCTCTGCCTGTTCTGAGGAAGTCTCGGCCCCTGGGGGCCCGCAGCGGTACACAGCTGGCTCCTGAGGATTCGTGCCATGCCAGTTTCGGAAATAAAACCTGCAGGAAAGGAGGGGGGTGCAGTCGAGGTTTAGCATGGACTCAGGCCAAGTCTTGGCAGGTGGGGACAAGAGAGGGAGGGGAGGGGACAAAAGCCTTCTAAGGGGACTTTGCCCACCTCATGCGGAAGTACAGCGTCAGGCTGGAGTCCCTGGAGGTATCCAGAATGTGATTTGGAGGCAGCCAGACCTGGGCCTGGGCATCGAAGAGGGCAAAAAGATTGAAGCAGGGTGGAGTGATGCCTGCACAGGGGAGAAATGAGTCAGGAAGTTGATGTCTGCTCCCATTAGCCTCGTCGACTCCCAGACCTGCTGTCTCCCTTCACAACCTCTCCCTGGCCTCCTCCCCTGCCAAAAGAAGACAATGCAATATGTAGACCATACTGTGGCCACACAGAAAAACTACATGTCCCAGTCTCCCTTGCAGCTAGGATGAGGGCATTGAACAGTTTTTTTGGCCAATGGGATGCGGGCAGAAGGAATATACATTTTCCAGGTCTAGAAATAAACTCTCCTGTCCTCTTCCCTACCCCGGGAATGTTGGAGACCCCTAATGCCTAGTGGTGAAACTACAAGATAGAGGGGAACCATTTGACCAGCATTAAATGCTAGGGCATCAGCATTAAATGCTTACATCTGGTGGCTCAGATGGTAAAGAATCTGACTGCAACGCAGAAAACCCAGGTTCGATCCCTGGCTCGGGAAGATACCCTGGAGAAGGGAATGGCTACCCACTCCAGTTCTCTTGCCTGGAGAATTCCACGGGCAGAGGGCCCTGGTGGACTATACAGTCCATGGGGTTGCAAAGAGTCAGATATGTTTAAGCAACTAACACTTTCACTATGAGACTTACAGTAAATTTTCATTGTCTTAACCCAGGAGAATTTGAGGGATGCTGCTTGTTACCACAGCAAACCTGGCATAGACTAGCACAGCTCTTCAGACTGCTGGCACTTTGCCTGTCTCTCTCTGAACTCCAGCCCCAGAGAAATACCCAACTACCCTTGGCTGTCACCCTGTAGATATCTCTGACCCCCTGAGATGTGCTTTGTTCCAAACAGATATCATCTGAGGTCCCCAAATTTGCCCCCTCTCAGCATGGTTCTCTAAGCCAGGATTTCATCTTTGTCCTTAACTCATCCCACCCCCTCAGATTGGTCACAAGTCCTGTTCTTTCTGCACCCTTCATTCTCTCTAGGATCCACCCACTTCCTTCAAATGCAAAACCCAGTCCCAGCTCAGCCTCCAGATTTATTGTCATTCCCCACACCGGCCACCCAAGCATCTTTTTTTATACATATATCACTTAAAAACTAAAATATCTATCTAAACATCTAAAGTATCTAAAATAGTTCTTTTGGAATAATTTATAATCACCCAAGTACCAGCCACTAAAGAAATAAAACTTGGCAAGTCCGACTGAAACCCCCAACTACATCCACCTCCTCTCCCCTACTGCAAATAGGTAACCATACTCCTGAACTAGAGTTTATCATTTTCATATTTTCTGTGACCTAGTTTTAAATGCTATAAACTTGAATGTGGTATTATATCATAGGTGTCCTTCAGCAATTTGTTTTTTCAGGCTATGATAGCTTTTAAGCTTCACACATGATACATGTAACTTTGGTTGAATATCTTTTTCCTGGCTGCATAGTATTTCAGTGTTCAACCACATGCAACTGATTTGTGCAGTCTCCTCTACACAGACTTTGAGATGGCCTCTTATTTCTCAGTAAAATAAATGAGGCTGCTCTGAACATTCTCGTGTGTCTCCTGGAATACATGAGCTGAGTGTTTGTAGACTGCGTATCTAGGAGTGGAACTGTGTGCCCTCAGGGAATGTATTCAAGTTATATGATGCCAAATTGCTCTACAAAAATCACTGCATCCAGGAATTCCCCAGAAGTCCAATGGTTAGGACTTGGTGCTTTCACTGCTGAGGACCCAGATTCAACCCCTGGTTGGGGAACTAAGATCCCACAAGCCACATGGCACGGCCAAAAAAAAAAAAAAAAAATCGTGACATCCAAGTGTACTGCACCCCAAAGAAGGAGCACAACTCCCTGTGAGACAGCTTCCTAAAGAACCAATCTGTGGGCCTTCCCTGGTGGTCCAGTGCTTAAGAATCCGTTTTCCAATGCAGGGGATGCAGGTTCAATCTCTGGTCTGGGAACTATGGTCCCACATGCTATAGAGCAACTAAGCCCATAAGCCACAAGTGACAAGTTCCTACACCGCAGCAAAGATCTGATGCAGCCAATAAATCAATATTTAAAATAAAAACAAAAGACAAATATTAGAGGAAGATAGTCTTTGAAAAAAAAGAACCAATCTATTTCACTCTCTGGCTTAAACCTTCCATGGCTCCCTCTTTGCCCCATAAGAAAGCTCAACCCCCTCAGCAATGAACACCCATGACCTGGACCCAGATAGTCATGCTCTGCTTTCAATTTCTAGTTTCCCTTCTAAATTCTTGAAACTGATATTCCAGTTATTCTTAAGATCTTTTGCTTCCTCAAACAGATCAGGTTCTCGGGATCTTGACCAGGCATGATTCACACGTCTAGCAAACCTGTCTAACTTGTTTACAGTCAGAGACTTCCCTGGTGGTCCAGTGGCTAAGACTCTGCGCTCCCAACGCAGGGGGCCCACGTTCTATCCCTGGTCAGAGAACTGGATCGAACGTGTCGCAACTAAAGATCTCAAGTGCCATAACTAAAACCTGATGCAGTCAATAATAAATAAATAAATTTTTTAAAAAAAGAATCAGCCTTCAGTGGAAAAATACGAAGTGTTATAGAAATCTACCAGAAAGCCCCCATTCAGTTGTGGGGCAGGGGGGTTGAGAGGGTGTCCGGGAGGAAGGGGTAGGTAAGTGAAGTCCCCTTGAAGATACCCTCTCCTCCTCTGGCAGAAGACATTAGACTTCTGAGCACATCCACTGCAAGCTCTCATGACCATTCCATGTTTCCCTACTGCTCCTGGGAAGAAGTCTAAACTCTAGACTCTCCCTCTGGGGTTTAAGGCCCTTAAGCTTTAAGGTTTAAGACCTGACTCTGGCTGACCTCTCACCCATCATCTCCCTTCCTGGAGTTCCTTGCTCCTAACCTCACCCACCATACTTTGCTCCTGCCACAACAGCCAGAGCATCTTTGACCCTTGAGTCCAACCATGTTCCTCCTTTGCTCACAGTCCTCCACAGCTCCCACCTCACTTGCAGTAAAATTCGAAGTCTTCCCTGAGGCCCAGAAGGCTCTGCACAACCGGCACCATCACCCGTTCACCCTCACCTATCCCTGTCTCCCCTTCACTCACTTGGCAACAGCCACACTGGCCTCACAGTTACCAGTAAGTTCCCACCTCAGAGCCTTTGCACTTGCTGTTCTCACTGCCAGATGTCCCTGTGGCTTGCTCCCTTATCTCCTCAAGTTTTAAATCTTTTTTTTTTTTTTGGCTGCACCATACGGCTTATGGCATCTTAGTTCCCAATCAGGGATTGAACCCTGGCTCCCATCCCCACAGTGGAAGTTCAGAGTATTAACCTTTGGACCACCAGGCAAGTCCCCAAGTGTTAAATCTTTTACCATCATCTCTCACAGCTTGCCTCCTATTCAGTTTCCTTATTTATTGCATTTCTTGCTGAGCCCTATAAGAATTCAGATGCAATGCAAGAGACCTAGGTTTGATCCTTGGGTTGGGATGATCCCCTGGAGAAGGGAATGGCAATCCACTGAAGTATTCTTGCCTGGGAAATCCCATGGACAGAGGACCCCGGCAGGCTACAGTTCATGGGGTTGCAAAGAGTTGGACACAACAGAGCAACTAACACTTTCACTTTCATTAGAGTATCAGCTTTTTACAAAACTGATTGCAAATTACAGAGGCAGTAATTGGAGGCTGGCACACAGAAGGTGCTCACTCAACGCGGGATGCATGAATGGGCAGACAACTGGGTGAACGGGGCCCAGTGGCTGCTGACACCTCCGCCCCGCTGTGGGGCCGATGGCGGGACTCACCGACTTTGTGTGCGACGTGGATGCAGACATCCTCCGCGGTCAGTGTGGGCTCAGTGAAGGTGACCCAGGGCTCCCCACCACTGGGGCCAGCCCAGTGCAGAAGCACTTTCAGGCCTTCTCTGGTGGCCATGGGCTGAGCTCCGTCCCCACTGGGCTTCCTGCCCCTGGTGGTGGCCCTCCATTGGCACAGAGGCATGTTCTTGACAGCTGGCCTGCCTGTGAAGGAACATCCTATCAACCCCCCAGGCCTCAGCCTTGAAGGCCCCTTTTAGTACCTCAACCTTCCCACCTCCAGACTGAAGGGAAAGATTTGGGACCCCTCACTGTGCAAACTTAGGCACCCAATTCCCCTCCATGGGCCTCAGTTTCCACATCTGTTTGATGGAGCTGGGGTTTGCGACACTCTCCCCCCATGCTACATCAGTCATGAACAGCACCACCACCAACCCCTTTACTGGACAAATTCACCAATACAAAAGTCTGCCCTGAACCCACCTTTCCAAAATAACCTGGGTGGTCAGACAGACCTGGGGGTGAATCCTGTGTCAACTCAGGTGCAAGTCACTTAGTCATCTTGGGCCTCAGTCTCTCCATCTGGAAAACAGACATGCTGAGAATGTTGCCATGAAGAGACAGTTATGACATTTCTACATTCCTTTTAAAGAAACCTTTAAACTAGAGTCGTAAGGGAATTATGCACTACTGTTACATATTGTGGGCAGGTAAGGACTTACTATTGCCATTCTGTTGTTTTCTGGTTGTTTTGTAGACAGGTTCTTCCTTGTTTCTTATCCTGCTGTCTGTGTTTGGATGAAATTACTACAGAATTTTTCCCTTGTGGTTACCCTAAGTTTAATAAGTTTAAGATGTGTTATGAGACTTACAAAACATACCTCACACTGACAATACCCTCTTTTAAGCTAAGAGCTTCCCTTTAGTAGAATTTGTAAACTTTACATTTTTTAATTCTCCACCTCACATTTTGATTACTGCTGTTACACTTCACATTTTTTATAAATTGTAGTTATGGCTATTTTTTTCTATGTTTTTTAAAAACTAGAGTTATAAATCAATTAGGTTGTGATGTTTCAACACACTTCTGTATGTTACACATTAAAAATCTTGATACAGGCATGACCAAATAACAAATATGATAAACTCAAGAATGAAGTCATTATCATTAATTTAATAATCATAGTCGTTTCTCTCTTTCAGCCGATATACCCCTACTAATGACCCCAGTCCCTGCTGGCTCCCTAAGCGGCGGAGAGGTTCTGTTCAGCTCTTTTCCCAACAATCTGGAACTTTTTGAGAGACAGATTCAGGGTCCAGGCTTCCTGGGGTCTCCAAGTATTTCCGGAGAAGGACTGTCAGCAATTAGAGCGACGTTACTCATTTAAGACGTGATGAGGGAAAAACAGAATATCGCAATTGCATAATCCCGTATTTGTCAGGAATCAACTTCTCTCGGAGCCTGTTTCCTCATTTGGAAGATAGTCATAAAACAGTCTCTCTCTCAAAGGGTTGTTGGGAGGATTCAATGAGCTTGAAGCAGAGAAAAGGCTCCGCGAGGGGCCTGGCAAACGCTCGGTAAGTGTTCGCAAAGTCAGACACGACTGACCTACTGAACAACAACAAACGAGATTATCTTTGAGATAAGACCCTAGGGATCGAGCTTTTGTAGTGACCATCTCCTCCTTCCTCATCCCCTCTGAGCACAGATCTAGCTTTGAAGATGAGGTCTAAGCGAGGTCCGCAGCCCCCAACCCCCTAAGCACCCCCACCTCCCCGCCAGAAACCTCCAAACCCTGCTGGCAGGGGCAGGAACCGAGCTGTGTACCCACCCGGCATCGATCAGTCACAAGGCAGTGTGGGGGCTTCTAACCACCTCCTGCAAAGGGCAGTTCCGCCAGCGGCATCCTTCCTGATGATCTCCCGGGCGTGCTCCCTGGCGCCCCATTCCAGACTCACCCTTTCCCCGGAACTTGCTACAAGCCGGGACCCGGCCCCACCGCCCCGGGCAGCGGCCTCTTGATCGCCCCTGGAACAGCACCTCCCATTGGTCGCCTGAAACGGGCACATTCATTGGTCATTGTCCTGCTCCGCCCCTTCACTACTACGGTGGCTCCCCTATTGGTTCAGGCTTCAAGTTTCGCCCAACCTGGGCGGGAGAGGGTGGACTCTCTGCGGCGCTGCGACTTTAATCACCCACGCAGGCGTGGATCCAAGCAAGTCAGGCTTCTAGACCTTACCCTGGTGCAAGGCCAGATCGTCATCTCGGCGATCAATGTTGCAGCTGGCTGCCATTCATTCCTCCAACCCCGCTGCCATGTGGCCCTACATTCCGTCCTGCCTCTCCTCCCAGTCTGCGTGGCCAGCCCTGCTTCTCAGTTGAGACACCCCACCAACCACCAACCACCCCCACCTCCGCCTTCTGGAGGAGGCATTCAGGGCCCACCAGCTCACATTCCTTTTCTGATCACCCATAGCCCTGACGCTGGGAAAGACTGAGGGCAAGAGGGGAAGGGGATGACAGGATGAGATGGTCGGATGGCATCCCTGACTCAATAGACACGAGATTGAGCAAACACTGCGAGATAGTTAAGGACAGGGAAGCCTGGCGTGCTTCAGTTCATGGGGCAGCAAAGAGTGACTGAAAAACAACAAAATCCTGTTCTCTGAGGCCTCGTTGCTCAAGGTAGCGGCTCAGGCGTCCCACCTGATCCAAGTTCTGATCCCTGCAAAGCAAGTCGCTGCTATTTATATTTACAGAGAAGGCTGTGCACTCAGCGTTTCATACACATTATTTCATTTTGTTGCAGGAAGAGGGACCCCTTCCAGGGCCTGAGAGTGGGCTCTTGTCTAACTCTTGGAAATGAATTACCAAGGAGACACATGTACTGACAAAGCAAAAGACATTATTGGAAAGGGGTGCCCGAGGGAAAAGAGATGGGGTAAGGGAACCCAGGAGAACTGCTGTGCTGCATGGCTCTCAGTCTCGGGTTTTATGGTGATGGGGTTCGTTTCCTCTGGGTTGTCTCTGGCCAATCATTCTGACTCAGAGTCCTTCCTGGTGGTGCATTCGTGGATCAGCCTAGATGAATTCTAGCAAAGATTCTGGGAGGTGGTAGGACTATGTATGGGCATTTTCTCTCTCCTTTTGATCTTTCCTGATTTCTTTCTGGTTGGTAGTAGTTTGTTAGTTCTGCATTCCTCCTGTTGTAAGATAACTTACTCAAGTAGTTACTATCAAGCCTGGCCAGGGCAGCAGGTTTCAGTCAGTGGGTTCCCCTAACAATCTGATGTTAGCAGTAGTCCTCTGGCATCTCTTATCCCCATTTCTCAGAGAAAGAAACCGAGGTACAGAGAGGTGACAAAGACTCTTTCCTTGCCCAAACTTTAGTCCTCTGAGCCTTCTTCTGTTTTAAAAAATAATTTTATTTATTTTTATTTTTGGCTGTCCTGAGTCTTCGTTGCTGCATGGGCTTTTCCCTAGTTGGGGAGGGCAGGGGCTACTCTTTAGTTGTGGTGTGCAGGCTTCTCATTGCTGTGGCTTCTCTTGCTGTGGAACACAGGCTCTAGACTGCTTGGGCTTCAGTACTTGTGGTTCTCGGGCTCTAGAGCACAGGCTCAATAGTTGTGCTGCTTGGGCTTGGTTGCTCTGTGACAAGTGGAATCTTCCCAGACCAGGGATCAAACCTTAATCTCCTGCATTGGTAGGTGGATTCTTTACCCCTAAGCCACCAGGGAAGCCCTGAGCCTTCTTCTTGACTACCCCTCAACCTTGGCCCCAGTCCTGTCTTTGTTCTGCACAGTCATCCCCCGACCCCTAATATCTGATCAGGTTTTTCAGTTTCCACCATTGATGTATAAATATTCGTCCTCTCTTTAGCAAGAATCCTGTGAGGTCAGTTTAGCAAGAATCCCCCTATCCTTTTTTTTTTAAGATTTATTTATTCATTTATTTATTTTATTTTGGGGATCAGCTAAGGGTTGCCCTTGCTGCTCAGGCTTTCTCTCATTGCAGTGCATGGGCTTCCCACAGAGGTGGCTTCTCTTATTGGGGAGCGCTGGCTCTAGGTGATTGGACTTCAGTAGTCGCAGCACATGGGCTTCAGTAGTTGAGGCTCTTGGGCTGTAAAGCACTGACTTAGTAGTTGTGGCACACTGGCTTAGTTGCTCTGTGCCATTTGGGATCTTCCTGGACAGAGGATTGAACCAGTGTCCCTTGCATTGCATGGTGGATTCCACTGGACCACCAGGGGAGCTCCCCTCCCACCCTCCCCCTGTCACACCCTCATTCTGCTCTTTGCCTGGCAATCCCCAGATGTCTTTGCTGCATTCAGAGTTGAACCCAATGTTCTCCCCTTTTGCAGTCCCCCTTCCATTGCAGTTATCCTGAATAGTCTCCCTTACTGTTTTGTAAGTCAAAAATATTGCCTGCCATATCCGTAAACAAAGGATATTGCAGTCATCCAGCCATCACATTGAGTAGGAGCTAGACGGGCCTCAGGGTAAACGGCTGGTTTCTCCCCTGTGGACAGATACTCCAAATTAGCAGGAGACAGAAGAGCTAAGCTTTGCCCAGGTAAAAGATAGAGACCACATATTTCTCATTCTTCAAGTCATGGATGGTGACTGCAGCCATGAAATTAAAAGACACTCCTTGGAAGAAAAGCTATGACAAACCTAGAGAGCGAATTAAAAATCAGAGACACCACTTTGCAGACAAAGTCCCTTATAGTCAAAGCTATGGTTTTTCCAGTAGTCAGGTATGGATGTGAGAGTTTGACCATAAATAAGGCTGAGTGCTGAAGAACTCATGCTTTTGAACTGTGGTGCTGGAGAAGACTCTTGAGAGTCCCTTGGACAGCAAGGAGATCAAATCAGTCAATCCTAAAGGAAATCAGTCCTGAATATTCATTGGAAGAGCTGATGCTGAAGCTGAAGCTCCAATACTTTGGCCACCTGATGTGAAGAGACGACTCATTGGAAAAGACCCTCATGCTGGGAAAGAGTGAAGGCAGACTTATTGGAAAATACTTTCATGCTGGGAAAGACTGAGGGCAAGAGGAGAGGGGGTGACAGAGGATGAAATGGTTGGATGGCATCACCGACTTGATGGACATGAATTTGAGCAAACTCTTAGAGATAGTGAAGGACAGGGAAGCCTGGCATGCTGCAATTAATGGAGTCACAGAGGGTCAGACACGACCTGGTGACTGAACAACAAGTCAAGGAACCCCCAACTATACATGCACAGAAAGGCTCCTTGGAGGTGAAAAAGGAGGGGGTGTCACCTCATAGTAAGTGATGTCAGCCTACCCATAAGCCTCTTCACTGGAATCCATCTTGGCTAAGAGATGCATGCACACATGAGAGGACACTGAGATAAACCAAATATGTACTCAGAACCAGGCAAAGAAAGATGATTGGCCAAAGGAAACCTGGAAGACATGCACCATAAAAGTGATTCAACCTACCATAAGGGCGTGACTCTGAATCTGAGCCTGCCTATGTGTCTATCCACACATACTCTTTTTCCTTCCTAATAATCACTACTTGTTTCACTACTTCCTGTCTCTGTGGAAATTAATTTCTACACACCTGACAGGCCAGGGCCTGATAGTTTCAGTGGTGAGAATTCAGCGTTCTCACTGCCTCAGGCTGACTTCAATCTCTGGCTGGGGAACCGAAACCCTGCTTCAAACTGCTGCAGGTGGAGGCTACCAGAGATCAGCGTTACAGCCGCACAGATGGTGAGCCCTGAGGGAACTCAGGATAGAAACAGGATGCCCACCATCCACTCATGAGTCACTGCAATGCATGGGTGCATGCTGCTGCTGCTGCTGCTGCTAAGTTGCTTCAGTCATGTCCGACTCTGTGTGACCCCATAGACGGCAGCCCACGAGGCTCCCCCGTCCCTGGGATTCTCCAGGCAAGAACACTGGAGTAGGTTGCCATTTCCTTCTCCAATTCGTGAAAGTGAAAGTGAAGTCGCTCAGTTGTGTCCGACTCTAGCGACCCCATGGACTGCAGCCCACCAGGCTCCTCCATCCACGGGATTTTCCAGGCAAAAGTACTGGAGTGGGGTGCCATCGCCTTCTCCGTGGGTGCATGCTAAGTCACTTCAATCACGTCCAACTCTTTGCGACCCTAAAGACTGTCTGTCTGTGGGTTTCCCCAGGAAAGAATACTGGAGTGGGTTACCATGCCCTCCTCCAGGGGATCTTCCTGACCCAGGAATCAAAGCCGAACCTCTTACAAATCCTGCACAGGCAGGTGGGTTCTTTTCCACAAGCGCCACCTAGGAAGTCACTGCAGCCACCCTCGCAGAGATGCACCATGAGGAGACTCAGAATGAGAAAGCACAGGTCAGCTGAGGTGCCTGTCAAAGGAATGATTTCAGTGAGCCCAGACTCTTGCATCTTCCCATACATAGAAAAGCACTAAACTCTTTAACTTGAGATATTGGATTTTCTTTAATTAACAGTAACCTTGTTGTAAAAGCTTGAATATATCCTGGCTCCCCCCTCACCTCTTCAGAGCAATCTCTCAGAGTTATCTGAGATGCTGTGTCCCAGACTTCAGTCCTCAGTTTTGTCTGCCAAATAAAATATAACTCTCAACTTTTAGGTTGTGATTTTTTTCCCCCCAGTTGACAGTTTGTGTGTTTTTTTAATTGGAGTAGAGTTGCTTGACAGTGTTGTGTTAGTTTCTGCTGTACAACAAAGTGAATGTTATGCGTATACATATATTCCCTCTCTTTTAGCTTTCCTTCACATTTAGGTCACCACAGAGCATTGAGTAGAGTTGTCTGTGCTCTACAGCAGGTTCTTATTAATTATCTAGCAATAACCAATCCCAGTTTCCCAATTCATCCTACCCCCTTTACCCCTTTGGTATCCATAAGTTTACTTTCTATATCTGGGTCTCTATTTCTGCTTTGAAAATAAGTTCATCTGTACCATTTATGATAAGGGCAGAGTAAAGGGACAAAGTAGGTGGTTAAATAGTTAATCCCACTAGGGGATTGTAAGTAGAAAAAATATGGGAGACCCCAGTAAGTTAATGGTCACTTAAGAAAACAGGTTTGCTTAACCGCAAAACCAAGCAGGCTTGCTTAACAACAAAGCTTGCAGTACAAACATGAGGCAAGCTCCAAAACGAGGGCAATATGAGACCCACATCCTTCCCAGGGAGCTCAGCAAGTTCTAGGACATGCTTTCTGCACATATGAAAACAATAATTTATGGGAAAGTGACATTTCAAAGTAAATATCCTCATTGTACTGAAACCTGAAATAAATTTTCCATTACGTTATGACTTTCAGCTCAACCATGGGGGACAAGAAAACATCCCTACCCAATCTGGAGGAGGAGCTGATGATCAAAGCACAACACCTACTCAAGAATGAGGAAGTGGGACTTTGCTGGTGGTCCAATGGGTAAGACTCTGCACTCCCAATGCATCAGGCCCAGGTTCGATCCCTGGTTGGGGAACTAGATCCCGGGTGCTGCAACTAAAAGGGCCTGTGTGTGGCAACTAAGACCAGGCGCAGCCAACTAAATACATAAATTAAAAAATAATAATAACAAACATATGATTTTAAAAAAGAATGAGGAAGAAAGCAGTCTTTCCCCTCTCCCCACTTTTCCTTTGATTATAAAACTGTAGCCCACTAAGTTGAGGGGCTTGGCATCCTCTCATCTGCCCACTGGTAAGCCTTACAAGCATCCTATCCTAATAAATTACTTGGTATCCATCACTCTGACTCTTACTGAATTCTTTTCTGCACCAAGACATAAAGGAGGACTGGAGGTCTTCAGAACCAACCCCACCCCCCAAAACGCCTACCTAACGACTTTTAACAAGTGTCGGTATAAATTTTTCTTTAACAGAGGCTGAGGAAAGCTGAGCGCTGAAGAATTGACACTTTTGAACTGTGGTGTTGGAGAAGACTCTTGAGAGTCCCTTGGACTGCAAGGAGATCCAACCAGTCCATTCTGAAGGAGATCAGTCCTGGGTTCTTTGGAACCCAGTTCTTTGGAAGGACTGATGCTAAAGCTGAAACTCCAGTACTTTGGCCACCTCATGCAAAGAGCTGACTCATTGGAAAAGACTCTGATGCTGGGAGGGATTGGGGGCAGGAGGGGAAGGGGACGACAAGGATGAGATGGCTGGATGGCATCACTGACTCAATGGATGTGAGTCTCAGTGAACTCCGGGAGTTGGTGATGGACAGGGAGGCCTGGCATGCTGCCATTCATGGGGTCGAAAAGAGTCGGACACAACTGAGTCACTGAACTGAACTGAGGAACTTTTTCAGGTCCTAAAGCACCAAAGGGCAGAGCCAGTTTTAATTCTGAAGTTGGAGCCATAACAGCTGTGGCCAAGAGCACGTGACTACTCTTCTTAGTCTGAGAAAACAGGGGGAAAAACAGACCCTTTTTCACAGGGCAGCTATGGAGATTCAATGTAAAGTTGTAAACAGAAACTTAGCCTAGAGCCTGGAGGATAGTGAGTGCTAGGAACTTGGGGACTGGGGAATTAACAGTATTCACCCTGACAAGAGAATCATTTGCAGCTGGGAGAAAAAAAAAAAAGCAGAATTCTGTACTGATATGGTGACATCTCCAGAGTGTCTGTATATTTCATAACAGAGAATGAAATGTATAAAATGTATAGAATAGGACTTTCCTGGTGATCCAGTGGTTAAGGCTCCCTGCCTCCACGGGTCCTGGTTTGATCACTCACTAGTCAGGGAACTAAGATCCCACATGCTGAGTGACATGGCCCAAAAGTAAGTGTTCAGTTCAGTTCAGTTCAGTCGCTCAGTCGTGTCCAACTCTTTGCGGCCCCATGAATCGCAGCACGCCAGGCCTCCCTGGCGTAGTTAGGTAGTTAGAATAGGGAAAAGGAGTCCCAGAATGGCGGTGGCTAAAAGATAAGGAAAAGTCCTCGAAAACAGAACAAAGGAAGGTCTGAGGACCGGAGTGAGGACTTCAGGTAAAACAAACAGCACTCCTGGCTGGTCCAATTTACCTACGGCAGACCCGGGGGGTGGGGGGTGGGGCGGAATAAAAAGAGGAGCCAAAGTGCTGGGGCTCCCCCACCCCCACCCCCGCGCAGGCGCTCTTCTCTTCGCGACTTTTGGTCGACATGCCTTCACGCCTGGAGGATGGATTTTCCTGTTATTATCTAAATAAAATAGAGTTGTAACACGGAGCTGTAACACTGATTTGTCTAAGAGCTATAACACGGTCTGTCCAAGACTTGAGAGCTGTGACACGCCGAGGGTTTTAATGTCCATCACTCCAAATCTTTGTTGTGACGAGACAAAACCGAGGAGCATACGCTCGCCTGACAAAAAGAATATAGAGAATAAAAAGAATGTATTATATTTTCTTGTGTTTGCTCAGCCCGCCTATGGAAGAACTCAAAAGAAATATAGAAATATTGGTTAGTTCAAGGAAAAAATTTTCAGAAAATCTCAGGAAGGACTTCCCTGGGGGTCCAGTGATTAGGACTCTGTGCTTCCATCGCTGGGGGTGCGGATCAATCCCTGTGGAGAACTAGGATCCTACATGACCCGTGGTGCAGCTAAAACAAAACCAAAAAACCAACAACAAAAAACAAAATGCAGAAAAGAAATCTCACACTTCTCTCACACCCATCTTTGGTCATCAGCAAAATCTCACCCCGCTTGGTCCAGTCCCACCACCACTCTCCCGGACCAATGACGTCGCTTCTCTCCTGGTCTGAGGCTCCTCCCCTTGCCCCGCCCACCCCCACCTCTGTCTGGCCTCCCTGCATGGCTCACAGCATTTGTGAGCATCTGAGCACAATCCCTTATCCTTTACAGATATGAGTGATCAGGCTCAGAGCCTGATTGTATGGGTTACAGCATTGTAACACTATTTAAATGCTAACCTGGCAGCTCAGATGGTAAATAATCTGCCTCTCATGAAGGAAACTCGGGTTTGATCCCTGGGTTGGGAAGATCCCCTGGAGAAGGGGATGGCTACCCACTCCAGTATTCTGGCCTGGAAAATCCCGTGGACAGAGGAGCCTGGCGGGCTACAGTTCATGGGGTCGAAAAGAGTCGGACGTGACTAACATTTTCACTTTAAATGCTAAGGATCTCTTATGCAAAGGTGAGAGCACTGACTGGGGAGGAGGGGGTCCCAGAGGTTTGGAATGAGAATATTGGGCAGACACAGATGGGCCTGAGAAGGGAACTTCCCTGGCGGTCTAGTGGTTAAAACTTCAAACTTCCAGTGCAGATGGCAAAGGTTCAATCTGGTTGGGGAACTGAGATCCTGCATGCTGCACAGGCAGCCAAAAAAATTAAAATAAAAAATAAAAGATGAGCCTGAGAACTTTGACCCATCAATACCCTTGTCTGAGGGAGTTGGCCCTTCCATGTGTGATACGGTGAAATAAGAAGAAATATATATTGATTTTCATCCCTAATTCCTGGCACAGAACTTCGACAACTCTTGACACTTCCTGAGCGAAAGAGGTGATAGCATCGTGTTTCTTTGTAGCATTTGGCTTTAGTCCCTGGCTCAGAGCTCCTAAAACCTTTTCAATATCTTGACTGATAGAGGTGAAAAGAACATCTTTTGTGTTTTATAATAAACCTGTGCAACCATACCTGAGTTTATGCTAATGAGGTGACATAGCTAAATCTGGAGATCATCATACTCAGTGAAGTAAGTCAGATATATGATATCCCTTATATGTGTGTTGTGCTTAGTCGCTCAGTCGTGTCCAATTCTTTGTGACCCGCATGGGCTGTAACCCACCAGGTTCCTCTGCCCATGGGGATTCTCCAGGCAAGAATACTGGAGTAGGTTGCCATGCTCTCCTCCAGGGGATCTTCCCAACCCAGGGACTGAACCTAGGTCTCCCTCATTGCAAGCATATTCTTTACCATCTGAGCCACAGGGAAGCCCTTATATCCCTTGGAAAATACGTGGAATATAGTTGGAATCTTAAAAAAAAAGATACAAACGAACATATTTACAAAACAGAAACAGACTCACTGACTTAAAAGAAAGAATTTATGGTTCTAAGGGGAAGTGTTGAGGAGAGGGATAGACTGGGTGTTTGGAAATGATGTGTACACACTGCTATATTGAAAACAGCACAGGCTCAGTAGTTGTGGCTCAGGGACTTAGTTGCTCTGCAGCACATGGAATCTTCCCCGCCAGAGATTGAACGCTTTGTCCCCTGCATTGGCAGGTGGGTTCTTAACCCCTGACCACCAGGGAAATCCTAAAATAAAATAAAAAAAAAATTTTTTAAAGAAAACTTTGGGACCTCCATGGTGGTCCAGTGGTTAAGACTCTACGCTCCCAAATGCACAGGCCACAATTAAAGATTTCACATTCTGTGACAAAGATCCTGCATGTGGCAACCAAGACCTGGCACAGCCAAGAAAATAAATATTTTACAAAAGAAGAAGAAGAAAGAAAATTTTCATGAGCTTCACTATAGGCCCTGGAGAAGGAAATGGCAACCCACTCCAGTATTCTTGCCTGGGAAATGCCATGGTCAGAGGAGCTTGGGGGCTACAGTCCACGGGGTCACAAAGAGTCAGACACGACTGAGTGACTAACACACGCTGTAGGCCCAGTGTTTAAATGAGAACAACAATAAAACAAACCAAATACCCAGGCCCAGAACACTCAACGCTCCCAGAAGCTACTCATTCTGAATCTACAAGTCTGTTTTCTGGTTTCCTTCACCAGCTACATTTGCTTAGCAGCCTTTATGATAGTCTACTTCACTGGAACTTTCTTTGAGCACTGATTTTTCAGGCCTGACTTCCATTCTAGAATGTCAGCTCCACAAAAGAGTGGGGTCTGTGTGGTTCCCCACAGTGTCCCTGGGGCTTGTAATGGTGCCTGGCACCCTTAGGTGCCAAGAAGCTGGTGGAGTGAATGATCTCCAGAGACATCTAGGCCCTGGGCAACTGTTCTGCCCCACTCAGGAAGAGCTGGCCATGGCCTTCCAGCCTCGGCTTCCTCTTTGCCACTAGCACCATGTGATAACAGGAAATGCAGTAGGCCAGATTCTTCAACAGCCAGCCCCAGCGAGATGAGATGCGGTGGCCTCTGCTGGGCCCAGAGGCCAGACCAACAGGAATTGTCACGTTGGGCGATTAATAAAATCAATCACAGTGAAAATGTTAGCTCTCCAGTCGTGCCTGACTCTGCAACCCCATGGACTGGAGCCCGCCAGGCTCCACTGTCTATGGGATTTCCCAGGCAAGAATGCTGGAGTGGGTTGCCATTTCCTTTGCCAGGGGATCTTCCTGACCCAAGGGTCAAACCCCGGTCTCCTGCATTGCAAGCAGACTCTTTACTATCTGAGCCACCAGGGAAGCCCAATAACAATAATAGTAATAAACCCAGTCATAACAATAAACTCTAATAATAGTTTGCATTTTCCCAGCCTGGATGCCAGTTGGGCCCAGGCCTGGGTGCTAAGAATTCTTTGAGCTCTCTCAGATTTTTTTAATGTTTATGTATTTAATTTAATTTATTTATTTGGCTGTGCCCAGTCTTAGTTGCCTCATGTGGTACCTAGTTCCTGAAAATGTTAGTTGCTCAATTGTGTCCCACTTTTTGTGACCCTATGGACTGTAGTCTGCCAGGCTACACTGTCCATGGGATTTCCCAGGCAAGAATACTGAAGTGGGTTGACATTTCCTCCTTCAGGGGATCTTCCCACCCAGGCAGGCAGACTCTTTACAGTCTGAGCCACTAGGGAAGCTCTGTGACCAGGGACCAACCACAGGCCCCCTGCATTGGGAGTTTGGGGTCTTAGCCACTGGACTGCCAAGGAAGTCCCTCAGGTTCTTTTAAAGTGAGACCAGCACACCGCTTGACAGCTGGAGAGAAAAGAGGCCACGGACGCCACTGGCAAAGCTCACAGGCAGCCCCTCACGCCTGTGACCTCTTTGCTGAACTCCTACTTCACAGTGAGGGTCCAGCCCAAGCACAGAAGCTCTGGGTTACCCCCCAACTACGGGGGTTTGCCTAGAAGTGAGGGGGATTCCCAAACCAGGGACTTTCCAGGCTAAACTTGAGACAACTAGTCACCCTGCCCCAGTGGGTTTTTTTAGGAGGAAGCTAGAATGGGGGGATTCCCTAGACTCAGCAGTCTTCTGGAACCTTCCTAGAGCTCCCACCAAGCCTGGGAAAAGTCAAGGGCTGATAAATTAAAAACAAAAATCCCTTTGTGTCTTTTTGAATGGGAGGGTTCAGGGAACAGTCAACCTCCTCCCCCAAATAGCTTTGAGATGGATTTAGAATCCCTCTAAGGAAACTCCACAACCTTCTCTTGCGTGTGTGTGAATACACGGCCTCTTAAACCTTCCCCTGAGGAGCCACAGGCAAGTTCGTGCTGGTTTCCAGAGGAAATGGGGCTTCCCTGGTGGCTCAGTAACAAAGAATCCACCTGCAATGCAGGAAATGTGGGAGCCGCGGGTCAGGAAGATCCCCTGGAGGGGGAAATGGCAACCCACTCCAGTTTTCTTGCCTGGGAAAATCCCAGGGGCAGAGGAGCCTGGTGGGCTACAGTCCATGGGGTCACAAAGAGTCAGACAGGACTGAGCATGCACCCAAACAAGCAAAGAATTTAAAACAGAGCCAGGTGCAGAGCAAGTGCTATTATCTTCTTTATTGCACAGTATTTCTTAGCGATCTTTCTTTTGCACTATGTGTAGATCTATTTGGTGGATTTTTACTCCCGTGCCACGCAGCTTGTGGGATCTTAGTTGTGGGTTATTGTTTTCACTTAGTTGCTAAGTCATGTCTGACTGTTTTTTTGACCCCATGAACTACAGCACACCAGGCTCCTCTGTCCATGGCATTTCCCAGGCAAGAATACTGGAGTACGTTTCCATTGATCAGGGATCACACCTGGCCCGTGGCAGTGAAAGTACTTCCTAACCACTGGATCACCAGGGAATTCCCCAGATCTATTTTAGTATGAAATATTTCAGGCATCCAAAAGTTCAGTTCAGTCGCTCAGTCATGTCTGACTCTTTGCGACCCCATGAACCCCAGCACACCAGGCCTCTCTGTCCATGACCAACTCCAGGAGTCCACCCAAACCCATGTCCATTGTGTCGATGATGCCATCCAACCATCTCATCCTCCGTCGTCCCCTTCTCCTCTGGCCCTCAATCTTTCCCAGCATCAGATCAGATCAGATCAGTCGCTCAGTTGTGTCCGACTCTTTGCGACCCCATGAATCGCAGCACGCCAGGCCTCCCTGTCCATCACTAGCTCTCAGAGTTCACTGAGACTCACATCCATCGAGTCAGTGATGCCATCCAGCCATCTCATCCTCTGTTGTCCCCTTCTCCTCTTGCCCCCAATCCCTCCCAGCATCAGGGTCTTTTCAAATAAGTCAGCTCTCCGCATCAGGTGGCCAAAGTATTGGAGTTTCAGCTTCAACATCAGTCCCTCTAATGAACACCCAGACTAATCTCCTTTAGGATGGACTGGTTGGATCTCCTTGAAGTCCAAAGGACTCTCAAGAGTCTTCTCCAACACCACAGTTCAAAAGCATCAATTCTTTGGCACTGAGTTTTCTTCACAGTCCAACTCTCACATCCATATATGTCCACTGGAAAAACCACAGCCTTGACTAGATGGACCTTTGTTGGCAAAATAATGTCTCTGCTTTTGAATATGCTATCTAGGTTGGTCATAACTTTCTTTCCAAGGAGTAAGCATCTTTTAATTTCATGGTTGCAATCACCATCTGCCAACTTTTTTACTCTCCTCTTTCACTTTCATCAAGAGGCTCTTTAGTTCTTCTTCACTTTCTGCCATAAGGGTGGTATCATCTGCATATGTGGAGATAAAACCATCATCTAGGCACCAGATAGAAACAAACCCAGCGTCCATCAACAGATGAATGAACAAACAAAATGTAATACAGCCATACAATGGAATATATGCGACCCTTTGTATCTACGGGCTCTGAATCCTGGATTCCATCAACCATAGACGGAGAATAATCAAAAGAAAGGGAAAGGGTTTCCCAGGGAGCTCAGCGGTAAAGAATCCACCTGCCAATGCAAGAGACTCAGGTTCGAGCTCCTGTCCAGGAAGATCCCACATGCTGCTGAGCAATAAAGCCCGTGCACCACAACTACTGAGCCTGTGCTCTAGAGCCTGGGACCCTCAACTACTGGCCCATGTGCTGCAATTATCAAAGCCCTTGTACCTAAAGCCCATTCTTTGCAACAGGAGAAGCCACCGCAATGAGAAGTCCGTGCACCACAACTAGAGAAAAGCCCGAACAGCAATGAAGACCGAGCACAACCAAAAATAAATAAAAAATAAATACGTGGAATGTTTTTAAAGTTTAAAAAAAGAAAAGGAAAGGAAATTCCTGGGACTTCCCTAGTGGTCTAGTGGCTAAGACTCCACATTCCTAATGCAGGGGGCCCTAGTTCAATCCAGGTCAGGGAACTAGGTCCCTCATGCTGCAACTACAAATCCCACATGCCACAACCAAGACCAGACACAGCCAAATAAATAAATAAATATTTTTTAAAAAATCAGCAAGAAATGGTGTTGGTGAAATGGACAAAGGTGGTCAAAAGGTACAAGCTTCCAGTTATAAAATAAATAAGTCCTGAGGATGTACTGTACAGTGTGATGATTAATAATACTGTATTGTATATTTGAAAGTTGCTACCCTGAATATTCCTTGGAAGGACTGATGCCTAAGCTGAAACTCCAATACTTTGGTCACCTGATGTGAAGAGCTGACTCACTGGAAAAGACCCTGATGCTGGGAAAGCTTGAGGGCAAGAGGAGAAGTGGGCAACAGAGGATGAGATTGTTGGATGGCATCACTGACTCAATGGACATGAGTTTGAGCAAACTTCGGGAGATGGTGAAAGACAGGGAAGCCTGGCGTACTACAATCCATGGAGTCAAAAAGAATCAGACAGGACTGAGCTACCAAACAGCAACAAGAAGAAGATGGAAGATCTTAAAAGTTCTCATCACAAGAAAAAAAATGTGTATCTCTGTATGGTGATGGATGTGAACTGGATTTATAGTGGTGATCACTTCACAAGGTATACAGACATCAAATCCTTATGTTGTTCCTGAAACTAACAGAAATGTTCTGTATCGATTATATCTCAATTTTCTAAAACTTAAAAAAAAAATTGTGTTCAATCCACTCAGGTCAAAAAAGAAAACAGCATCAAGACCATGGGGGTTCTCAGAGTTCTACTCTCCATTTTCATTCCTGGAGGGAAGTGGATGTTTCTCCTTCCACCCTCTAAAGCAATGAGGAAGGGTTGCTTTTCATTTCATCAGTACATACCTCTTGAGCACCTACTGTATGCTCGGCCCAGTTCTACGTCCTGGGAACAGAGTAGAGAGTAAATAAAATTCCCTGCACTTTTAGGTGGGACAACAGCCAAGAATGAAGATAAACAAGTAAAAATATATAGCGTAGCAGATGGTGACATGGTACACAAAAAGCAGAGCAAGGAAGGAGACGATGTCATTGGAGATCTGGGGGTTCTAGATCCATCTTTCTGATCTGGGGGAGCTGCAGTGGAGCCACATGGATGTCAGGGCAGGGTGTACCAGGCAGGGGGAAGAGCTGAGGCCAAGGTCTGGAGGAGACGCTGTCCTTGGACTTGATGTAATTCCTATCTATCTGTTGGGCGCCCTAGCTTGCTTGTTCATTGGAGTTCCTGTTCATGAGTTTCGTCCATCTAGGTGTGAATCACTCTCTTTAGTTTCACTGCTCTATCATGCAGGTTGTACACACTGTGTGTGTAAGTGCATGCGCTCAGTCCTGTCCAACTCTTTTGTGACCCCATGAACTGTAGCCCACTAGGCTCCTCTGTCCATGGAATTTTCCAGGCCAGAATACTGGAGTGGGTTGCCATTTCCTCCTCCAGGGGATGTTCCCGACCCAGGGATCCAACCCTCGTCTCCGGCATTGGCAGGGGGATTCTTTACCACTGAGCCACTAGGGAAGCCCCATTATACACTTTAATATGCCATGGACAGTTGTGTGGGTTCCAATTTTGTGTTTCCAATGGCTCCAGGAAACAAGCTGATCCTGCTCTTCTTTTCCTTTCAATGTTTTTTAAAAATTATTTTAGATAATTATTTTTAAATAAGTAATTCATTCACAAGTTTCTAAATCAAAAAGGCACAAAATGGGTTTGAGGACAAGTCCCCACTCTGCTTCCAGGCTCCTGACATCCAACTCATTACTGAATTCAAAACTTGCTTATGGTTTAGTGGTTCCTCAAAAATGATAAACATGTGATCCAGCAATTGCACTTCTGGGTGTATATACAAAGAAAGCAGGAACTCAGAAAGATATTTGTACATCCATTTTTTTTAATTAATTTTTTTTTTTAACTTTACAGTATTGTATTGGTTTTGCTATACGTTGACATGAATCTGCCATGTGTTTTTTTTTTTTTTTTTAATATTTGTTTGACTGTGTCAGGGTCTCAGTTGTGGCATGGGGGACCTAGTTCCCTGGCCAGGGATTGAACCCAGGGCCCCTGTATTGGAAACTCAGAGTCTCAATCCCTGTACCACCAGGGAAGTCCCTGCACATCCAGAGTTCATAGCAGCATTATTCACAGTAGCCAAGAAGTGGACGCAACCCAAGTGTCCATCAGTGGATGAATGGATGGACATACTGTGATATATTCTACAATGGAATATTATAAAGCCTTTTTAAAAAGAGAGAGAGAGACCTTCTGACACACAGTCCTCCATGGATGAATCTTGAAAACTCTATGCTGAGTGAAATAAGCCAGGCACAAAATTACAGATATTTCAGGAGTAGGGAGTTAAATGTTTAATGGGCACAGAATTTCTCATACTTAGCACCACTGAACTGTACCCCATCAAAGTAGTTAAAATGAGGATTTCCCTGTTGGTCCAGTGGTTGAGACTCTTTGCTCCCACTGCAGGGGCTGCAGGTTCCATCCTTGAGTAGGAAACTAAGATCTCTCATGCCGAGTGGCGTGGCCAAAAAAAAGATTAACAAACTCGCTTCAGCAGCATGTATACTGAAATTGGAAGGACAGAGAGAAGATTAGCCTGGCCCCTGCACAAAGATGATATGCAAATGCCTGAATCATTCCATGTTAAAAAAAAAAAAGAAAGAAAAAAAAGATAGAGAGATGAGCCTAGTGGATTCAAGGTAATCACAAAAGTCCTTAGGGGCTGCCCTGTGGCTCAGTGGCAAATAACCTGCCTGCCAATGCAGGAGACATGGGTTCGATCCCTGATCCAAGGTGATTCCCACATACTGTGAAGCAACTAAGCCCATGCGCGACAACTACTGAGCTTGCGCTCTAGAGCCCAGGAGCCACAACTACTGAGCCAATGTGCTACAGCTACTGAAGCCTGTGTGACTAGAGCCTGCACTCCACAAAAAGAGATACCCGGGCACCACAACTGGAGAGTAGCCCCCACTTGCCACAACTAGAAAAAAGCCTCACAGCAACGAAGACCCAGCACAACCAAAAATAAATAAGTAAATAAAAATTAAAAGGTACATATGTATTTTTAAAAAAAGGTCTTACAAGTGAAAGAGGAAAGCAGAAAAAGAGGTCAGAATGACATGATGTCATCTTTGTCATTTTTTTTGGGGGGGTAGGAATTTGTTTACTTGGTTGCACTGGGTCTTAGCTGCAGCATATGAGATCTTTACTTGTGGCATGTGGGATCTAGTTCCCTGACCAGGAATCGAACCTGAGCCCCTCTGCATTGGTAGTTCGGAGCCTTAGCCACTGGACAGCCAGGGAAGTCCCCATCTTTGCCATCTTTGAAGATGGAAGGAGGTGGCCGTGAGCCAAGGAATGGAGGCAGCCCCTAGAAGTTGGAAACAGAGGAAATGGATCCTACCCAGAACATCCAGAAGGATCACAGCCTTACTAGTGCCTAGATTTCAGCACGAAGAGACCCATGTCAGATTTCTGACCTGTGCAAGTGTAAGGTAATCTGTTTGTGATGAAGCTGCTAAATGTGGTGATTTGTTACAGCAGCTCCAGAAAATGAATCCGCTGTTGGTCCTCCTACCCCACTCACATCATTACACTTTAAAAAAAAAAAAAAATATATATATATATATATATTTTTTAGTTGCACTGGGTTTTCGTTGTTGCGTGTGGACTTTCCCTATTTGTGGCGATCCAGGGCTACTCTTCCGTTGCAGCGGGTGGGCTTCTCATTGCAGTAGCTTCTGTTGCAGAGCACGGGCCCTAGGCGCAAGGGCTCAGTAGTTGTGGCGCACAGGCTTAGTTGCTCCTCGGCTTGTGGGATATTCCTGAATCAGGAATTGAACTGATGACCCTTGCATTGGCAAGCAGATTCTTATCCACTGTTGTTGTTTAGTCGCTAAGTCATGTCTGATTCTTTGTGACCTCATGGAATGTAGCCCGCCAGGCTCCTCTGTCCATGAGATTTCCCAGGCAAGAATACTGGAGTGGGTTGCCATTTCTTTCTCCAGGGGATCTTCCTGACCCAGGGGTTGAACCCAGGTCTTCTGCTTGGCAGGCGAATTCTTTATCACTGAGCCACCTGGGAAGCCTTCTTATCCACTGTACCACCAGGGAAGTCTCCATCATTACATTTTGTTTAGTGAAACATTTTGGGTGGGATTCTGTTTGCCGCTAAGACTCAGCCAATCCTGCTCCTGGGAGCTTACTCTTTAGGTAGGATGCCTGCCCTTGTGAGCAATGCTGCAGGAGGGTATTTCTCTCAGCGTTGCTTGTAAAAGCAGACCAACAAACCTGCAAGCGTTAATTCAAAAAAACCGTTGGTGAAATAAATGCTGAGATGACACAGGCTATCAGAGTAGAAAGAATGAGGAAGTGCTGATGGACTGATAAGAAAAGATCTGCGGGGTCACAGGGTTCAATGAAAAAAGGAAGATGCGTCACTGACTGCACTGTGTTATGCTTTGTGTAGAAAGAACGGAAGGGATAAGATTACATTTGATCTTACAAAGAGAAACCCTGGAAGAAGTCACAAGACACCAGAGACAGTGGGTTCCCGTGGTTGGGGGCAGGGAACTGGATTTTTTTTTGGTTTTGTTTTTGCCTTGACCTGTGGCATGTGGGATCTTTTTTGTGTGTGTGTGGCTGTGCTGGGTCTTTGTTGCTGTGTGGGCTTTTCTCTAGTTGCAGCAAGCAAGGGGCTACTCTCTAGTTGCATTGCCTGGGCTTCTCACTGCAGTGGCTTCTCTTGCCGCAGAGTACAGGCTCTAGGTGTACTGGCTTCGGTAGTTCAGCACATGGCTCAGTAGTTGCAGTTCCTGGGTTCTCGAGCACAGGCCCAATAGTTGTGGTGCATTGGCTTAGTTGCTCCACGTCGTGCCCAGTCAATCTTCCTGGATCAGGGATTGAACCCTTGTCTCCTGCATTAGCAGGCATTCTTTACCACTGAGCCACAAAGGAAATGGGCCATGTGGGATCTTAGTTCCCCAACCAGAGATGGGACCTACACCCCTTGCGGTGTAGGCCCGGAGTCTTAACCACTGGACTGCCAGGGAAGACCCTTTACTGTGTATCTCAATATCATTTGATGTTTTAAACGTTAAACAGTGCTAGGGTGAGGTACATGTGGCATGAAAGCAAAGAGGTCACCAACTCAGTAATCAAGATAAATATTTTAATGTAATATTTTCCAAAAACACCATTAATGTGAAAAAAAATCCATGATGAACAAAATATTGAAATTTTAAGTCAAGGATCAGTAACAGCAGTGCTGAGTTGTACTGGACGCCGAGGTGAAAGGAAATACCAGAAATACAGATTCTACCTCTGAAAGTTTTCATGGTAAAGAATTAAAAAGCTCACAATTTTGAATTGATCTCAGATAAACGAGGTTTAGGAGGGTCTCCCCAATCCTCTGATCTGCCATTTTTAAATACTTTTAAAATCTTTATTTTTCAGCCATGTATGTGGTGTATGGGATTTTAGCTCCCTGACCAGGGATTGAATCCACCCCATCCCCCACCCCACCTGGAAGAACAGAGTCCTAACCATTGGACCACCAGGGAAGTCTGCCATTTCAATCTGTATGAAAAGCATCGGGCAACACCACTTGTTTGCAGTTCACTACTGCCCTCTGGTGGCAATCACCTTGGGCACAAAGGCATTCACTGAGGGCCAGAATCTGTGAGGGTGGCTGGGATCATCTTAGGACCAAGACTCAGTTTGTGTCCGGGTGGTGCTCACAGCATAAAGGAGACAGCAATACACAGGTTGGCAAAGCCAGGCAGGTGAAGAAGCAACATGGCTGGATGTGAGGGATGACTCAGAAGGTGAGTCAAGGAAGCTTCCAGGAGGGACCAGAGCTCTGGTCAGACTGAGAAGCACCAGCCAGGTGGTGATGTCTCCCAGAAGGGGCGGGTAGTGGGCTTCAACTGGATTCTCAATTACTTCAGGTCTTAAAAACTGTGTCCTTGTTTATGATATTATTCTTTAAGTCTTTCCTGGGGCCCAAATATTACTTTGTAGAGGAAGACTGCAGGGAAGGGTGTTCAGGGTGTGGGACAGGGACATGCCGGGGCCCAGATCTTGAGCATGAGTACCAGGTGCTATGTGCACCTGCTCATCTCACTCACTCCTCATCACAGCCCTGGGAAGAAGGCACGAACATTTCTATCACTATACAGAGATGAATGCTGAGGCTGATTAAGCTGCCCAAGGCCACACTGATGGAGAAGCTTAAAGTGCTCAAGGAGCAGAGAGGAGGGAGTTGGTGAGAGGGGCAGTGGGAGACCACGAGGTGATGAGGGCAGGGAGGGGACCAGGCAGATGGTACAGGGCCCCATGAGCTGCAAGAACTTAGGCTTCTACTCTGGGGCAGGATGTGCTGGGACTCTCATGTTCACAGGCGCTCCCTGCCTGTTGGGGTCCAGTGAGGGTGGAGGAGACAGGAGGCTGGGGACAGGAGTCCAGGCCAGAGGTGACGGGTCCTGGACCAGGGTGGAGACTGAAGGGCAGTGGACAGACTCAAGATCAATCTTGGAGGCAGTGCTGGCCCCGTGGAAGGTAAGACACAGTGGAGGGTGATGCTCCCAAATGGATGGTGGGAGGGGCTTAGGAGAATGGGAGGAGCCAAAGACTTCATGGGGGTGGGGTGAGAGCTCTGATCCAAAGGTGACCTCAGGAAGGGTTCCAGGTGATGGGAGAGCCTGGAGTGTGGATGGGGGACACAGCCCATTTGCTGGAGGGCAAAGCCAGGAGTGTCACAGGCCCAACTGCCAACACTCACAGGTCCCTTCCCACCCCCAAGAGAAGAGCTGTGCCCACAGCCCTCGTGACACCCCACAGAGCATCTGAAATCCTTTATTGGAAGATAATTGCTGTTTACTATATAGAAGACTTGACGCGGGCGAACAGTGAAAACAGCCCACGGTGACTGGAGCAGGCCCCTTGGCTGGGGACCCACCCCCCACCCCATGGACCAGCCTGGCACCCTCTGCCCCTCCCTGTATCCCCGGGCCTTTGGCTTAATGCTGATGGGGGGCTGCAGGCAGTGAAGCCCCTTTGACTCAAAGCAAAGACTTGGATGAGGGCTGGGGGAAGGGGGGAGGTGGAAGGGGCGTGGGAGGGCCCCTCCGGGCTAGGTTGGGGAGCAGCAAAAGCGGAGGAAGCCTGGACCTGGGGAGATGGCATCTATTTTTGTTTTCTGAAAAGGGGCGCACAGGTGCCTGCGGCGGCCAGGTCAGGTCACACGCTGACATCCTTCTCGTCGCCTGACTTGGAGGTGGCTTCCAGCAAGGGGTCCCCAGTACCCGCCTCCTCCCCCTCCTTGGCCTCGCTGGACTTGGAGTTGGGGACCCAGAGGCCTGAGTCGATGCAGCGCTGCATGTGGTACTTCGCATCCTGTGGGGAGAAGGGTGGGTGGGTGAGGCTGGGCTGCCATCTGCTGGTGGCACCCCTGTCCCCTGCACATCCCCAAGCCCACTTTCTGCTCTTTCTACATCAGAGCTGTCTGGGAGGAGGGTAAACTGTAATCTATGTCTGTAATCTGTGCTATCCAACATGGCAGCTATCAGACGTGGGTGCCTACTGAGAACTTCGAATGTGATTGGTGCAAGGCAAGGACAGAGCTTGAATTTTTATTTTATTTTTTTAAAATACATTTATTTGGCTGAGCTGAGTCTTAGTTGTGGCATGTGGGATCCAGTTCCCTCACCAGGGATCTAACTTGGGCTCCCTGCACTGGGAGCGTGGAGTCTTAGCCACTGGACTACCAGAGAAGTCCCTGAATTTTACTTAACTTTAATTCAAATTTAACTTCCGAGGTGGAACTAGTGGTAAAGAAGTGAAGTGAAAGCTGCTCAGTCATGTGTAACTCTTTGCGATCTCCAGGACTATATAGTCCATGGAATTCTCCAGGCCAGAATACTGGAGTGGATAGCCGTTCCCTTCTCCAGGGGATCTTCCCAACCCAGGGATGGAACCCAGGTCTCCTGCATTGCAGGCAGATTGGCAGATTCTTTACTGTCTGAGCCACCTGGGAATCCGAGTGGTAAAGAACCTGCCTGCCAATGCAGAAGACATAAGAGACACCGGTTCAATTCACAGGTCGGAAAGATCCCCTGGAGGAGGAAATGGCAACCCACTCCAGTATTCTTCCCTGGAGAATCCCATGAACAGAGGAGCTTGACAGGCTACATGGGGTCACAGAGTCAGACATGACTGAAGCAACTTAGCACAAACAACTCAAATTTTAAGTGCAAGTCTAGAACAAGGGTCAGTAAACTTTTTTTAAAAAAATAAAAAGCCAGACAACAGATATTTTTGGCTTGCAGGCCCTGTGGTCCCTGTCAAAACCTCTCATTCCATCACACCTCAATTTTATTGCTGCAGCACAAAATCAACTATAGACAAGATGAAAATAAACCAGCCTGGCTGCTGCGGTTCCAACAAAATTTTATTTACACACAGGCAGTGAACCTTTGAGCCAGACTCTCTGAAGACCCTTGGTCTACATGCTTATCCCCATAGAAGCTTCTAGAAACCCTGAGCTGGTCTAGAGACTAGATCCGTTTTATAGATGAGGGAATCAGTGTGGCCAACCAGTGAGCCAAGCAGCAGGAAGGGGCTTAAACAGAGATTTATTAAAACTCAGGGTACTTATCTACCAGTGCTGTTACTGCTCCAAAGAGCTGAGGTTCACCAGCGCCAACCACGTACTTGGCCCTCCCCACAGATTTTGTGAGTTAATATGTTTTTGAGAGATACTGGTTTGATGGGGTAACTGAGACTGTGGAGCGGGCCTCTCTGAGTTGCTGGCAAAGGTGGAGTCAGCTGGGTGCGCTCACAAACAGCCCACAGGGACAGGGACGCTCAATCTAGATGCTGGGCACATAGCAGCTGCTCAATAAAAGTGAGACAGCATGGGGCATGAAGCCTGGCTGTCTTGTGTGCCAGCCACAAGGTGACAAAACCTCCCTGGCTCTTTTGAGAAGCCAGGAGGAACACTGCCAGCAGCAACGTGGTCAGCAGGGCTGGAGGAGGTGGGGGAGACACACTGCCTGACCAGGTGGGCTTGGGTGTGTGGTTACTCACCGTGGGGTCCATCTTGCTGATGGCATCTTGGAGCATCTGCACATCCTTCGCGTCAAAGCACTTCTGAAGTTCCTGTCGGTGCAGGGGGTGGGGTCAGGGCCTAGGTCCCAGGGATCCCACTGACAGCCCACCTGCCACCTGCCAGGGTCTGGGGAGCCTCACCTCAGGAAGGGACTCGTAGACCTCGACGGGGTCCAGGCCGCCGGGGCCAAGCCGCTTCTTGCGCTCCTCTTCCTCGTATTCCTTCATAGCCTTCTCAATGCGCAGCTTGGCACGGCCCCGCACGCGGTCTTTGAAAGCCTCCAGTTCGTCATTAAAGCCCTCCATGTACTGGCGGTCGGCAGTCTGCAGGGGAGGGAGGGTGTTCACCAGGGGAGACTGGGGAGCCCAGGACCCTCCCAATGCAGGTACTCAGGGATGCCCCAGGGCTCCCCACAGCTGGTCCTGAACTAAATCACGGGTACTCTGGGGCTCAGGCCTCTCCTCTGCTGTCTAGCCTCCTCCGTCTTCTCTGAGCTAAACCTTATGCCCCTGTGCTTACAAGCATCTGACTGAATGTCCGCTTATACTGCAGACTTGTGACACTCACCTCCTCCACGTCTTCCTGTGGAGTCTCGAAGGCACCTCAAGCTCAACACAGCTACCCTCGATCATCCTCAGGTCTGCCCTGAATCTCCCCTAGCTCTGCTCTTCCGGTGTTCAGGTAAGAAACCCACAGGTGCCCATGACTCCGGCCCTCACCTAGGTTGGGACTTTCAGCACGTCCTGCCAGCTCGGCTTTCCAAATCTCCACTGGAGCCACCCACTACCCAGCTCCTCTACGGACTAATCCTCTGCTGATGGATGAGATTCTGATCACAGGGGCTTGAGTCCGAGTGGATCCGCATCTGCCTCCCCCAGTGGACCGCAGGCTGGATCCCTGAGGAGGACCACCTCCCTACCTTGATCTTGGTGAAGAACTGCCGGAAGCAGGCACGGGGGTCCACCTTGAGGCTCTTGGCCAGCTCCAGGATGAACTGCATGACGATGGTCTGGTGAGCCACCTGCTCCATGAGGGCGCATTTCTGCGAAGGGAGGACAGCGTTACCGAGTGGCGGGCTCCTGTCCCCAGCCCTCACTGTGTGAAAACACAACTTGCACTTAGACCTTATCCGTGGCTTACTTGGACACTAGTCTTAATATTTAACTTCAATGTAAAATTAATGCCCTTTTCCTCCTAAGAGATAATGGTATGGCTTCCTATACTAGACTCCAGACAGTGTTTAAAAATGCATTCTTTTTCCCTTCATGCCTACTGCAATGTTCTGAACAAACATGAATGATAAAAATAGAATTTAAAAAATAAGAGAAAAAAAAAAGGCAAAGCCTTTTGGGCCCTCCCCACCCCCCACTCGGCAGTGTCTGCACGCACCTCCTCCACCTCTAGGTCAATGCACCAGATGACCAGGTAGTTGGCTGTCTCCTCACACACCAGGTGGACGTTGTCTGACAGGTACTTCTGGCTGTCGTCCCAGCGGCGCAACATGCCTGCCAGAAGGCGATGGCGAGGTGCTCCAAGGGCCTCCCGGAGGCAGAGGGCCGGCCCTCTCTCATGCGCACCACCCACCTGGAGCCCACGCCTGGGCCCAACTCACCGAAGTGTTTGATCTGTTTCTCATACTTTTCCACGAAAGTTTTGTGTTTCTGCTCCCTCACCTCTTCAGACTCCTCCTCCGCCTGCTCAGGCTTGGTGTTGACCATGCTCTGTGGTGAGGCGAGAAGGGGAGTGGGCTGGGGCAAGGCTGCGGCAGCGGGGCGCCTCGAACGTGGCCGGGCCGGCCGCGGCCGCAACGCCCATCCCATCCACAGCGGAGGCGATGACGGCGCCGTGCACATCAGTGTGGCGTGGGCGTGGCAGGCGTGGCCTCGGACTGGGGCCTTCGAGCAGATCAGAGGGAGGGGTACTGGTGGGGTGCCTCACCGGCGGGGCCCCCCACCTGCTCCCTTCCCCTCCGGCAGGACCCCCCTTTCCGCCAGCATCCGTCCATTCCTAGATCTGCGCAGTGCTCCCTGCCCCCACCCACTGCCCGTCACGCCCAGGCCCCGCCCACCTTGCTGAAGCCATCCTTGCTGAGCGTGTCCACGTTCCAGGGCATGCTCTTCTCCTTCTTGCGCATCTCCTCCAGCTTTTGCTCCCAGCTCCGCTCCTCCTTGCGCAGCTGCTGCGCCTCAGCCTGCAGCCGCTCCAGCTCGGCCTTGCCGCCCTCTCCCTCGGCCACCTCCAGCTCCTTCAGCTTCCGCTGGCACTCGGCCACCTTGCGCTTGCACTCGCGGCAGCCCCTGTCCAGCTCCTCCTTCTCTTTCTGGAACTGCTCCATGCGCTCCACCCGGGCCTGAGGGTTGGGCACTGCCCGTCACTCTGGGGAACAGCCTGGCCCTGTCCCCGGCCCCAGGCTCTCCACAGTTGGCACCTGGGATGACCCCAGAGAAGGTCCACACCAACCTCCATGCACTGGATTCCAGGCTCCTGCTCTCACTCCTAAGGTAGGCCTGAGCTAGGGCGGGTCCCTTCTCTGCACAGGAGCTTCTATGGCTGCCGTCCCCAGCGGTCCAGTGAATAAGAATTCGCCTTCCAATGCAGGGGAAAGTGGTTTGATCCCTGGTTGGGGAACTAAGATCCCACATGCCTTGGGGCAACTAAGCCGACAGGTCACAACTAAAGAGCCTGTGTACTGCAATACACAGGATCAAAGATCTTGTGGCATAAAGATCTTGCATGCCACAACTAAGACTCAATGCAGCCAAGTATATAAATAAATGTTTTTAAAAATAAGAACCTTCTATGACTCCTACCTCATTCAGAGCAAAAGCCTAAGTCCTCCCCAGAGCCCATAAAGCCAAGCACAACAGTCTCCTCCACAGCCTCATCTCCTCCTGCTCCGCCCCTCCCTCCAGCCACAATGGCTGCCTCACCTTTTCCCAACTTACTTCAAGCCTCAGGGCCTTTGCACTGCCTGTGTGTTCCCTTGGCCTGGAATGTTCTCTCTTTAGATCTACCTCACCTCCCCAAACCCTGCATCCTCATCATCTTCAAATGCCTCTTACAGGGAATTCCCTGGTGGTCCAGTGATTAGGGCTCTGAGGCTCCACTGCTGGGGACCAGGGTTCAATCCCTGGATGGGGAACTGAGATCCTGCAAGTCATGCAACGCACTCAAAAAAAAGATCCCTTCCAGATGAGGCCTTCCTTGATGCTGCTGAGGATCACAATCGCCCCCTATTCTGCTCTGCCTGATCTTCCTCCTCAGCACTTGTCATCTGACAATATTCTGTGACAGTTCTCTCTCCTGTTTTGGGTGCTGTCCACCTCCAAGGAGACGGGCTCCACAAAGGTGGGGATCTGATCACTCTTGTGACTCTAGACCCAGGAACCTGGTGCACAGCAGGGACTTAAGACTTGTTGGATGTAATAATCACACGCTGGAAGAAGGCCTCCCCTCTCCCCAGGGTCTCAGGCTCCCCTCCTGCCTGGAGCACCCTCGGTAACACTCAAGCACCCTACCCTGGCCACATGGCCCTCCAGCCACTGCTGTCTTGGTGTCTTACAGGCACCACCAGGTCTGTGCCCAAGACTGAACTCCCCACCTGAGCTCCCCCAAACCTATTTTTCTGCTGTATCCTCCCTCAGGGAAGACCCTCGCCCCTGCCTCCTGCCCCCAGCTGAGGCCTGCTGTGAGTCATTCCCTCCCTCTCTGCCACCAAATCACCACGAGTTTCCTTTCCAGTCGTTCCTCTAATGTGCTCCACCCCATGTGCTGCATCTGGATCCGCAGGGCCTACACAGCTGTCTCCAGGCCAACATGCCTCTGAAGCCCAGTGTGGTACCCACCAAACTCCTGTATACCCCCATCCTAGACGCTGCTCCCCAGAACTCTTCTGCTGCACCCCAAGCTGAGTGGCAGCACGTCATCTCAGCTTCCTCATCCAGACCCCTCACTGGGTCACGGGGCTCTGTCACTGTCCACCCCTGCCCCAGCTCCCCATCACCTCCCCCAGCTCCCCGCAATGTCTGCTCAACCCAGAGCCATGGCCTGAACACTGAGAGGTGCCACAGCTTTCCATCACCTGCCCCTGGTTCCCTGCACTGTCTGCTCAACCCAGAGCCACACACTGGACCCTGAGAGATGCCATCCCCATCCCCCCAATCCAGGCTCAGAAGCTGCCAGAGTCCTGGAAACGCATCCATCTGACCACAGCCCTCCCTGTTCAGAGGGGACCCCAAATTCCTGCCCCAAGCTGTCCAAATGGCACTAATGTTCCTTGAGGGGCTGGGTTTCAGACCAACGCCGGCCCTTGTGGCTCCCCGAATGGACCGGCCTCTCCTGCCTCTTAGCCTCTGCACATGCTATTCCTCGCTGCTGGAACTCCCCTCGCTCCATCTGATTTGTCTGCAAGTCTCAGCTTCAACAAAGCCTTCCCCAAGTGCGAGACTCCTAGAGTCATTGAGCCCCAAAGGCCCCTCGGTGATCATCAGGTGACATGATGAGATGCTGGTGGAAAGCCTTGAGACCCCAGACCCAGGGTCATACCCCACGGCCACCACATAATGGCTGGGAGTCTCTGGGCCAATTCCCAAACCTCAGTTTCCTTATCTGTCAGAGGCAGACAATAGCACCAACCTCACGAGCTCGCACTGGAAGACACGAAAGAGGCTGTACAGGCCAGAGCCCTGCTGGACGCGCAGTCAGCCCAATTACCACACTGGCTGCTGTCATCACTGTCTGTCCAACAGGACAGTCTCCCTTTCTGGGGCTCAAACAAGAAAGTGCACTTCAATATCTAGCACATGCCTGGTAACTGGGAGCAGTTGCTACTGCATCAGAGCACCTAGCTCCACACCTACTGGCAATGTGACCTTAGCAAGGTCGCTTACACCTCCCCCTGCCTTGGTGTCCCCCTCTTTGAAACGGATGTGCTAAATTGCTTCAGTTGTGTCCGACTTCTTGTGACCCTATGGACTGCAGCCCGCCAGGCTCCTCCGAATTGCCATTTCCTTCTCCAGGGGATCTTCCCGAACCAGGGATCGAACCCACGACTCTGGTGTCTCCTGCACTGGCAGGCAGGTTCTTTACCACCAGCGCCACCTGGGAAGCCCTATGAAATGGGGCCTCACAGGGTTGTTGTGAGGATTAAACGAGTTACCTCAAGGAAACCGCTTGCAATATACTGTCCTCACCATCGTCATGGCCACGGTCACCAGAATGGTTGCTAACCTACTTCTGTGCTTTACCCGAGCTCATATCTCCAGGCTCCAGCACAAGGCCAGGCACATGTGGGTGAGAACCGGGAGACCCGAGCCCTTCTCTCACACCCCACTGGACTGACATGGCCAATCACGAGCCTCACTTTTCCCATTTGGTTAAGGGGTGGACAAGACCCTTAAGGCCTTGCAGCCGCTGCTGCCTCCCTTTCTTCACGATAGGCCCATGTCTTTCTGAAACCTTCCCCCGCCTTGAAAGGGGCTATTGGCATCACCGCTGGCCTCAGGGGACAGCAGGAACCTACCACACCGCTGGTATCTGCTGGGTGGCCATCAAAATCCCCCGGCATCCTCTGAGCAGTCGCCAGGGAGGCCAAAGCTAAATAAAGGCCTCCTGGAGCTGCTCTGCTAGGGGTGGCAGCCTGCCCAACCTGGGCTTTACACCTCCGGGAGAGGCTGTGTCAGGCTGGGCAGGGCAGAAACCTCAGTGGCGAGATGGGGCCACAGGTGTCCCTGTTTCCTGCCTTACACAGAAAGGGGGGACCCGAGGCTCACAGAACCTGGATGCCGCCCGGCTCACTGGAAGAAGCCAAGAGAAACCAGGATTGGCAGCTGTTTCTGGGCAAGGGAGCCAGGGAGCTAGAACTGGGAAGACTCACTTGTCCCCTTCTGGAGCCTTGGGATTATTATTTTTTTTTTTACCATGAACATGAATTATCCAAGCAATGATGACGACAGGAGCTAAAGTTTCCACAAAGCTTATTACGTTCCAGTGCTGTCCCGCAAGCAGTACACACGTTAAATTCATAAGGCGGCTCTCACAGCAAGCCTGTTGGGTAGGCACTATTAAGACTGCCAGCTGGAGAAACTGAGGCACACAGCGATCAAAACTCACTTCGGGGGACTTCCCTGGTGGTCCAGTGGCTGAGACTCTGTGCTCTCAATGCAAGGGGCCCCAGTTCGATCTCCGGTCAGGGAACTATTAATAGATTCCACATGCTGCAACTAAAGACCCAGCACATTGTAACTAAGACCCTGTGTGGTCAAATTAATTAAAAAAATAAAATAAAATAAAACACCTCACTGGATCACAGCAAGTCAGTGATACTCAGAAGGAGCAGGATATGAACCCAGTCGGGCAGGCCTGTGCTCACAAGGGTACCAGGCCACCTTTTGGCTAATCCCCTCTTCCACTCTTAGTATTGCTTACTCTTTCCTCCCAGGCCCTGAGCCAAGTTCTTTCCAGATCTAATCTCATTTCATTTTCACGATAGTCTCATGGAGGCAGGGGGCTCGCTCCCCCAAAGCAGTGATGGTCCTGTGGCAGGGCTGGAGCCCAGGCTGCCGGTCACTGGCAGCGGAACCTCATGCTGGAGACACCAGGCTCCCTGCCTCCACTCATCTCCACAACAGCCCTGGGTCCTCAGCGGTTGGACAGGAAAAGGTTTTGCGCCAGGAGGGAGTCGGGCGTGGTGAGAGGACGCCGTATGGGAGCGGGCATGGCCTCCCAAACCAGCAGGACCAAACCTGGTGATAGAGATCAACTACGTGACCAGAATAGGTGTTCCCAAGAATAGGCTTTAGAGCTTTGCGGAGAGCTTCAATATTTCGTCATAAAATGTCACATGTGGCAAGAGAGAAATGCTAGAACTTTCTTTTTCCACTCCAGTGGCTTGCCCACCAGGTACACTAGCCAGGTGAAAGGGTTAGTCACTCAATCGTATCCGACTCTTTGCAACCCCATGGACTGTAGTCTGCCAGGCTTCTCTGTCCATGGGATTCTCCAGGCAAGAATACTGGAGTGGTCACTGTTCACTACTCCAGGGGATCTTCCCCACCCAGAGATTGAACCTGGGTCTCCTGCATTGCAGGCAGATTCTTTACCATCTGAGCCACCAGGGAAGCCCTAGCCAGGAGGCTGCTGCTTTAAGAAATGGGTTGGACCCAGAACCGGGACTAGATGAAGGCACGGTTACTGTGTCTCAGCAGGATGAGGAAGGGCGCTTCTAGGAGTTTCTGGATAAACAACTGCGAACTGATACATGGGAAGATAAAATGAGGCCTTCCTAACTGGAAGGTTCTAGGAGGTATATGCCATAAGCGTGAGAGCAGAGCAGCCCCTGGAATGTGGGTGTAAGAGCTCTGAGTTGGTGGAGCAAGAAGTTAGCACACAAGGTCTCAGGAGAGTCATTCTGTTGGCCTGTGAGCACAGCTGGGCGGGGGGCGGGGGGTGGGGGAGGTTTGCAGGCTGTCGAAAGAACATACAGACTTGGGATTCTGGGGGTCTGTATTTGGAGGAAAATAGATAAAAGAAGGGGCAGTGAATCTGGAATCAGGATGGGAGGGTTCCTTGTAACAGCAGGGTCATTGTGGGTATTTAAGAACACACCAAGTTTGGGTCAGAAGGGAGATGGGGTGGATTTGGGTCCTGGACTTGGGTTTGAATGAGGCATCCTGAAGCTGGCAAAGGTTCCCACTGAAGTCTGTCTCGGGGGTGGGCGGGGACTGGGTGTGAGGTACCAAGGAGGGGCAGGGGTTCTGGCTGGGCAGGAAGCCACGTGGGTAGGGTTTCCTGATGTAATGGGAAATTGGGTCTAACAGTACTGAAGGCTGAAGGAGAGCCTCCGGAATTGGAGGCTCCATCAGGGTGGAGGTGGTGGTTCATTCTGAACAGGACCCAGGTTTCAAAATTCCAGGCCTAGATGAGACTGAGGGCCCTGGGGGGAGGGGGTGCCAATCTTTGTTCTAGGGGAGGGGTCTTGGGTGTGGGTTGGAGTCCCAAGCCAGGAATAGAAATCTCAGGGGAAGACAGAATTGTTTCATTCAGAGGAGTAAGACTTCTGGATCTGAACCATAAGGATCCAGAAAAGCAGGTCGCAGAATAGACAAACTATCGGGAACTCTAGGGTTTTGGAGGGCTTCCAGACGGGGCCACTGGTAAAGAACCTGTCTGCGAATGTAGGAGACATAAAAGACGCGGGTTCGATCCCTGGATTGAGAAGATCCCCTGGAGAAGGAAATGGCAACCGACTCCAGTATTCTTGCCTGGAGAATCCCACGGACAGAGAAGCCTGGCGGGTTACAGTCCATGGGGTCACAAAGAGTTGGACACGACTGAAGCGACTGAGCACAGGGGTAAGGAGGGGCCACGGAACAGCCAAGATCTTAACTGGGTACCCGACTAGGTTCAGGATCCAGATTCTGAGGTAGAAATCTGGGTGTAAGTGGAAGATCCCAAGCAGGATTGGGAGGCACGTCAAAAGCTTTTCTTGGCAGTCTAAATTCTAAAAAGATGCCGTACAGGTCAACCTGGAGTTTCAAGAAGAAACTAGAAAGGGGTGGGGGGGGGGGCGCCGGCATCGCGGGTAAGGAACTCAGGGGTCCCGGCAATTCTATGGCCCCGGAATTGAATCGAGGAACCCTGGGCTATTCGGAAAGTCCAGGCTGTAGGGGGCAATCCCAGGTATTAATGGCTGGGCCCCCCCGGCAGTATCAGGGGTCAGAACTCTGAAGCGGAGTCCCGGGAGTGGGGGAAGGGGCTGGGCGCGCGCGCTCTACCTGGTGCCGCCAGCGGAAGAGGCTAGCGGTGTCGATGTTGGGGTGCGTCTCGTCTTCATCGTCAGACACCTCGATGTGGTCCCACACGCTGTAGTCCACCATCTTGCCTCGGGGCCCAGCCCTCCAGGGCTCTGGTAGCTGTAGCGGCGGCGGCGGCGGCAGCACTGAGACTCAGCCCGCGGAGCCCCGCCCCTTCCGCTTCCGCCCGGGCGCGCACGCCCCGCCCGCGCGTGACGTCACATCCTTAGTAACCTCAGCAGCGGCACTGGCGACCAAGTTCTTAAAGAGCCCTGCGCACGTGTTTCGGCTCTCGGGAGTCCGTTGAGACCTCATCCCATCGGGCTTCCGGCCTCCACTAGGCCCCTCCTGGGGGTTTACTGGTGGGTTCGCCAACCTCGAGCCCCCCTCATCTCCCGCTACCCCACGGTGGGCGTTTACGGCAGCCCTGGGAAAGGGGGCAGTTGGCAAGACTGAGAAAGAGGATTGTCCTCTTAGCCACGCCACAGTGACGTCAGCCTGAGCCCACTGCTGGGGCTCGGCCTCGGCGAAAGACCTCGCTCCCGTCTTTTGTGAAGAGGGACTTTGTGCTGGAGATGGTGCCTGATGGGAAAGGACCTTCCCAGTCCAAGGGGTACAAGGCCCTGCTCTGGGAGGGTCTAAGCGAAGGAAGGTTGTGGCCCTGCCCTCGAGGAGCCTAGATGGGGGCGATGTGGCCCTGCCTTGAGAACTGGTGTTTCCCTGGCTCGGACCACAGCTTCCCCTCTCGCCTCCCCCATCTTCTGCCACTCCTTAGCCGGGATTGGCGCATACACGCCCCCTCTGGAATCACCCGACCGCACTTAACGGGCCTCGGGAGCCTATCCACGGCGGTTCCCCATGCCTCCGCTGGGTGTCGCTAGTGTCTAACTAGCGGCCAGTGCTGGTGCCCCGCGCCAGGTGGGGGAGGGGTGGAAAAGCTTGGAAGTGCGCACGCAGGGGGTCTTTCTCCGTCGAGGTACTCTGAGACTCCTCGCAGTCCCTCCCTCTTTCGTCTGGGATCCCCTTCCTCGTCCCGGACTCTAAGAACTCCATTACATTGAGCTTGGGCGACCGCAGCCACACATTTTCTTATATCCCTACCCCCGCTTTGATACTGGGATAAAAGGCTGCGTTGCAGCCTAGGGCCAGGATTATCTCAGATTAAAGGGCGCAGGGCGGAGGACAGGGAGAATGGGAGGAGATAAAGCCACTTGAGTGAAGGGCGCCTATTCCAGATTCCCCCCAACCAAGCAGGCCTTTGTGGGGGCGCTGGAGAGAAAGGAGTAAAGGTCTTTAAATGGGTGGGGTGTGGGGGATTCCCCGGCCCCGGGAAGGGGTGGGGCCATCCGGACAAAAGCGCCCGCCCGCTGCCGCCCCTCCCCCTCACGGTCCATTCAAACCCGCGAGTAGGCGGGGGAGGGCGGGGGAGTCCCCCTTTCCTCCTCCTCTTCCAACCCTGGCAGTTCAGCATCACAGCGGCCGTCAAGGCCCGGGTACGCGCGCGCACGGACCTACATCCCAGCTGGGCTCCCGATCTCACACATACACACACACACACACACACACACACACACACACACACCGGCAAACAAAGGGGCTGGACACCCCGGTCCCCTCCCGCCCCCCAGGCCGGAGAGGGCGGGGCATCCCCTCCCCAGCCCCCCTGCAAGGTAAGCTTTGGAC